>NW_027397129.1:4677943-5047646 GCF_003265705.2 Callorhinus ursinus
AAAAAGAAAGAGAAAAAAGAAAAAAAAAGATAAAAACAAAAACAAAATAATACAAAAATAGCAGAATATGATCAAATATGATCAGGCTAGTGCATAGATCAGTGCCACACACTAGATTTTGGGCGTATTTTGGTCTGTTAGAAAAAAGTGCCTCCTAAAATTTTAAAGGAAGAAAGACATATATGTACAAAATAAGGGTTGATACAATGAAGGGATGGAAGATGACTGTAAAGATGAAAATTATAAAAGGTTTTATAAAAGGACTTGGTAAGATAAGTTGTTTGAAAAAAGAAAGAAGATTTAAGAAAAAAAAAAAGGAAAAAGGGAGAGAATGTGATCAGGCAGGAGACTAGAACAAAGCCATACACTAGTGATTTAGGGTATATTTTGATCTGTTAGAAGAAACTGTACCTCAAAATTTTAAAGAGAGAACAACTTATATATATATGCCAAAAATAAGGGTAACTACTATGAAGGGATAAAATATGACTCTAAAAATGAAAAATGAAAAATGTTTTTTTTTTTTAAAAAAAGGATTGATAAGATGTTGGTTAAAAAAAAGGGAAAAAGAAAAATAAAAAAAAACAGTCAACAAAAATTAACTTTGATGAAATAATGAATCATGGTAAAAAAAAAAAAAAAAGCCATGAATCTATGTGCAGTATTCCCCTATCGCTGGAGTTCTCCCGTTCTCCTTGATCGATCAACTTGGTCTTGGCTTGCTGGCTGTTTGTGCTGATCTTCTGGGGGAGGGGCCTGTTGCTGTGGTTTCCAAATGTCTTTGCCGGAGGTGGAATTGCCCCGCCCTTGTCGGTCCGGGCTAAGGAAGCTGCTTCCGTTTGCTCTCAGGAGCTTTTGTTCCCTGCAAGCTCTCGGTACAGCCTTGGAGGACCAGGGCAGAAATGGTGGCCTCCCAATCTCCACCCGGAGGAGCTGAGAACTCGGGGCCCCGCTCCTCAGTGTGCCCCCAGAGAAAAGCAGTCACTTCCGTGTCCCCGGTCTCTGGCCGCACTCCGTGCTCACCCGGCCTGTGACCGAGCGTTGCTATCTCTGGCACCCGACCCCGCGCAGAGTCTCCAAACCCAGCAGATCCCTGCAGTGCGTTCCCGCACCGCTCCTCCCCGGGAAGGAAGGGGAGTCTCCCCGGATCTGCCGCCTGCTGGGTCCCTGCTGGAGGAGCCGTGCCCCGACTGGGCCGCAGATCACAGTTTATGGCAACCCCGAGCTGAGAGCCCGCGACTCTGCTCCGTCTCTGCAGCCGGCTTCCCCGCTCTGATACCTGGGAGCTCTGGCGCACTCAGGCACTCCTGGTCTCTCTGTGACCCCAAGGGTCCTGAGACCACACTGTCCCAGGAGGATTCCACCCCCCGTTTAGCCACTGCAGCGACGTCCCTCCACGGAGCCAACTTCTAAAAGGTCCGATTTTGTGCTCCGTGGCTCTAGCACTTGCCAGAAGCGGCCGGCGGAGGCCCCTCCCCCGCCGTCTATCCTCCCGA
Source organism: Callorhinus ursinus (assembly GCF_003265705.2). Classification (NCBI taxonomy): domain Eukaryota; kingdom Metazoa; phylum Chordata; class Mammalia; order Carnivora; family Otariidae; genus Callorhinus; species Callorhinus ursinus. The sequence goes on from NW_027397129.1 coordinate 4,679,440, forward strand.
ATATCGCCTCGGATTCACTTCTCCGCACGTCCTACCTTCCAGAAAGTGGTCACTTTTCTGTTCAGAGAGTTGTTGCTACTCTCTTCTTCGGTCTCCTGTTGAGTTCGTAGGTGTTCAGAATGGTTTGATCCCTATTCAGCTGAATTCCTGAGACCAGACGAAATCTAGGTCTCCTACTCCTCCGCCATCTTGCTCCGCCTTCCCAAATAGTTTATTTCTAATGCCATATTTATTAAGCAGAAAATAATTGAGAAGACTTACTTTGCCTGATGTTGCTGGAAGAAGAATTAAAATTACAGGGATGTTAGTCAACTTTCAGCCTGGAAATAGCAAATATTATATTTTGTAAAGATCAGGAAGATCTTTTTAGTTTGTTTTTTCTTCCAAATTTACTTTACAGTGATCTTAAACTATGTGCAATTTTGATGTCCTTAGAAACAAATAAAATACTGATACAACTCTTTGTCATAAAATAGAGAAAAAAATATTAACATTAATCAGAATTTTGTACAATTTATAGTTAAGGGACTTTAGGATCTCCAACACTACATGAAGAATCCAGTTTAGAACTCTAATGTGTATGGTACAATGCCAAAATACAGTGTTAATTTTTTAAATGTTTATTATTGAAGTATAATTGATATACAATGTTATATTAGTTTTAGATGTACAATGCAGTGATTTGACAATTCTATACATTATGCAATGATCACCATTATAAGTATAGTTGCTATCTGTCACCATACAATGCTCTTACAATATTATTGACTATATTCCCTATGCTGTACTTTTTCATTTCCATGACTTATTTATTTTAAACTGAACGTTTGTACCTCTTAATCCCTTTCACCTCTTTTGTCCACCCCCTTCATGTCTCTACCATCTGGAAACCACCATCAAGAGTAAATAAATAAAGAAAATGTGATGTGTGTGTATATATATATATATATATATATATATATATATATATATATAATGTAATATTACTCAGCCATAAAAAAGAATGCAGTGTTAATTTTTAAGTCAAAATTTAAGCAAGGGTCACAAACTTTATTTTCTTGGCAATAAGAAATGAATAAAGAAAGAAGGAACCCATCTATAAATTTTAGTTTAGAAAGCATAATGCCCATGCAAAATGAAATAATCTGCATTGGGAACATATTCTCTTTTTTTAATTATGATAAAACTTTGACTAACGACCACATATCTACATAAAACCATCGAACATCAAGTAGATGTCAGGAAAAACAAGAAGGCAACCTCCAAGCTCTACAAGGTAATCTACTATGTAAATTACATGTATTTAGAAAAAAAAAAGTGTATTTTGTAATTAGTTCATAGTGGTAATTCACAAGTTTTTGTGGGTTCTTCTAACACTAAAATTTTACCAGAGGACAGCATGGTGGGGCTATATATATATATATATATATATATATATATATAGAGAGAGAGAGAGAGAGAGAGAGTTTATTTTAATTTGGTTATATATATAATGGTTTATTTTAATTTGATTAACAACTTTTCTTTTATAATGGAAGGTACCTTCAAGGAAGTGAATCATGTTGAATATATAGTGGTAGTACATTTTTCAGTACATATTTCAATTACCCACCATTAAATCCTAGTGAAGCAGATCTCTGATTTGTGACAAGAATGCAAATGAAATGATTCTATGAAACATCTGGGGGAAACTTTGTTTTCTCTCATTCTTTTGAATCTACAAATGAGTCCATGTTTTATTCACCCAGACAATTTTTTAGGACTTTTGTAATTAAGCGATTATGACTGTGAAAACTCTTAGGATGATTCAAGGTTTTCAATAGTTCATAGACCAATAGTTTCTACTTTAATATCAAGACTTTTTAACTCCTTGATTCTCCAGGATGGATGCTTATTAAACATTTGAAGGTTTTCACTTTTTGGTCCAAGATACACAGATTTTTTTTTTAATGTGTGTGAAACAATGTAATTTATTGAATTTCTGCACATGGTTCCTGGATCATGGTATTGTGTTTTAGTTAGATGAATTATTTTAAAAGGTTGTTATAATAAGAAAAATGATTTATGTAGATATAGCCAAATATTGTGAATATTTTCACAAGTTTATCTCAAATAAGTTAATGAGCTTCATGAAACCAGTTTTTAGAAGCTTTCCAAACTTTATCTTAGGAAGGAAAACAGTTTAAAGCTTCTGATTTTAAGTAAAAGAAAATAAAAAAAATACAGTGTAAATTTAGCAAATATTACAAATACATCCTAAAAGGCACATATATTTTAAGTTACTTTTACTTAGGGTCTTCAAGAAATGATGGAAAAAAATCTTCCTCACTAGAAATTTGTTTACTACTTATGGGACTACTTACTTAAGGAAGAGAGGAAGAGAAAAAAATAAGTACATAAGGAGTACATAAGTAACTGAAAGACTAGTACAGGATAGAATATAAAAGTGCTCTAAAATAAGTATATTTACATTGTACCTAGAAAGAACAGAGTACATCTGCAAGGGGAATAGCGTCAGGGAAAGCTCTGCAGTGGGGATTTCACTTCAAGTGAAACTTAGAGGATAGGTAGTTTAGGAAAAAAGAATTATCTCTAAGTATCCATCTTTATCAATCAGGATCACCTTTCTTTTAAAGATAAAAACTCAACAAAAGCTTAAGAACAAAAAATAATTCATTTGCTCTTATTATATAGTCTATGTCTATAAAGCTAGTTTTACTCATTGCTGGAATTCAGAAGATCAAATGATGACTCATTAGACCATCTCAATGTATTGTCTTTACTTCTCTTTTACTTAGCATCATTTTCAGTCAGGGGCCCCTAACAGCTTTAGATTTTCATCATAACAGCTTTCTACCTCCAAAGGAAAGAGAGAATGAAACTCTTAACGTTCTCAGTATAAGTGTCATGATGAAATTTCATTGGTCTGGATTAGATCTTGTCCTCTTATTTAAACAAATCACTGTGGCCAGAGGAATGTAACTGATTAACCAATGTGGGTTATATCTTAAACTTCAGGGCTGAAAATAGAGGTAGAAATATTATCAGTCAAACAAAATAAAATATCCATTACCAAAAGGAGGTGGAACTGGATACCTAGTAGAGAAATAAAAGTCTTCACATAATGTGACCTTGCGGAAGTTGCTTAACATATGTGAACTTCAATTTTCTCATCTAAAAAAGAAAATGATAAAACTAACATAAAGTTATTGTAAGGATAAAATTTTATGTTGTGTATAAAGCTTCAGGCACTTAGTATGTTCTGGCAAATGTTAACCTCTTTTCTTTTCTATAGTATCTAGCATTCCCGGATTCTGGTTTGGCCTAACATCAATGTTAACACAGAGATACATACGCAGACTCACACTCATACAAAACACACACACACACACACACACACACACACACAATCATACAAACAGAGAGCTTCCTGAATGATATGGTAAATGGAGGTGGTGCTATAATACATGGCTCAGAAGCATTACCTGAGGAAATTATTTCTGTCATTACCTTTATACTTAATCAAAATGAGGCAAAATTGATACTCTGAGTCTCAAAAATCTCAGCTTTAGGAACTGCTATTAGTTTGATACCAAAAAAAAAAAAACCTGTTAGTAATTCTCAAGTTACTCTTGAAATTGATTCTATAATGGGAAGTCATCAGAGAGGGAGAAAAACCATGAAAGACTCAACTATAGAAAACAAACTGAGGGTTGCTGGAGGGGAAGTGGGTGGGGGATGGGGTAATTGGGTGATGGACCTTAAGGAGGACATGTGATATGATGAGCACTGGGTGTTATATGCAACCGATGAATTATTGAACTCTACATCTGAAACAAAAATGTATTATATGTTGGCTAATTGAATTTAAATTAAAAAAATAAATTGATTCTATAAAAAAATAGTTTCATCTGGGGTGCCTGGGTGGCTCAGTTGGTTAAGCAGCTGCCTTTGGCTCAGGTAATGATCCTGGAGTCCCGGGATTGAGTCCCACATTGGGCTCCCTGCTCAGCGGGGAGTCTGCTTCTCCCTCTGACCCTCTTCCTTCTCGTGCTCTCTGTCTCTTATTCTCTCTCTCTCAAATAAATAAATAAAATCTTAAAAAAAATAGTTTCATCTGCTATGATTACTATTTTAACCTATAATGTGGAAGCTATGAAAAGGCATTTTAAGCCTAAGAAACTCTGTATTTTAGGTGCTAAGGGGAGGAGAATGAGTACTGAATCTTCGTTTAGGTGGATATAATAAAAACTGAATTACTAGACAGAGTAGAAATATTTATTCTTGTTTCCTGTTGGGATCTTTTGAGATTAGGCCAATATATTTCTACATTTAATGTAATAGGACATGTAGTTAAAAGACTTCTAAATAAATGGGAAGTGACCTCACAGATTACACTGGGACATGCACAACTCATTCAGATCTTATCAGAATTTGAGTAGAAATCTTACACAAAATCAGACACAGATGCCATCCAAAATACCATCACAAACAGTAAAATCCATGATCTTCAGTGACCTACTTATAACACTCTATAGGTAGCTTTTGATTATGCTTATGCTTAAGTCTTTTCTCATTGGTGAATCCCCAGGATCTCCAGCTAAACAGCCAGTCATGTACAGATGGAAAACTATTGTAATGGAAGACTTACCCAATCAAATACAAAAGATAAATGGGAACAAACAGAAAACATATTAAGAAATAACAATAACAAAAGATGACAAGAATAAGTCATCAGTAAATATATCAGTAATTATAATAAATATGAATGGATTAGTCTCACATGTTAAAAGGCAGATAATTTCTGATTGGTACAAAACAGACGAGCAATAAACAACAATATGTTTTTCACAAGTAACACACTTGAAATCAGATGGTTAAAAATAAAGAATTAAAAACACATTTCAGGCAAATCAAAAGGAAAGCAAGTATACTAATATTAATAGAATATAATCAAAATAAATAAACAATACCAATAATAACTAACTAATAAGGAAATAAACAACTAGGTAAGAAGAGGAAGGGCTGTTGTTGACCGTAGGATGGCAAATGTTGACTGGTAAATATGGAGGGAGTATGGGAGTTGGAAAATCAGCATTTTGCAAACATCATAGTAAACATTGGATCAGGCAAGATCATTAAAGGATGCTAAATTTAAGGGAAAATATTGATGATTAATGGTATATTTATATGTCTTAAAGACCCTCTCCACAGGCTTCTTACTAATTGTAAAGAAAAATGTACTTATATAATGGACAAATTGGACAACACCATGACTGGGTGATAAAAATGACATCACCAATAAGGGGAAGATGGAAGTTGTGTGCATCCAGATGTGATCCATGACAAGGATACAGCATCACCTATGTAGTGTTCTGGCTGAGAATGTACAACCTGAATCTATTCATGAGGAAACATCAGAAAAATCCCAAATGAAGAACACTGTATCAAAGCAAACAAACAAACAAACAAACAAAAATGGAGGGTGTGATGGGGACTGTATTCCTCAAAAATATTAATGTTATAAAAAGCAAATATGTTCCAGATTAAAGGAAACTAATGTGACATGACAACTAAATATAATACTTGACCCTAAACTGATGCTTTATTGGTTCAATTGAAAAAAAAGATGTTTGCAAAGACAAAGATTGAATTAGTATATCAATGTTAATTATGCTGCATTGATCATTATAGTGTGTTTATGTAAAGGGCCAGGACATATACAACTTATTCTAAAATAGTTCAGAAAAGAAATACACATGCATGCAAACATGTGTGTACCTACTGTGTGTGGAGAGAGAGAGATTAAATAATAAAGCAAATGGTAAAATGTGAGCCATGTTAACACTAGGTGAATTTTGGCAAAAGATTTATGGATGTTTTATCAAAAAAAGTATTTAAATTCAATTAATTAACATATAGTGTATCATTAGTTTCAGAGGGAGAGTTCAGTTATTCACCAGTTGTGTATAAAACCCAGTGCTCATTATATCACATGCCCTCCTTAATGCCCATCACCAAGTTACCCCATCCTCCCATCTACTTCCTTTCCAGCAATCCTCAGTTTGTTTACTATAGTTGAGAATCTCTAATGGTTTGTCTCCCTCTCTGATTACATCTTGTTTTATTTTTTCTCCTTTCCCTTATGATCCTCTGTTTTGTTTCTTAAATTCCACATGAGTGAAATCATATGATAATTGTCTTTCTCTGATTGACTTATTTCACTTAGCATAATATCCTCTAGTTCCCTCCATGTCATTGCAAATGCTAAGATTTCATTTTTTGATGGCTGGGTAATATTCCATTATATATACACCATGTCTTCTTTTTTTAAATTTAATTTAATTTTATTATGTTATGTTAGTCACCATACAATACATCATTAGTTTTTGATGTAGTGATCCACAGGTGTTATATGAGAACAGTGAATCATGGATACCATATCTTCTTTATCCATTCATCTGTTGATGGCTATCTGGACTCTTTCATCATTTGGCTATTATAGATAATGTTGTTATGAACATTGGGGTGCATATATACCTTTGAATTAGTATTTTTGTATTCTTTGGGTAAATGCCTAGTAGTGTGATTACTGGATTGTAGGGTAGTTTTATTTTTAACTTTTTGAGGCACCTCCATACTGTTTTCCAAAGTGGCTGTACTAGCTTGCATTCCCACCAACAGTGTAAGAGGGTTCCCCTTTCTCCACATCCTCACCAACATTTGTTGTTTCCTGACTTGTTAATTTTAGCCATTCTGACTGGTGCAGTATTCTTATTTTTTTCTTCTTTCTTTCTTTCTTTCTTTTTCTTTCCTTCTTTCTTTCTTTCTTTCTTTTTCTTTCTTTCTTTCTTTCTTTCTTTCTTTCTTTCTTTCTTTCTTTCTTTCTTTTTTGATAGAGTGTGTGAGCAGATTGGGTGGGGGGCAGAGGGAGAGGGAGAGAAAGAATCTTAAGCAGGTTCTATGCCCAATGAGAAAGCCCATGCGAGGCTCAATCTCACAACCCTGAGATCATGACCTGAGCCAAATCAAAAGTCTGATGCTTAACAAACTGAGCCACACAGGCTTTTCTTTGTTTGTTTGTTTGTTTCTTTCTTTCTTTTTCTTTCTTTTTCTTTCTTTCTTCTTTTATTATTCCTTTCAATATCTGTAAGCTTGAACTTATTTCTTAAAAGGGAAAAAAGTGACAAAGAAGGATGTGTTATATACATAAAAGAAACAATGTAAATAAAAGATACAAAACACATGAACTTATTGTAACAACTTTGAAATGTGAAATTGTTATTATTTTCAGATCAGAAAATGGTGAAATATTGGTAATTTCATATTGTTCACATTAATGCATTAAAGCGGAAATACATATTCTCTATTCTTCATGTCTCCATGTGAGGGAATTTACTATACACACACTCTTGGTATTGCTTGCTTACTTCCCTCCACAGAAAGAGGAGTGAAAAAAACTTGGAATCACCACCTTCATGCTTAGTCTCTGTGTTTCTCTTCCTTTTCTTTGTGAGCCATCCTTTCTATACACAAACCAAATGCTCTAATTTGCTCACTGACATACCATAGGAGTGTGACCTTACAGGTGTGGCATGAAGTTGTCAAGCTGCCCCTGTGACTAGACTGTTAACTCTTTGTAAAGCAGAGATGAAGTATTAAAAATATCGGTTGGATGAAGGTCTAAAGCCACATTACCCTCTTGGTTTTAGCAGGAATAATTGTAAGTGTGGTATTATGATCTTTATATAATGAGTGTGTATCTCATTTGAATCTCAACTCAGGCAGGGGGCAGTTATTTGTTTATTTATGCCATAAAATGCCAAATATGTAACACCATATATGAAACAAAAACTGCAAAATAAAGATAGATACAGTTATAGTTGGAACTATAGGGGAAAAGTCACATATGAGCATGGGTGAAAAGAGTCTAAATAAATACTGGCAATCCAAATCTTTTTTTTTTAGATTTATTTATTTATTTATTTATTTATTTATTTATTTATTTGACAGAGAGAGACAGACACAGAGAGAGCACAAGGAGGGGAAGCAACAGAGGGAGATGGAGAAGCAGGCTCCCTGCTGAACAAGGACCCTGATGTGGGGGTCAATCCCAGGGCCCTGGGATCATGACCTGAGCTGAAAGCAGATGCTTAACGACTGAACCACCCAGGCACCCCAGCAATCCAAATCTAAAGGCAAGTTAAAACAATAATACAGAATGGCTAGCAGAATCCTAAGGATGTTTTGATATGAGCAAATGAGGCAATCTAATTCACTATGTTAACAGATTAGAAAAGAAAAATTATATGACAGTCTTAATATATGTTGCTGAAGAAAACATTTGCAAAAAATCAATTACCCATTCATGGCAAAATATTACCATCAAACAAGAAAAATAAATACTGTAACTTGAAATAAGATATCTACAAAAAATACTAGAGCAAACATCATTCAAACAAAGAAATAAAACCCTCAAAACCCCAAACATCAGGAAAAATAAACCTCTATTAAATGGGTTAAAATAAAGTAAAACCTGAAATTGCAGAAAGTCCATAGAATAACAATAATAAAAACACATATGAAATTCTAATAAAGTTGTACTCAGAAGAAACTTTATATTATTAAACACTATTATTGATAATTGATCCATTTTGAAAATACATTGTATTCAACAACTCAACAAATGAAGGGGGAAGCAGTAATTTAAACCGAAGGAGACAGTAAAGTGGATAAAAACACAAAGGTAACTTCATATCTTGGCTTTATCACTCTAGTAACTATATGACCCTGGGCAAATGATAACATCTTGGTGCCTCAGTATCTTAATCTGTAAAAGCGGATTAATAGTAGTATTTATCTCCTAGAATTGAAAAGTATTTTACTTTTCAAAATAGTACACTTACATTAATACATATAATCCTTATATATGTATGTACATCAGAGGAGCAGAAACAAGAAATTAGTAAGGATAAAACCTAATATTAATGAATTGGAGAACAGAAAAAGCATAACTAATGAATAAATTCAAAAGCTTTTTCTTCAAAAATCATGATGGGGCACGTGGGTGGCTCAGTCGTTAAGCGTCTGCCTTTGGCTCAGGTCATGATTCCAGGGTCCTGGGATCAAGCTCCACGTCGGGTTCCCTGCTTTGAAAGCTTGCTTCTCCCTCTCCCACTCCCCCTGCTTGTGTTCCTTCTCTCACTATATCTCTCTCTCTGTCAAATAAATAAATAAAATTTTTAACAAAAACATAATAATAAAACCACTAGCTAATCTAATTAAGACCAACTGAGGGTTCTAGAGGGGAGGCGGGTGGGGGGATGGGTTAGCCTGGTGATGGGTATTAAAGAGGGCACGTACTGCATGGAGCACTGGGTGTTGTACGCAAACAATGAATCATGGAACACTACATCAAAAACTAATGGTGTAGATCCACACCACCGGTGCTCCATCTCCCACCATGAACCACAACTCCAGCACTTCTTCCCGGGCGCCTACAATGACGTCCCCCCGACCTATGAGATGCTCAAGGAGGAGCACGAGGTGGCTGTATTCGGGGCGCCCCAGAGCTCGGCTCCCGTGACGACCACTGTGATCAACATCCGTAGTGAGACAGCCGTGCCCGACCACATCGTCTGGTCCCTGTTCAACACCATCTTCATGAACTGGTGCTGCCTGGGCTTCGTGGCCTTCACCTACTCCATGAAGTCCAGGGACCGGAAGATGGTGGGTGACATGACTGGGGCCCAGACTTATGCCTCCACCGCCAAGTGCCTGAACATCTGGGCCCTGGTCTTGGGCCTCCTTCTGACCACTGGATCCATTGTTCTTCTGCTGTTTGTCTACACTACCGCCTACAGTGTATTTTTGAAGTCTATGCAGGAGAACAATGGGTACCACTAGGTGCTCATGGCAGGAGACCCAAGTCCTCCACCGTGCACTGCTGGCCCTGTCCCTTAGTGTCCAGCCCTTTACGTTACCACACTTGCCTGCTTACAGCTGAATTCAATAAAGTACACTCGTGTGTAAAAAAAAAAAAAAACTAATGGTGTAATGTATGGTGATTAACATAGCATAATTAAATAAAAAAAAAGAGGGAACATAAAGCACAAACACAATTAGAAATGGAAAAAGGGGAAATTGACACAGATACAGAGAAATGCAAAATACTTAAATAAGTGACTTTGCGCAAACTTGTGCAAATAAATTTCAAAATCTGGATTTAATAGATGATTTTCTAAGAGAATATAAATTAGCTTCATATGAGATTTTTTTTTAAGATTTTATTTATTTATTTGAGAGAGAGAGAATGGAGAGAGAGAGCACGAGAGGGAAGAGGGTCAGAGGGAGTAGCAGACTCCCCGCTGAGCAGGGAGCCCGATGTGGGACTCGATCCCGGGACTCCAGGATCATGACCTGAGCCGAAGGCAGTCGCTTAACCAACTGAGCCACCCAGGCGCCCATATGAGATTTTTTTTAAACTAAATAAACCATTAGTGACTGAAAAAAAAAAAGTCTAGTCTTGAAGCGCAATGCATTTCCTCCAAAACAAGCACCAGCTTCAAAGAGCTTTAGTGGGCAATTTTGCTCAAAGATTCAAAAAATAATTCATTCTGAAAGCCTTTCAACTGTTTTTGAACATAGGGAAAAAAATAAAACTAAGATTGATCTCGCTTATGTATATAACTACAAGAATCCTAAAAAAAAATCAGCAATTAGAATCACAGAACTGTACCTCTGAAACAAATAATACATTATATGTTAAAAAAAAAGAAGATAGTAAGAAGGGAAAAATGAAGGGGGGAAATCGGAGGGGGGAGATGAACCATGAGAGACTATGGACTCTGAGAAACAAACTGAGGGTTTTAGAGGGGACGGGGTGAGGGGATGGCTTAGCCTGGTGATGGGTATTAAAGAGGGCACGTTCTGCATGGAGCACTGGGTGTTATATGCAAACAATGAATCATGGAACACTACATCAAAAACTAATGATGTAATGTATGGTGATTAACATAACACAATAAAATAAAATAAAAAGAATCTACATGTAAAGAATAACACACTAAGATGCTTTGGGGTTATTATTAAACCCCCAATTAATAACGTTTAATATTAGGAAGGATTAATATAATTTTCCACATTGATAGTTTCAGTGTATAGTTTGATCCTATTGTGTTGATCCCATTTGCATAGACATACAAATTTCCAGAAGGATGCAAAAGAAACAGTTAGACTAAGAAATGAATTCAGGGTGAGAGGAGCAGGGTATATATATTTTTTATATTAAAATAGTTATTTTATTATTTAATTATTTATTTATTTTTTAAAGATTTTATTTATTCATTTGAGACACAGAGATACAGAGAGAGAGCATGAGCTGGGAGACAAGTAGAGGGAGAAGGAGAAGCAGGCTCCCACTGAGCCAGGAGGCTGATGTGGGGCTCGAGACCTGAGCCAAAGGCAGATGCTTAACCATCTGAACCACCCAAGTGCCCCAAAAATAGTTATTTTAAAATGCACCCCCACCATTGCTCAGTTTTGTACTCTTCTCTACTTTAAAGACCTAAGGCTACTTTACTTTCACTAACCATTTGTGGAAAAACACCCAAGTGGTTTGACTTGGCAAACAGGCAGAAAGCTGTTGAAAAATATAACCCTGATTCTTCCTAAGGTTTCTGCATGAAAATCCTTTATTATAGATTGATTTCTTTAACTTTTATGCTCCTGAACTCTTTTTTATAAAATGCAAATACTTTGGGAAATATAATATGCTAACCTAAATTACAACATGATGTCAGTGATGATAGAGTGTTAAAAATGAGCATTGGGAGTAGAGTTTACAGGTTAAGAGTAGGTAATTCATACTAAACAAACAGATTTAAATCTTATTTGTAAAATTTAGTAGCTGTTTGATTTTTTTAAGCTAGATGAAATAAAAAAATTATGAAGTCACTTATTTTGTGTGGTTGCTGATATATTAATAAAACAATGCAAGTATATAGAATAATGCTTTGCATGCATTAAACTTTGGATAGATATGCAGTAAATAGATATAAACTATTATTATTAGAAAGGAAGCAATCAAAATAAATTTATTGAACACTTGCTGTGTGAAATAGGCACCCTATAGAATACACAGACATATAAGATGTGGTCTTTGTTCTGCAGGAGTTTATGGTAAACTTATGGAGATAGCAAATCTGTTTTCCTCTTAATTGTAAACTCAGAACATACAAAGACATGCTAAGTACTGGCAGAGAGTAGAGCTATTAAAAGTGGGAGAGAGCATGCAGAGAGGAGGGGTAGGGAGTCCAAAAATAAATTCCAGGCCTGCCTCATACATGAAATCAAAGCTTAGTTCATGGAAAGGGCCAGGTGTGAGAGAACGATGAAAGCATCTGGAGTTCTGATTTTATTCTCTATTTTTTTTAAATGAAAGACAGCAAGGAGGGTCAGAGGCTATAAGACAAAATTCCAGTTTATCATTTCCACAACACTAGTACAACTGCAATACGGATTTATGATCTGTTTTTTGCAGGCTACATTTTTCATAGTTCTTCTCTAAAGCTGTTAGCATTTAGAAGTAGATTATTTAGTTTCTTCCTTCTCAGTATTCAAAATCTCCCTTATGGAATTAAGTTTATAAAAATTATCTTTTAAATAATAATAATTAATTACAAAAGTCCAACTTATACTGTGCTCTTTGGTGTAGTTTTATCTTTTTATTCCTGATGCCAGACAAATCAGGTTTGCTTTCACAATATAAGCAAGAACATGTTTTTCAACTTCATTGCTCCTATTTAAGCCTTTTAGTACTTCTACATTAAGGTATTTAGCACCATCAATACATCGGTTTTTACAGAAAGATGGGAGAATTCTATGATCTATTATGTAAAAATGTGCCTACACACAGTTAGAGCCTGACCAAATGTACACAAAAGAAATAAGAACAGTGGCAGAAGGCATTAGCTATAATTGAAATACTAGGTCCCAAGGCTGAGAAGAATTATTTTCAGATGCTGAGATGGTGAGGATGAGATTACTAATATAATTCCTGTACCTCTCGGTATTGGTTCAGGACCTAGTACAGGCTTACACTCGTAGATAGAGCTTATCAAATAGAGACGTTTTAGGAAGTAGAAAACAAAGGCAGGTAAACTAAAAAGATCCATAGTAAATGTTATCTCCTTTTTAAAGGTTTTCCTTACCTCTATAACCAGATGTGAGCTCTCTATCGTTTGAACTCAACATAAAATTGTATCTATATATCTTGATAGCAACACTGAGTACAAATTATGTGCTGTTCACTATAAACTATTCAGTAATATGCTTTATCTAATTTAAGTCTTCTAACAATCACACAAGGTAAGAACTACTTTTATCCTTATTTTACAGATGAAGAAAGTAAGATTTAGAGGAAATAAGTAGCTAGCCCACCATTGTACAGTTTGGAAATGGCAAAGCTAAAGTTATAAACCCAAACCTATCTGTAGAGCCAATGCTTTTGATACTTTTACTATGCCACCTCCCAAAATTAGTCTATTTGATCTTGTACTACAGTTATGTGTTTATTATTTTCCTCGTTACAGTATTACAAACTCTTGAGGACAAAGATTATGTTCAGATTTGCCTATGCCATGAAGTTAGCATGGAACTTTAAAAATATTCAAGCCTATTTTAAAACATGGCATTTTGGCAATGCCCTATTCCCATAACTACAGTATAATTACTTGAAAAGAAAGGATTGTATCACAACATAGATTCAGATGAATGAATAAATATTCTGTGAATGATTGACTAAATGAAGATATATCACACTCTCTTGATTACTGAGGCTTTAGAGTAAATCTTAAATTTGTGTAGTGTTAGTCCTCCAACTTTATTCTTCTCCTTCAATATCCTGTTGATTATTCTGGGTCTTTCACCTCTCCATAAAAACTTAAAAGTCAGTTTGTCAATAATTTTAAGAGATTTCAATTGGGATTGCATTAAATCTATAGATCAAATTGGAAGGAACTGACATTTTGAGTCTTTCTATCCATGGTTTTCTAAAGTGCTTCTGTTTCAGTAAATTGAGATTATTTGTATTTGTCTTTCTGTCTTTCTAATTTTGGAGGTAGCATCTTGTCCTGTGACCTCACTTCTCTGACAGATCTAAGAGGAGTTGTTGATTTTTCAGTTTGTTCAGCTTTTTACGTTTTGTTAGGATGGAGTGGCAACTTCCAAGATCCTTATATACTAGACTGAAATCTGGGAGTCCCCATGTGTTGTCTCTTTTCATCTTTGTGATGATGCTATGACTTAGGTGCTACTTTTAGCATTCTCCTAAGGATAAGAGACTTAGGCTCAAATGGTTTATGTGACTTCTTCAAGGTCACAGAGTTACTACTGACAAAGCCAAGACTTGAAATTAAGTCTGCTTAGTTCAAATGTTTGTATTACAGACCTCTGCCCTCTATTATGCTAACATTATTGGCTTAGAAGAGTGTTTTAGAATTAATTACAATTTGGTTTCACTTTCACATCCAATCTAAATCCTGTCTGTATTTTAATCTCTCTTCAAAGTCCCATTCAAGGATTACCTCCCCCAAGAGACTTTCCCAAGCCTTCTCTAAAATCTTGATGTTTGGTTGATGTGGTAAGCAGAATAGTGCCCCATCCCATCCCTGGAAGCCATGAATATGTCAGGTTTAATGGCAAAGAGGAAATATGGTTGCAGATTAGAAATAAGGTTGTTAATCAGCTGACCTTAAAATAGTGAAGTTATCTTGGATTATCAATGTGGGCTCAATGTTATTGCAAGTGTCCTTAAAAGCAGAAGAGGCGGTCAGTCAAAGGAAGATGGGACTATGGAAGAAAGGCACAGACAGGTGCACATTTGCTGGCTTGGAAGATGAAAGGAGTTGCAATCCAAGGAATCCAGAAGACCTCTAAAAGCTGGAAAAGACAAGAAAATGAGTTCTCCACTGTAGTCTCTAGAGTGGAAGGCAGCCTTCTCAACACTCCGATTTCAGCGCAGTGGGACCCATATCAAACTTCTAACCTACAAAATTGTAAGATAATAAATTGTGTTGTCTAAGCCACTAAGTTTGTGGTAATCTGTTAGAGCAGCAAAAGGAACCCAATACACCTGAGCCTTGTGAACTCCTGCTGCAGCACTGATTGTCTTAATCACATATTCTTCAGGTCTTTAGTGAGACATTCTTGTACTGATATCCAGCTTTTAAGGTGCATGATTTCCACCCCCCACAATTAGAATGTACATCTTTTAAAGAAGGGGATATGTTACATCCTTTTGTATCCGTCAAATTAAGTATATTGCTTTTCACACACACACACACACACACCCACACACACACACACACACACACCAAGTTCAACAATATCAGGGATTGTGGCTCCTTACACAGGTAAAAGACACTATATATTTCCTTCAAAACAAACATTTTCCCCCACTTCAATTTCTAGGTGGTTTGAAAAGTCATTATGTGAGAGATTCTTCTCCTCAGTTTCTAATCTAGAGAGGTGAAGACATTTTTATGAGTGATGGTTTCAGGTAGAAGTGTGATATCTGCAGTTCCTTTTTCTCATAGCTGTATGGGAGGCCAGCTATTTTAAAAATCAACATAACTTGAAAAATATCAGCTTACTTTCCAGTTATTAAAGCACAAGCTATGCTTTTGAATGTTTTGCCAAACTTCAACTGAAAATTGGCTCACTTAGAAAAACGCAATTTCCCTGGTTGCCAGGTAGTTATTTATTTATTTTTTTAAATGTGGAATACTGTCTTTGGGGGGACATTTTGAATTAAGAGAGAGAGAGAGTTGTTTAAACAAAATAATCTCTAAATATAACCAGTAATTACTATCAGGACTTTAAGTTTCTTTAACAATACTGATTTTCGGGCGCCTGGGTGGCTCAGATGGTTAAGCGTCTGCCTTCGGCTCAGGTCATGATCCCAGGGTCCTGGGATCGAGTCCCGCATCGGGCTCCCTGCTCCTTGGGAGCCTGCTTCTCCCTCTGCTTCTCTCTCTCTCTCTCTCTCCCTCTCTCATGAATAAATAAATAAAATCTTTAAAAAAAAAAAAACAATACTGATTTTCGTGCAATTTAATCTGCAGTTGCCATGATGTTAACTATCTCATAATAACTTCAATGAAAGTCTGCAGGGACCCAGATATTATGCCATTTATAATGAAAGATAAAATGAGAAAATTCATAAGGATGCAGGTCCAAAAATAATCCATTATGATACCAATTTGATGACACAATGAATATGATGGCCCAACTATTACAGTGTAAGTCTTTGGATAACACACATTGAAGGGCATAATTATGAAAGGATGACAGTACATATTGTACATATATTAGAGTTATACTGTTATGAAAAAAAGTTAAATAATGGCTCATATATCAATACATGATCCACAGAAATGCTAAGACCAGGCCTCATCTTAATGGTGTTGTAAGCATCAGTGAGAAGTAGGATACCTGACAGAGAGTGGCATGTGAGCCAATCAACAGTGCTACCAAGCTTCATTAGGCATGAACATGGAGGCTGACAAATCCTTCATGGTGGCATATCTCTGTTCAACATGGCCTATATTCAAAAGTCCCATGAACTTCCTGAAATTGTATACACAATTTTATGTGGAAATGCATATAAATTTTCAAAGGTGGTGGTAGTATTTGTCCCGGTAATTTTCATGAGATTCTCAAAGGGTCATTGATCCAGAAAAGTTTAAAGCTCTGGTGCAGGAGACCTTGTCTCTTTCAAAAGGCAAGCAATAAAACTACTGGAGATCTAGAGCACTAAGTATTGCCATTCATTATCTACAGATATCGAAAATGAAGGGGAATACACTTGTGATGAGCACTGGGTGATGTATGGAATTGTTGAATCACTATATTGTACACCTGAAACTAATATAACACTGTATGTTAACTAACTGGAATTAAAACAAAGACTTGAAAACAAATAAAAGGAAGGGGAATTGCAAAGACAAAAGTGCATGCTCAGGTAGGAGCAGATTGAAATAACAACATACTGTTATTTTTTAATGAACATTGTATCAGGAATTTTATGAAACTATGGAGTATAAATTCCCTCCTTAAAAATACTCCCTGATTTTCTGTAAGGATTCAAGATATAAACCAGGTCATTGTTGGCTAAAAGAACCAGTTAGAACACCGGAAAGCAGAGTCTGGTCAGTGATGAGTCAGAAGCCAGATAGGCGAAAAAAAACCAAGAGTTTATAGCACAGCCCAAATTAATACAAGTTATACAAACAGTAGTCAAGAAATCCATTGATGAAGTAACAGAGTAAGGTAAATTATCAAATGGTCACACAAAGAGTAAACAGAAGCCCTAAATGAAGTGGAAGAGAAAGAATATGTCAGACCAGCACAAGGCTAGCTGCATAGCACTGACTGGAGAAAATGACTACTATTATTGAACACTGGCCAGGCACTCTACATACATTATCTCTACTGTTATCACCATTTCCTGTCAGATAGCTTTTACATCCATTTTAGATAGAAGGAAATAGAGGCTTTATTAGTCGGCTGGGGCTACCATAACAAAATACCATAAACTAGGTGGCTTAAATAACAGAATTTCTCACAGTTCTAGAGATTTAAAGCCCAAGATCAAGGTGCTAGCTTGTATTTTTGCTCCTGGTGAGGACTTTCTTATGGCTTGCAGAGACCTCCTTCTCACTATGACCTCACATGATCTTTTACACCCACACATGCATGAATGCACATACACATGTGCACATGCACACACACCCACACAGACACAATCTCTTCCTCTGCTTATAAAGTCATTAATTCCGTCATGGGGACTACACCCTGATGTTCCAATCTAACCATAATTACCTCCCAAAGGCTTCATCTTTAAATATCATCACATTGAGGGTTAAGACTTCAACATATGAATTTGGGGAGACACAAATGTTCAGTCCATAAGAGAGGCCCAAGTTCACACAGCTAGTAAGGGAGTTTTCCATCCTGCAATCTCTTTCCTTGTGTTTCACCTCTTTATTTCTATCTTTAAATGGTTCTTGTTACTAATAAAAGGTTTTTTTTAATGTTTGCCCTCATGTTGCTTGACTCTCTCTTGTACTTGACATTGTTAACTTTTCTAGCCCTTATTTAATCAGTATTCTTGGAATATGTGCCTAACCTTAGGCTATGTTTGTTAAAGTTACCAAAATGAATAAGACACAGTTCTTGCTCACAAAGAGGTTGCAATCTAGTGGGGGTGGAGGATGGGGTAGGGTGGGAGAAACAGTTAAGAAAACAGAAAAAAAAAGTAAGAAACGGGGTACAAGTTACAATGGTAGCATTTCTTTCTGATCAAGGAAGTCATTTTATGGTAAATGAAGTACAGTGATGGGCTCAGGTTCATGAGATTCCTGGTCTTACTGTGTTTGTCATTACCCTTGAAGCAGTTGGTCTGATAGAACAGTGGAACAGCCCTTTAAAGAATCAATTATGATTCCATCTGTGCGGTGAGGGTAACATTCTCCAGGATGCAAATTATGTTCTGTACGGGTGAACTACATGGTCCTGTTTCCCCCATAGACAAAATTCATGGGTCCATGAAACAAATTATTCCAAGTAATTTACAAGCAAAAGTTTTGTTTACTTTTTCATCATTTTGGGCTTTGCTAGTCTAGAAGTCTTAGTTCCCAAGGGAGAAGAGCTTCCACCAGGGGACAAGACAATGTTTCCATTAAACTGGTAGTTGAGACTTCTACCAGCCCCCTTTGAGCTTCTGGTGCCACTGAATCTACAGTCAAAAAGGATTACTATACTAGCTAGGTGTAGGATAGTGACTATCAAAGGAAAATTTGGGGTTGCTCCTTCACAGGGAGAAGGGTAAGGAGGAATATGTCTGACATGCCGAATATCCTCTGATACAAAACTATTTTAAAAGTTTACCAAAAACAAAAACAAACAAACAAAAACCAAACGAAACCAAACAAAACAGAAAACATCAATGCAGGCAGTACTGCTAATGGCCTAGACCCTTCACAACTGAAGGCTTTGATTATTCACCCTACCAGGCAAAGATCAGTCAAGGTGCTTATTGAGGACAAAGGAAATATTCAATAGGTAATGGATGTAATAAATTATAAATCCTTGCTATGACCACACAACCAATTGCAGAAAGGAGGACTATTATGATTATTTTTTTCTAATTTGGATATTGATGTATTTTAAGTATATTAACCATTTCTGAAATTACTCTCCTATTTCTCTACCATCTAACAGAAGGTATAGTAATAGTAGTTAACCTTAGATCTTAACTATTTAAGTTACAGGACATCAAGGGCATAGAGGGTTATGGGCTGAATGGTGCCCCCCAATTTATATGTTGAAGTTCTAGCCCCCAGTACCTCAGAATATGACTGTATTTGGAGATAAGGCCTCTAAAGAAGTGATTAAGTTAAGTGAAGCTGTTAGTGTTTGCCCTAATTTGTCATCCTTATAAAAAGAGGGCATTTGGGCACAAAAAGAAGCATCAAATGTGTATGTGCACAGAGGAAAGACCATATGAGGACACAGTGAGAAGGTGGCTATATCCAAGCCAAGGAGAGAGGTCTCAGAAGAAACCAGACATGTTGATCTTAGACCTCTAGCTTCCAAAATTGTGGAAAAAAATTCTGTTTAAGCCATTGAATCTGTGCTACTTTGTTACGGCAGCTGGAGCTGACTAATGCAGGGAATATGATTCAGTTAGAAGATGAATGAATGAATGAATGAAAGAAAGAATATTACCCAAAGATGGGTAAGTATCCTCTTTTAGTTAATTTTTTTCCCCAGTGGTTTGAAGGATAGTTGAATCATGCTGTTATTCTTTTTATATGGAAGATAAACATGATGAAGAGAGGTGTATATGGATGCCATGTTGACAAGGGTCAGCCTTTGGTTGTTTTGTTCTGTATCAAGGAGGAACTATACTTCTAGAATTCCCTTCACTTCTCTTCACAGAAAAAATTCTGTGATATTTGGAAGGTGGAAGTAAAACAGCAGTCATCATGCTCTCAAGGCTGGTGTAGGTATAGGGGTCCAGGAACCATTTCAGCTACTGCACATTGTGGCTGATCTGCTGACTCACTTTGTTAGCTTAGAACAGCAGCTGGGCATGCAGGTACTCTAGATCCTACCAGATCTCCTTCAGCTTCCCTGTGTGCTGGGCTAGGCACATGTGCACCTCCATGGTAAAAGTTGCCAGTTCCTTCTGCAAGTCACCTGTGTTGATGAAATCAAAGGCAGTAAAAGACAGACATGGGCTCCAGTTTGTCCTCTTTGCTTTCCATTAGTCCTTATGTATTACAGTCTGCCCTAATACTCTTCAGCAACCAGTAATAGTTTCCTTCTAAAATATGGCCATGTTGATCCTTAGCAACATTAGACCCATCATCAGTTATTGAGGCATCAACCTTCCATAGTCTTGTGCATCAGCTCCCATAATTGCATAAGATCCAATACATATAATAAATCTCTTATTCTATATCACTCAGAGAGGTTCTGATTCCCTGATCAAATCCTAATATACTCTGCTTTGAATCTCAGCCTCTCAACACCCACATTTTACTAGGTTTCTCCACATCTATGTTTGTGCCACTTACAACTTGGTGAATATCTTTAGAGAAAAATCTACTTGAACTGTGAGACTTACTTTTCCACTCCTTCCTTTACTTTGGGATCTTTGCCAGTCATTTATTGGATGCTTTCATAGGTGTGAGCTCCAATTTTTTCTCTCTCAATCTCATGAGACTGCCAAAAAACTTTGCAGACCCTTCTGACTCTTAACAACCACTTCTACACAGCTGCTTTACTTTCACCAGCCCTTCTATTCATGCCTTTTGTGAACCAGCAAATTCCTTGAGTAAAATACAAGTTAAAATGTTTGGCATATGCAGGGCAAATTTTCTCTTTTCTCTTCAATTTTGATTCCTCAATTCTGTCTTCCTTGGTAGCTCTCTGATACCTCTAAACAGGAGGGTTGTTTTTTTGTAGGTTTTTTTTTCCAGGGTTTTTAAAATTATTTTCTTTCAAGATTTTGCCCAAACAACATTTCTCCTATCAGTTTCTTTAAAAACTGCCCTTTCTCCACCTACGGCAGACAGTGGCTCCATCATTGATATTTCAATAACACTTTGCACATGGCTTTTTTGTACTTTACCTTACTCTACTATTATTATCTGTTAACACGTCTATAGCCCCTATTAAAATGTGAATTGCTTCAAGGTGAAAATTATCTGATTCAACTTGCATCCCTGATCCAATGCACAATGTCTGGCACTTAGGATGGTTCAATGTTTAGTGAAGGAATGGGTGAATTATATATAAATGTTTAATAAATGGTTCTTCACTGACTCTAGAAGCTGACATTTCTGTTTCCTTTTTTATGTTTATAATTAATACATGCTATTTTAAATTATATTGGTACTTGAGGGAGGCAGCATCTAAAATTCCTCACTTTTTATTTATCTATTTAATACCTGTCGATTCCATAATAGCTTATAAAGTTTTTCAATGAATCAACACATTTATTCAAAAAGAATAAGCAATAGGATTTTGAGAAGAAAATAATAATTTTAAATGCTCAATTGTTGTTTTAATGACAAAACAAAGAGAATGGCACTGAACTTTAAGATTTCATGAGAATAAAATAATCATAGGTATCATCTAACCACTCCTTCCTCTGTAAGACCTTATGAACCATTTTTTGACTTTTTATGACTGTCTACCTTCCCAGAGTGCCAGATGGAGTAATCTATTCATGTTAACTGTGAGGATGAACAATTCAGTCAATCATCTGGAATCTTTGTCTAACCAACACAAAGCATCTGGATATTTAGAAACATCTAGATGATTGACTACATTTTTCATTTTGCATCCAGATGTCTTGGTATCATGTAGACACAGTCTATTGCTCACAACAATATAATCGTGGTGTAAACATTAACAAAAGAGTTATGATTTACATTATTCCTTATGACTGAAATACAGTTTTTTCATGTTTCTAGTGTTGACTAAACATCATTAAACTGAAACCATACTATGCACAAACACTAAGAATTGTGAATATATCAGGAAAAAAAAATTTGTTTCCTGAGAAACTTCATAAATCAGATGATGTTATTTGCTCATGTCCTTGCCATATGTATATATTGCCATATTTTGAGCTTGCCCAAAATATAAAAATAACACAGTAGGGACACAACATTTGTGACAAAGAAGAGTACATCCAGTGGGTACAACATGGCTACGACTCCAAACAAGAAGGATCTACAGGACTCTCAAATTCACGTCAAAATGAGTTAACACATTTTGAGAAAATTACACTCCTTTAACTTATCAAGTGAAAAGAATGAAATATAATTGAAGGAAAACCCTTAAGGTATTCATGAGGCCTTTGACTTGTACAAATTGCTAAACTAGCCTGTTGTTTGCATTTAATATATGTAAATTTATAAGAGCAACAACCTTTCCAATTTATTTTTTAGTTTTTGGAACCAATCACATAACCTGTGATGAATCTAATTTCCAACTTTGTAAACTTTCCTGGGGTTGACTTACTGTTAAAGTACTTTACAGTAAGGCTGACCAAATCTGTCATACAGGCAGTAGTAATAGCTGTATATAATGAAGTCACTCATTTGCATGTCTAGATATATAAATTTATCCTTAATCACATGACAAATGATCTCATAATTTACAGTGTGTGTAGAGTATACGATTTTAGATTAATTTCATAATGTTACATTGTTTAAAGGTCCTTTGTTCCCTGTGGTTATATATCTACCTAGTAAAAATCTATAACATATGACTTTGTTCTACAAACCATTAATTTATAATCATTTTACATATGTCAGTTTTGATAATTATGGTGCTGTACAATCTGTAGCAGCTGACAATACTTTGGCAGAAGCAGCCATTATTATTATTATTATTTACATGCCAATTTCAGCTTTGTTTTTATTTTCATTGCATTCACAATTATCTTCTTGGGTTATTTTCATCCCACTGAATAAGAATGGCTACTCTTATTTGATCTGTGTCATTACCAGTGAATGTAGTGTTCTTCAGCAATTTAGTTTTTTTAAGTTAAAATAAGATCTTTTTCCTCATTGGGTGAGAAATACTGAAGTTTTGTTTGAGTTTAAGTCACATAAAGAACTTAATATTGCTTTATATTATTTAGTCACCTTTGGTCATCCTTCCTTAAGTTACATTTTGACAGTCTTCCCATTAGAAATTGCACTAGAAATCCTCAGTGAAGTTGGGTTTTGAGATACAAGTGAGGAAAAGGAAAAGACAAGTACAACAAGGTGTTTACCTTCATTATTTTCCTATAAGTTCATATCCTGCTATTGAAATAATTCATATATTTTAATCCTAATTATTATCTAATGCATATTTTTATCTGTCAGGTTATTACTGATTATTATTTATATAACACAGTTTACTTGATTCATGCAAAAGTGGAGGGCGTTATAGATTGAATACATAATTATACTTTGGTTAGAATATTGATGAATTATTTTACAAACAGATTTGTCATACACAACAGTGAGAATTAAATGTCAGGTAGACCTCCAGGGTTGAAAGCTTCCTGTAAGCTCTCAAAACTTAGATTATGAATTAGAAGTGCAGGTAGGTTGGGTGTGTTACTTTCTTTGTAAGAAAAGATATAATCCTGACAGTTCCAAATTCACAAGAACTAATAGCATTTCAAAACTGATTCTCAGAATAATTAAATCAAGAGAAAAACTACAACAGTTAGTCCAACTATTCGGTATCAAGCAAACAAAATTTTAAAAATGCCTTCAATATTTTCTCTTTTCAACTGGTTCTTGAGATTATGTCTCTCACTCTCTCTCTCTCTCTCTCTCTCTCTCTCTCTTTCTCTCTCTCTCTCTCTCTCTCTCTCTCACACACACACACACACACACACACACACACAATCCATCTGACCATTACTAATAGTTACTCTGGAAGAGTGTGTTGAAGACTGGGCATGTCAAATAATGGCTGTCTCTCTCCAGTTCCAATTTTTACTGCTAGATCTAAAGCTGATGTTGTGCTGCCACAGTAGAATGTTTATCATGATCCAGCCCACGGACATCCTGGTTACACCAGTGGTTAGCAAAATACTTCATGATCTTTATGCCTAAATGATGCCTGATAGCTCAGGTTTCATTATCACTCCAGGAAACAACTTCTTCCTACTCTTTCCATGACCTTGGATGATAAAAATACATAAAGGGGAGTCTAAAACCTTCTGTATCTAAAAGGAAATGACATCTTTTAAAATGATCTCATCTCTTTCTGCAGAAAATAGAGTCATTATCCTCCCTTCTCCTCCCTTAGCTGCAGCCATTTTCTGCCCTCCCATATGTGAGGCCACCCATGACATGTAAAATTTAGTGAAGGTAAATTCAGCTCACTCGATGAATGACCACACAAAAAAGAAAAGAAAAAAAAAAAAGAAGCTGATCAAGCCCAATCACTGCTTGTGCACTGAAACTAAAACAGCCAGGAGAAGAAACATCAACCAGAGTGCACTTCCACACAAGGAGAGTGAGAACTCTCACAGGGAGTGGGAAAGTGACATGGGGAAGAACTGCCTGCAGGCAGAGGGTAGAGAAGGAACTAAGACAATTTGGACTTCTAAGCAACAATCCACCCAGAGAGATGTGACTATGAAAGCTAACTGTTGGATAAACAAAGGAGATGGAAATTTACTTTTAAATTAATCTGCATTTAATTTGAGAACAAGCATGGTCATGGTGATAGATCACTTGTCTAGTAGTCAGGCTCCTTGGATCTGTAACTCTGCTACAAACTCTGGTAAATTGCTTTGGCACTTAGTCCTTCACAAAGATAATGGCAACTATCCTTTCCTTTGTTCCCAAGATGTTTTCAAGATAAACTCTTATATTCAAGGAGCTAACAATTGAGTAGCAAGACCACTCACACAGTATAAATAGCTGTTTTTTAGGCAATATAGGGCTCATGCAATATGAATAATAAAGATAGCAGACTGGGGACCCACACAAAGTAGCAATTATTTCTTGCCAAGGAGAAACAGGGAAGACTATTCAGAAAAAGGAAATTTTATGTGAACTCTGAAGGGTGTTTTGGATTTCAAAAAACAAAGATGTAGAAAGGGCCTTTCAAAAGAAAAATACATAGGCAGAACAATGTTAATGTCTGATTTATGGAATGGCAAGTAATCTAGTTCGGCTAGAAGGGAAGCATTTGGGGATAAAGTTAGAAAATGTAGGTTAAGATCAAATATAAGAATTCCCATACTAGGCTAAGGAATTTGGACTATATTCATTTGGTAAGGAGAAAGCATATATCTTGTGGTATTGAACAAAATGGCTGAAGCCTTACTTTTGTAACTCTGAACAGATTGGAATAGGAATACACTGGAGGTCAGGTTACAAAGGTATTGGGATATGTTCAGATGTGAGGTATTAGAAAATTAAATAGAAATAATGGTAGTGAGAATGAAAATAAGAGAGGAGAAGAGAAAGAGGGAGAGAGAAAGAGATGCTTTAGAGATAAAATTAATAAGAAATTTGGATTGACTAGTGTGGTTTGAGGTAGAGTGAGAATATTAAAGATAACTCATGAATTTATGAACCTGGGGATATGGAAAATGTAAATAATTAAATGCAGAAATCTGAACATAAGTATAGTAAGCCAACTTTTGGGTTTGTTGAGTTTTAGGTTTTAACACTTATCTAGGTGAAAACATTTAAATGTTCATTCAGCATTTGGAACTGTGGTTCTGAGACCTAAAGAGGGAAGCTGTTACTGAAGTTATAAATCAGAAAAATTATTTTAAAAGAGATGATATTTGAAATCATACACATGGATGAAATTGTTATAATGGAGATTATTTAAAGAGAATTGAAGGGACAAAAGACAGAATTTTAGGTCATATCTACAATATAGGGAACAGGAAAAAATGGATTAACAGAAGAGACAGAGACAAATGACCACAATAGTTGAAGAATTCAGAAAGCTGAGGAATTATGTGAGCCAAGAGAGCAGGATAATTTCAAAAAAAAGGGGTTACTGTAATGTGTTGTATTGATTGCAGAGAGGTCAAGCAGAGTAAGGGCTAAGAAAAGACTGAAATTTCGTGTTTAGGAGATTAGTGACTTAAAAAAATAGTTTCAGTAGAGGGTGGGGGAGAAGTAGCCTGACCATAAGTGGGTTGAAAAGTAGATGGTAACAAGTAGAAGTAAATACAGATTATATTTTTGAGATGGTTGGTGGTGGAAGGCAGGCTAGATTTATGCCATAAGCTTCAGTGAACAGCAGTTCATAGAAAAAGTCTTTATTAGTTTTATTATTTTTGTTTGTCTTCCTTTTGGTTTCTCCTAGACCAGAGTACATTAGTGGGCACAGGGAAATACCAAAGATGAATGAGAAAAGGGGAAAATAGATAAAATAATGGTGCCAAAATAGAACAAAAAGAATGGGCAGATGGATTAATGTTGGAAAGGAACAAGGACACATTTTCCTCACAGATAAGACAAAAGGAAAAGATAATGAAGGAAAATCCAGAGAAGCTTTGAGATGAAGGTGGGGACAAGAAGTGAATTCATGCAAGGTGTTTTTTTTTTTCTTTCTCAATAAAGTAAGAAATTTAGTTATTTATTGAGTGAGGAAATAGAGTTTTGGCCGAAGATTTAAGGAAAGTGGAAATGATTTAGAATAACTGTTGCAGAGATTACAGAATGGCATCAGAAAAGATAAATGAAAGAATACTTGAACAGCAGTGAAAGACCAAATGAAGGCAAACCTAATCAGTACAATTTTCTGACTTTCTTTACCAATGCTCAGCAACCTATATAAAGTGCAGAGAAAGCAGACATTAGAAAATTTTCAGTTTAGTGGCACCTGGGTGGCTCAGTCTGTTAAGTGTCTGCCTTTGGCTCAGGTCACGATCTCAGGGTCCAGGAAGCCAGCTTCTCCCTCTTCTACTCCCCCTGCTTGCACTCCATGCACTCTCTCTCTCTGTCAAATAAATAAATAAAATCTTAAAAAAGAAAATTTCAGTTTAGTATTCTATGCAGCAAATATGCAGAAAGCCAAGGGGACTAAGAATTCTAATGTGCTATGAAAAATACTATTTAAATGTTTGACTGCGGTTTCCAGAACAAAGCTAATGAAACTAAAAGTGGAGTGTTATTTGAAAAGTAGGAAGGATTTAAATGACATTTAGTCATGATGATATTTAAGTATTAGTTTAGTAAATATAAGGATGTCAAATATAAGGAGGTTACAACATAGAAAGCAGAATTTCAGGGAGAGGAAAAGATGGTGGAAGAGTAGGGGAACCTATTCCAACTGGTCCCCAGAATTGAGCTGGATATCTACCAGACCACTCTGAATACCAACAAAATCAGCCTGAGACGTAAGAAGATCTGGATGTCTACAAACAGAATATCGCAGGTGGTTGGTTTCGAGGTAGGAAGAGGGGAGCCATGATTCTGTGGGCAGATATCAGAGGATAAAGAGCAGCGGGAGGGAGCCTGGCTGTGGAGATCCTATGCTGCCCATGAGTGATAGCCTCCTGCGCTGGGGACAGGGCACAGGCTCACAGGCCGGTAGTGGTGGGGAAAGGACTTTAGGGCAGGCCCCCCTCACCACGTAAACCTGGAGCAGCAGGGCTGCATGTGCAAACTGTGGGCGGCTGACATTTCTAGAAGCACAAAGGGCAGAGATGTGCCCCGACCTGGAGACAAGGACTGGGAGCCATGCTGAGGGGCACACAACCCAGGATGCTGCAGTTTATAGCAGCAAGACAGAAACGGAGATAGTGTGGCCTGGAGAGCTCACTGAAGAACAGACTGCAATCTCTCTGCTCTGAGGCAGAGGGTTGGTAATGGTGTTTTCTGCTCTGACTCTAGGAAGAGATGTGGAAAGCCATGAAGGAAAGCAGCTAGAGAACAAAAGCCCCCCAAAAATGGTTCCCACTGAGCACATCCCCTGCCACAGGGGGCAGGTCAACTCTGCCCAAACAGGGTTGCCTGAGTAACAGTGTGGCAGGCCCCTCCCCCTAGAAGACAGCCTGGGAAAACAAGAGGTCAGCAACCTTAAGGTCCCTCAAAAACAGGTGCATCTTGCTTGGGTTGTGGTCAATAACTTGAACTCTATACATTCCCTCAACCATCCCTCAACAGAATGACGAGGAGGAGGAACCCCCAAAATAGGAAAGACTCAGAGATTATGACTTATGCCACAGATTTACAAATGGATTCAGATATAACCAAGATGTCGGAAATGGAATTCAGGCTAGCAATTGTGAAGACAATAGCTAGAATGGAGAAATCAATTAATGGCAACACAGAGTTTCTAAGGGCAGAAATGAAAGCTGAATTGGCAGAACTCAAAAATGCTAGCAAGGAGATCCAATCTAATCTATATAATCTAAAAATTTTTTTTCTTATTCTTTTTTTTTTTAGGGCTTTATTTTAATTTTTTATTGTTATGTTAATCACCATATATTACATCATTAGTTTTTGGTGCAGTGTTCCATGATTCATTGTTTGTTCATAACACCCAGTGCTCCATGCAAAACGTGCCCTCCTCAATACCCATCACCAGGCTAACCCATCCCCCTACCCGCCTCCCCTCTAGAACCCTCAGTTTGTTTTTCAGAGTCCATCATCTCTCATGGTTCGTCTCCCCCTCTGACATACTCCCCTTTTTTAAAGATTTTATTTATTTATTTGAGAGAGAGAGAATAAGAGACAGAGAGCATGAAAAGGAGGAGGGTCAGAGGGAGAAGCAGACTCCCTGCTGAGCAAGGAGCCCAATGCAGGACTCAGTCTTGGGACTTTAGGATCATGACCTGAACCAAAAGTAGTCACTGAACCAACTGAGCCACACAGGCACCCCTAGTCTAGAAAATCTAACAGCTAGGGTAAGTGAGGCAGAAGAATGAATCAGTGACCTGGAAGACAATTTAATAGATAAAAAGGGAAAAGAGGAGGCCAGGGAAAAACAACTCAGAAGCCATGAAAATGGAACCAGAGAAATAAGTGACACGATGAAAAGTTCCAATGTCAGAATTATTGGAATCCCAGAGGGGGAGGAGAGAGAGAGAGGGGACTTGAAGATATATTAGAGCAAATCATAGCTGAGAACTTCCCTAATCTGGGGAAAGAAACAAATATTCGTGTCCTAGAGGCAGAGATGACCCCTCCCAAGATCAAGGAAAACAGGCCAACACACTGGCATGTAATAGTAAAACTCGCAAATCTTAGAACTAAGAAAACCATCTTAAGGGCAGTTAGGGGGAAGAGATTCCTTATATACAGAGGGAGGAACATCAGAATAACATCAGACCTAACCACAGAAACCTGGCAAGCCAGAAAAGGCTGGCAAAACATATTCAGGGTACTTAACAAGAAGAACATGCAGCCAAGAATACTTTATCCGGCAAGGCTGTCATTTAGAATGGACAGAGAGATGCAGAGCTTCCAAGACTGGCAGAAATTAAAAGAATATGTGACCACTCAGCTGGCCCTGCAAGAAATATTAAGGGAGGTTCTATAAAAGGAGAAAAACCCCAAGAGTGATATACAACAGACATTTACAGGGACAGTCTATAAAAACAAGGTCTTCACAGGCAACATGATGACAATAAATTCATGTCTTTCAATAATCACTCTCAACGTGAATGGCCTAAATGCTCTCGTAAAATGGCACAAGGTTGCAGATTGGATAAAAAGACAGGACCCACCCATATGCTGTTTACAAGAGACTCATTTTGAACCTAAAGATACATCCAGACTGAAAGTGAAGGATAGAAATCCATCTTCCATGCCAATGGACCTCAAAAGAAAGCTGGGGTAGCAATTCTTATATCAGACAAATTAGATTTTAAGCTAAAGACTGTAGTTAGAGACACAGAAGGACACTACATCATTCTTAAAGGGTCTATCCAACAAGAAGATCTAACAATTGTAAATATCTATGCCCCCGACATGGGAGCAGCCATCTACATAAGCCAACTGTTAACCAAAATAAAAAGTCATATTGATACGTTAAATTTAGGAGACCTCAATACTCCACTCTCAGCAATAGACCGATCATCTAAGCAGGAAATCAACAAAGAAACAAGAGCTTTGAATGACACACTGGACCAGACGGACCTCATTGGTATATAGAGAACATTCCACCCTAAAACAATAGAATACTCCTTCTTCTCGAGCGCACATGGAACTTTCTCCAGAATAGACCACATACTGGGTCACAAATCAGGTCTCAACCAATACCAAAAGACTGAGATTATTCCTGGCATATTCTCAGACCATAATGCTTTAAAACTGGAACTCAATCACAAGAAAAAAATTGGCAGAAATTCAAACACTTGGAAGCTAAAGACCAGTCTGCTCAAGAATGTTTGGGTCAACCAGGAAATCAAAGAAGAACTTAAACAATTCATGGAAACCAATGAGAACAAAAACACATTGGTCCAAAACCTATGGGATATTGCAAAGGCAGTCCGAAAGGGGAAATACATAGCCATCCAAGCCTCACTCAAAAAAAATAGAAAAATCCCAAATTCACCAACTAACTCTACACCTTAAAGAACTACAGAAAAAGCAACAAACGATGCCTAAGCCACGCATTAGAAGATAAATAATTAAGATTAGAATAGAGATATATGAATTAGAAACCAGAAACATAGTAGATCAGATAAATGAAACTAGAAGCTGGTTCTTTGAAAGAATAACATTGATAAAGCACTGGCCTGACTAATCACAAGAAAAGAGAAAGGACCCAAATTAATAAAATTATGAATGAAAGGGGAGAGATCATGATTAACACTAAGGAAATAGAAACAATTATTAGAAATTATTATCAACAACTATATGCCAATAAACTGAACAATCTTGATGAAATGGATGCCTTCCTGGAAACCTATAAACTGCCAATACTGAAACAGGAAGAAATTGACAACCTGAATAGGCCAATAACCAGTAACGAGATTGAAGCAGTGATCAAACACCTCCCAAAAAACAAGAGTCCAGGGCCTGATGGATTCCCTGGGGAATTCTACCAAACATTCAAAGAAGAAATTATACCTATTCTCCTGAAGCTGTTTCAAAAAATAGAAACAGAAGGAAAGCTTCCAGACTCATTCTATGAGGCCAGCATTACCTGAATCCCCAAACCGGGCAAAGATCCCATCAGAAAGGAGAATTTCAGACCGATATCCCTGATGAATATGGATTCCAAAATCCTCATCAAAATCCTAGCTAATAGGATCCAACAATACATTAAAAGGATCATCTACCACAACTAAGTGTGATTTGTCCCCAGGATGCAAGCGTGGTTCAACATTCACAAATCAATCAGTGTGATAGAACACATTAATAAAAGGAGAGAGAAGAACCATATGATCCTCTCAATTGATGCAGAAAAAGCATTTGACAAAATACAGCATCCTTTTCTGAATAAAACTCTTCAGAGTATAGGGATAGAGGGAACATTCCTCAAGTTCATAAAATCCATCTATGAAAAACCCACAGCAAACATCATCCTCAATGGGGAAAAGATGAGAGCCTTTCCCTTAAGATTAGGAACAGGGCAAGGATGCCCACTCTTTGCCACTATTGTTCAACATAGTACTAGAAGTCCTAGCAACAGCAATCAGACAACAAAAAGAAATAAAACGTATTCAAATTGGCAAAGAAGAAGTCAAACTCTCTTTTTTCACAGATGACATGATACTTTATGTGGAAAACCCAAAAGTCTCCACCGCCAAATTACTAGAACTCATACAGCAATTCAGTAATGTGGCAGGACACAAAATCAATGCTCAGAAATCAGTTGCTTTCTTATACACTACCAATGCAACTATAGAACGAGAAATTAGAGAAAGAATTCCATTACAATAGCACCAAAAACCATAAAATACCTCCGAATAAACCTAACCAAAGAGGTAAAGAATCTATACTCTAGGAAGTACAGAACAGTCATGAAAGAAATTGAAGTAGACACAAAAAGATGGATAGACATTCCATGCTCATGGACCGGAAGAATAAACAGTGTTAAAATGTTTATGCTAGAACCCTGCAGGCGGCTTTAGCGGAATGGGTGCTTCCGCCCCCAGCTAAACAAGGGCCGGGTCCGGCGCCGTCCAAAGGCAAGGTGGAAGCGGGGTGGGCAGGCTGGAAGCTAGTCCTGGCCCCAAGTAGACCCCCTTTTGGCCAGGTCAACTGCCCCAGCTGCCGCCCCCAGCCCATGACCCCACGGTGCAGCCCAGGCAACAGAGAGGCTGTCCTTGCTGAGGAAGGCTGGGAGGGCACCGGTGGCGAGCTGTCGGCCAGCGAGTGGCCTTCAAGCAGTCCCTTTTGCCACTGCCTTCTGCTCGCCTCTCGCGGCTGTGCATTTCTTCCTTTTCCTTTGTCTCTTACCCCCTTTCTGGTGTGAGGATTATTGGTGAACAAAAATGCAGCCTCAAGATGGCTGATGGCAACAAGGATGTGCAGGTAGACGACTTACTGGCACCAGCCTATGAGGGCTATGAGTCCATGGAGCTCGCTTGCCCGCCAAGAGCAATAGCCACGTAGCCATGGGCGTTGGAACCACATGTTCCTCTGGGGTGGCTAGAAGAGTAATCAAGTCAGAGGATTATATGACTTTTACCTGCCTAGAGAAGAACTATGGATCTACAGTATGGAGCCTGGAAGATGGAAAGAAATTAACAGGGAAGGAGATGTTCCTCCTTCCATGTGAGGAAGCTGTGCTGTGTGTGTAGACAGGGTGCTCTACTTGTTTGGAGGACACCATTCAAGAGGCAATACAAATAAGTTCTACATGCTGGATTCAAGGTCTGTTGACAGAGTATTACAGTGGGAAAGGATTGATTGCTGAGGCATTCCTCCATCATCAAAGGACAAACTTGGTATCTGGGTATATAAAAACAAGTTAATATTTTTTGGAGGTTATGGATACTTACCTGAAGATAAAGTATTGGAAACTTTTGAATTTGATGAAACATCTTTTTGGAATTCAAGCCACCCAAGAGGATGGAATGATCATGTACATATTTTCGACACTGAAACATTTATCTGGCGTCAGCCTATGACTACTGATGCTAGAATGAATGATCTTCACTATCTTAATCTGGCCATATGGGAGTGGAATGAATTAATTCCACAAGGCATATGCCCAGTTGGCCAATCTTGGCACCCACTAACACCAGTTTCTTCAGATCATCTCTTTCTCTTTGGAGGATTTACCACTGATAAACAGCCACTAAGTGGTGCCTGGACTTACTGCATCAGTAAAAATGAATGGATACAGTTTAATCATCCCTATACTGAAAAACCAAAATTATGGCATACAGCTTGTGCCAGTGACAAGAAGTAATTGTGTTTGGTGGGTGTGCCAATAACTTTCTTGTCCATCACAGAGCTGCACACAGTAATGAAATACTTACATTTCCAGTTCAACCAAAATCTCTTGTAAGGCAAAGCTTAAAAGCAGTCGTTTGCTTTAAAGAAATGGTAGCCAACTCATGGAACTGCCTTCCAAAACATGTACTTCACAGTGTTAATCAGAGGTTTGGTAGTAACACTTCAGGATCTTAAGGCTTCATATATAATGCCTCTGATCACCTTGCATGGACAGAAATTCTGTAAACATCAAAAGGTGGCATCATTTGTATAATTATATGCATTGTTGTAGTTTGCAGCTTTTTGGTTTTAATGTGCATGTGAATGGCCTAGAGAACCTATTTTTGTGTCTAAAGTTTACAATAAATATATTTAACA
Source organism: Callorhinus ursinus (assembly GCF_003265705.2). Classification (NCBI taxonomy): domain Eukaryota; kingdom Metazoa; phylum Chordata; class Mammalia; order Carnivora; family Otariidae; genus Callorhinus; species Callorhinus ursinus. The sequence continues at coordinate 4,713,282 of NW_027397129.1, forward strand.
CCAAAAAAAAGTCTACGCTACCCAGAGTAATCTATACCTTCAATGCCATCTCGATCAAAATTCCAATGACATTTTTCAAAGTGTCGGAACAAACAATGTCAAAATTTATATGGAATCAGAAAAGACCCCAAATGGCCAAGGAAATGTTGAAAAAAAAAAAAGCTGGGGGCATCACGTTGCCTGATTTCAAGCTATATTACAAAGCAGTGATCACCAAGACAGCATGGTACTGGCACAAAAACAGACATATAGAGCAATGGAACAGAATAGATATGGACCCTCAACTCTATGGTCAAATAATCTCTGACAAAGCAGGAAAAATATGCAATGGAGAAAAGACAGTCTCTTTAATAAATGGTGCTAGGAAAATTGGACAGCCACATGCAGTAGAATGAAACTCGACCATTCCCTAACACCATACGCAAAGATAAACTCAAAATGGATGAAAAACCTTAATGTGAGACAGAAATCCATCAAAATCCTAGAGGAGAACATAGGCAGTAACTTCTTTGACATCAGCCACAGCAAGTTCTTTCAAGATACATCTCCAAAAGCTAGTGAAACAAAAGCAAAAATGAAGTTTTGGGACTTCATCAGTCAACCAAACAAAGAGGCAACCCACAGAATGGGAGAAGATATTTGCAAATCATACTACAGATAAAGGGCTGGTATCCAAGATCTGTAAAGAACTTCTCAAACTCAACACCAAAAAAACAAATAATCAAGTCAAAAAATGGGCAGAATACATGAACAGACACTTCTCTGAAGATGACATACAAATCGCTAACAGACACATGAAAATATGTTCATCATCATTAGCCATCAGGGAAATTCAAATCAAAACCACATTGAGATACCACCTTATACCAGTTAGAATGGCAAAAATTGACAAGGCAAGAAACAAAAGACGTTGGAGAGGTTGTGAAGAAAGGGAAACACTCTTACACTGTTGGTGGGAATGCAAGTTGGTACAGCCACTTTGGAAAACAGTGTGGAGGTTCCTCATAGAGCTACCCTATGACCCAGCAATTGCACTCCTGGGTATTTACCCCAAAGACACAGATGTAGTGAAAAGAAGGACCATATGCACCCCAATGTTCATAGCAGCAATATCCACAATAGTGAAACTGTGGAAAGAGCTGAGATGCCCTTCAACAGATGAATGGATAAAGAAGATGTGGTCCATATATACAATGGACTATTACTCAGCCATCAGAAAGGATGAATACCCAACTTTTACCTCAACATGGATGGGACTGGAGGAGATTATGCTAAGTGAAATAAGTCAATCAGAGAAAGTCAATTATCATATGGTTTCACTTATTTGTGGAACTTAAGGTATAGCATGGAGGACATTAGGAGAAGGAAGGGAGAAATGAAGGGGGAGAAATCGGAGGGAGAGATGAAACATGAGAGACTATGAACTCTGAGAAACAAACAGGGTTTTAGAGAGGAGGGGGCTGGGGGAATGGATTAGCCCACTGATGGGTATTAAGGAGGGCACATACTACATGGAGCTCTGGGTGTTATACGAAAACAATGGATTTTGGATTACCACATCAAAAACTAATGATGATTGTATAGTGACTAACATAACATAATAAAGTAAAATTAAAAAAGAAAAAAGAAAGAAAGCAGAATTTCAGAGATCACTTCTTATAAGTCACAAAATTCTAAACCACGACTGATAATGGATTACCAGATGGTTGAATGGCTGACAAGGCATAAATTATGGATGTATTAATATTATTGTTACTGCCCTTTAAAAATATAAGATTATTGAGACACAAATTCAAAGTTATTGAGTTATTCCCAGTGCTATTATATATCTGAAAATAGATTATAATTCAGAAAAATGATTTTTGAGGCACCAACTTCAGAACATCAAGGCTACCTCACTATTGATAAAATGAAGGTGTTAGGACATTCTTGTAGTAATGCCTCAACCTTTAAATATTTGAGTACATCATGGGGGCATATTACATTACAGATTAAGGGAAGCTCTAAAACCTGGGGAAAAGTAATACTGCTATGAGTGTTCTCTAAGTCTGTAAGTGTTGCTTTGCCAAACCAGAAGTCCAAAATCATGTATTTCATGTGTAAATGTCATTGTATGCGGCATGTACTGAATGGAGCACTGGGTGTTATATGCAAACAATGAATCATGGAACACTACATCAAAAACTAATGATGTAATGTATGGTGATTAACATAACATAATAAAATGTAATTAAAAAAAGAAAAAATCGAGATATATCTCCTTTTTTAAAATAAATGAAGTTAAGTAATTTGACCAAATTCGTATATTATTAAGTGAGCAATGCAATTTGAGACCAGGTTGCAATTTATGTCATTCTTTATCAAGTAAGCTATGCTTTCTCAAATAATTTACCCTAGCATAAACTGGGTATAAATAGACTGATGAGCCCACAGTTGTTTCTGTCCCCATTATATCTGGTGTATGCAGTAGTTGTAGAATCCATGGTCAGTATATAATTTCCTTGCCTTACCGGGAGATATTTAATAACCTGTGACATGTAAATATGAGCTTTACTATGCTTACAGGGTCACAGAGATGGATAATGGTGAATTGAACCTGGTGAAAAAGTGACTCTCCAGAGAATCACTTTGCACTTTGAAAGAAGATTTAGATTTAGGCTTAGGTAGATGCTAATTTTAATTGTTTATCTCAATCTATTTGAATTTAGTCTGCATCTACATGGTCCCAGAGACAAGAGGGAATTGAAAAGGTTTCCAAACATAATATTTCATAAACTCAGTAGCTCAGTTCTTCAACATGTTAGCATGACAGGGAAAGCAAATATTTTCTGGGCTTTAAGCTGATCTTGCACAGAGAAGTAAGACCATGTTGGTTGATTTGAAAAAAAAAAATTTTTTTTGATAAAATATTCCTACACCTTAAGTCCTATTATCAGCATATGAACAGCCATAGCTTTAACTTCATAGAAGTATGTTCATTTTTAAACACTCTTGATATGGCTGTAATTTCAAGTCAGATTTTAATGCAATTGGTATGAATATATATATAATCACAAACAAAAATTGTTCCATTTCAACTTTGTTCTTTTTATCAAAAAGAATGATACTCGATTTGAGGCTTGTAGAACAACACCTCTGACTCAATTAACTGGTCAATTGAGTCATTCAGTCATTAGCCAAACTATTGGCTTAATGATTTTTTTTTTCCTCACTTAACTGGTTACTTGACTGAAGTCGCTAAATCAATTGATATTTCAGCTTTGGGTGCACGAAAGTAGAGCAGGAAAATTACCCTGATATTTATGTAAAAAGATTATCTATCTATCTATCTATCTATCTATCTATCTATCTATCTATCTATCTATCTACATATGTATTCTGACAGACAAATGCTAAAACCAGTCCTTAATATGTATCTTACAATGTATCAGTGTAGGAATGGCCTTTGTTTCAATTTATTCTATTTGCATTCCTTGCCACCTTTAACTTTTATAAGTTTACATTTCTCAACCACACATTTAGCAGCCAGCAAAGATGAAAAATTTTTTTTAAAGATTTTTATTTATTTATTTATTTGACAGAGACAGAGATAGTGAGAGCAGGAACACAAGCAGGGGGAGTGGTAGAGGGAGAAGCAGGATTCCTGCAGAGCAGGGAGCCCGATGTGGGACTCGATCCCAGGACCCTGAGATCATGACCTGAGCCGAAGGTAGACGCTTAATGACTGAGCCACCCAGGCGCCCAAAGATGAAATATTTTATGAGCATTTACACAGTCATAAATTATGGACATTAAGCACATGTAATAATCCCAAATTACAGAAAGTAAAAGAACATCACAATTTTCATATCTGAAGTTTCTGCACACTAGTAAAAAGTAAAGTTATTAGATAAGCTATTTGCACACATGAAAGATTTATCTTAAACTTAGGAATGAACCAGTGTATTTATTGATTCCAGTGACTGTTCCATTCATTAACTGCCTCCTAAATGGTCTGTGTTTCTGGTTGCAAAGTTATCATATGTCATTAAGCATTATGGAAAATGTCAGCATACTATGATTCAACATTAAAAATGCTAAAAACAGGGGTGCCCGTGTGGCTCATTCGGTTAAGTGTCTGCCTTTGGCTCAGGTCATGATCTCAAGGTCCTGGGATTGAGCCCCACTTCAGTCTCCCCGTTCAATGGGGAGCCTGCTTCTCCCTCTCCCACTCCCCCTGCTTGTGCTCCCTCTCTTGCTGTCTCTCTCTCTCTGTCAAATAAATAAATAGAATCTTTAAAAAAATGCTAAAAACAAGGACGAGTAGAAAAATGAATTAAATTCAAAAGAAAAAATGCTCTAATAAATTTGAGGTCTTAAATTTAATTAACTTTAATCAAATGACATAAAGAAAATTTAAGTTTGGTGCTATGTGCTGGCATTTCAGTCTCAGAAAATGTAGTAATTCTTTCCAGATTTGGCCAATCTAATGGCTTCTTGAATATAGGGTTGATGAAATAATAGTATTCTCCATGCCAGCTATGTGTGTTGTGGCTCATCTAACTCTCAAATCTTTGGTTCCTTTCTGGCTTTGTTATTGTCATGTATTATGCAACTCATTTTTTTTCTGAACTAAAGCTGGACTTGTGAAATTTACAGGGTAATCTTTGAAGGTCTTCATAATGCTTTTCATGTCCTCTGAAAAGCATTCCTCCTTTTAGTGTTTTATCCCCTCTAAGGATTGCACTGTATTCAGTGGCCAGTATATTTAATTTAATAAATTAAAATGTTATTAATTTTTTATTAAATTTTATTAAATTTAAATTAATTCAATTTGAAATAAAATTAAAAATTGTGTTTCTCAGTTGTACTAACAACATTGTTATGGTTATAAAAATATTCTACTGGACAATGTTGCTCTACAATCTTATTTGTATGTGTCATTGCTCAAGACTCATATGTCTAACAAGGTGGAAACTCTGTTAACATATTACTTTTATCCAGATACATTTGTGTAATCATAATAGGGCTTTAGAATAGCAAATGGTCTTCGTAATCCAGATTGTAAATAATGGAAAATGAGATCCCCCCGAAAAATTGGTGAGGGAATTATTTTAGGGAAAAGATTTGTTCTAGCACCGTTTAAATTATATCATACACAAAGGTAGCCTTGCAGTCACTGATATGTGGAACTATTTATTTATTCTTTTATCCTTTTCTTCATTCTATTTATTTCATTTACTGTGTGGCTATGTCCATGCTGGGAACACAAGGATAATCAAAACAGATGGTTTTATCCTCAATGAGCTTATAGTCTAGTAAAGGGATAGCAACAATTAAATGGACAATTATAATATTATATGGTATGTGGTGTGAGATAATAAGAGGGAACACAAAGGAAATGCAGCCAGCAAGGCCTTGGAGCCACAGAGAGATGAAGGCAGCCAAAGAAGGACTTGCTGTTGTTGTTGCTATTGTCATTGTTGTTTGAAAGTGAAATCTAACCTAGGCCTTGAGAGATATTCAAGAGTTGATAATAGTAGTGAGAGGAGAAGTGATGATTCAGAGCATATACAAAGGCTTAGAGGCAAGGAAACACAACATATCCGTTTGTGGCTAAGTTTGTACTGACAAAGCTCTCTATGAATAGAGGGGAGAAGGCATCAGTTTTGATTTTTCCTATTTGCTTTGATGGTAAGGTAAAATGTTCCCTACTATTTATTTTGATATCTCAGAGCATTGTATCTAGCAGACTTCAGAGGCATATATTTGTTATTTATATTTAATGCATCTATTATGCCTACAATAGGTGCTATATTATCTATTTAGAAATTGCTTCCAAGGGTTACTTTCTCAAAATTGGGACTTTTTAAAAATTTGAAAACCCCTTAGGATAACCTGCCACCAGCCTTTCCTTCCTATATATTGAGATGTTGCTATTTCCCCCTGTTTACTGATTTGATCAAATCTAAGAATGCTTCTCTAACACCTTTCCTTTGTTTAAATGCCATCTTAATACATTTTTGTTTTGTGATATGAGCCATATACATGGTTTCAACTTAACTCACTTTAGAGTTCTTCCTTGATATGAAAGACAGGAAAAATGAATTTCCTTTCATCATGAAGTTGTCAGAAAAAAAGGTGTGTGGTGACAAATTATTTTGAGGGACATCAAACATTCTTTCCCACCCTATTTTCATTTCTTTCTTGCCTAGCACATCCATTCAACTTCTAGCTATCTAGGTTCCTTATATTGGAGCTTGCCAGGCCTGTTCTAGACATTACCAAAAATTTTCAAATTTGACTGATAGCATTTCCCTTTCTAATTAAAGTTTGTTAGTCTTCTGTCTTGTTTTTCATTGGCTTTTGCTAGGAGAACAGATAAATAATGTAATTATGGATACAGAATTGGAAAATAGCCTACTGTATTATGATCCTAGTATAATGTATGAATTTAGAGGGGCTACCAGTGTTCTAGACCAAAGAAAGAACCCTAAAACTGGGGTTTTATGCAAAATATCTTTATAACAGACTAAATCAATGGTTTTTGAACTTTGTTTCATAAAATTTAGGGTTAGTGGAGGTGCCAATGGACACCCTGGAATGGGTGAAAGAAAGGGGAACATTAAGTGTATGTGCTTTCCTGTCCTTTTACTTCCTATTTAATCAGAGAAACTCCTCTTTTTTAATGTTTTCAATCAGGATTCTATGCAAGATTTCATAAAATTCACAAATCTCTGGTCTACAATACTCTTAAGTGTACACACTTTCTCTTATATATTCTGTTCTTTTCCCCATGCTAGTATAGTCTCTTGAACATTGCAGATACTCAAAAGACATATATTGAAAGAGTGAGCAAATGAGAAAATTAATAAGTAAATGTTATAAAAATTTCTGTCCTCTTCCTGCTTATCTCAGTTACTGAATTAGCACTGTAGTTCTTATGAACTTTAGGTAACATATATCGTCTTTGAATTCATTTCTTGAGTTTTTTCTTCTAATATTTTAGTGACTTTACCTAATTTCTTTTTCTGTAGCATTTCAGATCTTAATAAACTTAAGGATTCTCATCAATCTCAATATCATCCATGTTACCATTATTATTGCTGTTTCTACTAATATTAACAAAATATCATTGAATGCTTATTTTACATATATTATTTCCTTTAATATTTACCAGAAATCTATAGGATAAGTGGTATCTCCATTTTACAGAGGGAAATAAAGATAAAATAATATGCCCAAATTATATATATCCAGTAGGAGAAGGAGCTGGGATTCAAATCCAGATTCAACCAATTCCAAATTGCATGCTCTAAACCACTACAGTAAACTAAACAGGTCTCCTCTACACTATACTGTCTTTTACATTTCATTTTTCATTTATCTCTTCAAATACATCGGCATAATCAATAGCTATATTCACTAAGTTCTTTGTGTGAGAAGAAATCTACATTTACTGACCTCTTTATCTCTGCATTGCTGCATCATGATACCATATATATGGGCAAGAAAAAGCATCTCCAATTCTAATTGACTGTATTTCTTAACAGTAAGCTTCATTTCTGCAAGTTTGACTGAATACTACTTGAAATAAACAAAGGTAGGAGTGATGAAGGTTGAATCAGAAGATTCCACATTCTGATAATTGGTTTGAATTCTTTCAAAAACAGGTTATGCACTTTTCCAAATGAACTGCACTTGCATGGTACTAGATGATCCCAAACTGGCAATAGAAGTTATTTATTCACCAGTTAAATGCATTGATACCACTGGGTATGCCTGTTGATAGTAAAGGCTAGATAAGTACACTTTAAGTGAAGTATTCAGAGTAGCTTCAGTAAATTAAGATCTTGCAAATGGTAGTCTGTAAATTTAGAAACTAAATCTTCATTTTATAAGGAAGCTCTAGACAAGTGGGAAGTAGGATAAGCACAGATAAAATAATTATTGAAAGGCAAAATGTATCAAAATGATGAAAGACAAGAGTTTAAGAAGATAAGGTGACCAGAAAGCTAGACATTAAGTTGAACCATAAGACATTGCCATTTTGTAAATCAAAACTTGTTGACTATTGGCAATTTAATGTTTCAACACAATAATAACTTCTTCAGAGACAGAGAATGAGAAAATAAACACAGTAGAATCTGGCAAGTCTTCAAAAGTCTTCAAAATGTGAAACTGAAAACTATAGGAGGGAAGGAGAGTAAAAAATTCATAATTTCTTATCTGAGCCTTAGACATATTCTGAATGTTATACTCTTATTGACAATAAAATCCTGGTGGTTTCTGGAAAAAAATATCTCTTCTGGTCTGTGTGGTCAGAGTATTGGGTAGAGTGGATTGGATTGGAACATGGATAAAGCAAACTGTTCCTGGACAAATCCAGTCACTGTGGGATTTTTCTGAAGGTCATTTGGGATTTTGCTTAGATATACTATGTGTGTGGTCTCTGTAGTGTTTTAAACAGGGATCAGCAAATGTTTCTGTAAAGGGGCAGGTAGTAAATATTAAAGGTTTTATGGACTGCATATGGTCTCTGTCACATGTTCTCTCTCTTTTTTTAAACAACCCATTAAAAATGCAAAAGTCATTCTTAGCTTGAGGATTGTACAAAAACAGGCCATGAGCTGACTTTGGTCTGTGGATGTTTTTTGCTGACCCTTATTTTAGATAAAGATTAGACATAGTACGGTTTCTTCTTTCAGATTTCGTTCCTTTTGTTTTTCTACTTGCCATACTGTCTCCCTCTTCCATCTCAATTTTTCACAGTTCATGCTAGATTCTAATCCTATCTCTGTTAATGAAAATTGTAAGAACCTGGGTAAGTCACTTCTGTTGATAGGACTTCTTTGTCTGGAGAATAAATAGATTGAACTCTTCAACTGCTAAGGTCCTTCCCAATTCTAACATCCTTTGATTATATTTTTAATCAATTGATGGAATAATAAACAACATTTTCAGAGACATATGCTGGGAAAACCAGTTTCTAAAGGGGAAAATGGATTTTACTAAAGATTTAATACCCAAAATATATTTCTTTCCTCACACATGGGATTCAGAAATATTTACTCTACTAAAGAAAAAGAGAAGACAATATATTACTATATTATTGAAATAAGCCATTCCATATGCCCTCATCTTAAGCTTGTTGCTTTCCTTCAAGATTCAGTGGACATCTTCCAGCCGGACTCTTTCCATTTGCTGCTGACCATGGTATCCAAAAGAAAGAAGATGAGGTCAAATGGTTCTCTCCTTTTCTTCAGGAGAGCAAAGCAAAATATACTTCTAATGATTTTGGTTGGACAGATACCCTATTCCCCAAAGTTTACATTTGAAATCATGTTACCTGTCCAGAATGTAAAATTAAATTCTATCTTGTCATTTGTATCTTTAGTTATTATTCTTGAACAAAAACTTATTCCTCTTAGGCTTCTGGACTACATTTTTTCAATCTTAATTAGATCACTTGTTGATTTCTTTAATATTTGAATTCAAAAGTGGTTATCACCCAGATTTCAGAATAAATTATGGAGACATAGAATAAAGAAATATGCCTCCCCTCACCTTTCACTGTCTCTTAGATCACTGCATGACTCCCACATAGTGTCAGTTCACATGTTCCATGGAATACTAAAACTGAAAAATATATATCTCCAATTTCTTAATTTTGAGATGATACTAAAGCCAAGATGTAAAATGACTTGGTCTACTTAACCATCTATTTAGGGTCTGAGCCCGGACTAAAATCCAGGCTTTCTAACTTTCGGTTGGAACTTTACCCATCCTACCATACCACATGGTTACTCCAAGTAACTTAACAAACTACAAGACTCATAAGTCCATGGTTGTGACTAGCAGAGAGCATATCTATGTTTATGACTTGATTTTTAATAGAAGTGAAGAAATCTACCTCAAAGATTCTAGGGTAAAGTGCACAGGGGGTAGTCGCTCTTTCAAACTACCAGCTCTAGGACTACACAAAGATTAATGTTCTCTTCCCTTGGCTGCAGATACTAACAAAAACGTTTTATGGAATTTCTAGTTAAAGCATCAGATGCTTAGACACCTTTGCAAATAATTAGCAGAGGAAAGGCACAGAGTGACCTTGCCACATCTGCATCTCTCACCCAGCCCAGCACATAAAGAGTAACCTCAATAGCTTATCCTTCAAGGAGAGAGATATAACCTTTATGATCTGATTTGGCCTTCTAAGCACTCTGTTATAGCATTTGAATCAAAGGAAGATGTAAACTGGCAGATAACCAGGACCACACCTATTTAATTTGTATTGTGTAGTCCTTAGCATGGCTCCAAGCATATATAGGCGCTTGATAAATATCACTTGAGGAGAAATGCATTCCAAATGCATTTATTGGCAATAGACTTAGTTTGCATCCCTTTACTGATTGGAAATCTAAATATCACATCCTTCCCACTTTATGCTTCTTAAAGACTTCACTCTCCTCCTTGGTACAAGAGAAGATTTTTGATAAGATAAGACATGTATCATATGACCTCACTGATAGGAATTCTTAATCTCAGGAAACAAACTGAGGGTTGCTGGAGTGGTGGGGGGTGGGAGGGATGGGGTGGCTGGGTGATAGACATTGGGGAGGGTATGTGCTATGGTGAGCGCTGTGAATTGTGTAAGACTGTTGAATCACAGACCTGTACCTCTGAAACAAATAATACACTATATGTTAAAAAAAAGAAAAGAAAGAAAAAAGAAGATAACAGGAAGGGAAAAATGACGGGGGGAGTCAGATGGGGAGATGAACCATGAGAGACTATGGACTCTGAGAACAAACTGAGGGTTCTAGAGGGGACGGGGTGAGGGGATGGGTTAGCCTGGTGATGGGTATTAAAGAGGGCACGTACTGAATGGAGCACTGAGTATTATACGCAAACAATGAATCATGGAACACTACATCCAAAACTAATGATGTAATGTATGGCCACTAACATAACATAATAAAAATTTTTTTAAAAATAAAAAAAAAGAGTAGACCAGTCTTAAAAGTAAGAGAGTTTTACAGGGAGGCAGAGTGAGAATGAGTCCTAAAAAGTCTGTCTCAACTACAGATCACCCAAAACAGAAGATTTGCAAACCCTAGCTGAAATCCCTCAGGGAAATGAATTACATTTACTTTTCACTTTTCTCAGCAGTAAGCAAGGAACTTTCTCAATTTCAACAACATATAGACCATAACTTATTCAATCAAATTTTATTGTTAAAGGAGAGATTTACCAATTTTACTGAGATCCATTTTTTCCTTTGTCTTAGCAATCTAAACCCATTAGCTTGAGTGGGGACTCAGTTGCAGGCAATAAGGAATTGCTTACATAAGTGAATAAAAATATTTTCATATTTTTTCTTAAATCTCAGTAAATTAGTGTGGGTCACTGTGGAGAAACCAAAATTTAATGGCATCAAACCAAGTGGACTCTGAAATAAAAAAAGGAAACATCAAAGTGAAATAACTAATCTCATTTCTTTATCCAGCCTAAAGACAGAGTAAAATAGTAAGAAATTATTTTGATTTAATGTGTACCTACCTTAGTAATATAAGCTGGGATACTTTTAAATAGAGACTTTTCATTTCACTTGTCTCTAAATATCTTTTGAAAAAGAATCAGTGAAACAGCTATCATCAATTTTGAAGAAATAATCCCTATCCCAAACCAGTGCTAGCAGAGGCCTCAATGTAGTGCCTGCTATTACATTCATGTGAGTAACTTAGCTATACAAGATGAATGTTTGGTCCTTGTAATTATCTATCTACCTATCATCTATCTATCTATCTATATCTATCTATCTATCTATCTATCTATCATCTATCTATCATCTATCATCATCATCATCTATCATCTATCATCTATCTATCATCTATCTAACATGAATTAATTTATTTAATGTTCTTTAGCAATGAGCAGTTGGTACAGAAATCGCTTATCTTATATGAATGCAAACCAATAGTTCCCTGTGATAGTTAGGCATATAGATGATTTGGGAAAGAAGCATTATAGATGATTTGGGAAAGAAGTTTACAGGTAGAGAAAAGTAGAGGACAAACTTGCTCATGGGAGAATTTCTCTTATTAAGTGGTCTGTAGAATGGAGAGGGAGGGGCGCCTGGGTGGCTCAGTTGGTTAAGCGACTTCCTTCAGCTCAGGTCATGATCCTGGAGTCCAGGGATCAAGTCCCACATCAGGCTCCCTGCTCAGCAGCGAGTCTGCTTCTCCCTCTGACCCTCCCCCTTCTCATGCTCTCTCTCTCTATCTCATTCCCTCTCTCAAATAAATAAATAAAATCTTTAAAAAAATGGAGAGGGAGCTTTCAGAGCTTTTGCCCTAAGTTATTCATTCCCCAGTGCATATTAGATATGAAACACATTTTAAAAGCCTACTTTATAATTGAACTAAACTTACTCATCATATGGCTAGAAATGAAACTAAATAGGTGATGTTATTTATCAAAGCCTTTTTTTTTTTTTCTGGGAACAAATGGCTAAGTCTTCTTTGTTACCCACGGGGGAAAACAAATCCAAAAGGAAGCATGGGCCAATTAACGGACTGAAGAAACAGTGAAATGTGGCAAAAATCCAGACAGAAAGGTGCAGAAGTTAATCTACTTTGGCTGAGTACATAGTTTTAATTGGCAGTTTGAGCCAATACTGTCCATTAAGAAGGTGCTCAAAACATCCCAGTAGCATGGCATGATGTATAGTCATTAAATGTGCTCCTTAAGCCACATTTCCAACTTTGAGAATTCCTGCATCTGCAGTTGCAGGATGCTTCTTCCATGTCTGGGTTCAAGGCCACAATGCCTGTGCAATAAAGCTGGAAAAGCTTCTGCTCCTAAAAGCCAACTAGGAGGCAAAGCATCAGAAGCAGACATACAGAAAAAATTATATTTGGTTCCATCTCACCAGCAGATCACTTAACTAGAATAATTAATAGAGTGCCTTTCTGACTTCCCTGTGTTTGTCAGAGATCTAACATCCTCTTAGACTCAAAACTGTTCCCGACTCTTCCTTTTTTTTTTTTTATCTTCCATACTGAGGTTATTTACAAATTTCTGTTGATTTTCCCTTCATTTTTTTTCCCTTGACACTAGTCCCTCTTTCCCCACTAACACTCTAATCTAGGGTCTTGTGATCTCATATCCAGATTACTAACTAACCTTTTAGCTTGTTTTTCTGAACAATCTTTCCCAACCAACAACTTGCTCCATTAGACTGTGTTCCCCACTATCCATCCTACTGTTTATCATGTTACTCCCCTGCTAAAAAATTTTCAGTGATTCCAACTGGTCAATACCAACCTTTCTGCTTGACTTTTAAGGTACTTGATAACATGTCTCTGTACAAATGTATTAGTGTGTATATTGTTCATCTAGTCAGGACTATCATTTATATTGTTAAGGGGAATATGTATTCTCATTTTCAAACCTCTGTGCACATTTAACCAACCACTTAGAACTTCTCTGTACCTTAGTTTCTTCTATAAAATAAGATTGATAAATTTGTTCTAAAACTTAAGTTAGTTGGGGCACCTGGGTGGCTCAGTCAGTAAAGTATCTGACTCTTGATTTTGACTCAGGTCATGATTTCATGGGTCATGGGATTAAGCCCTGGGTCAGACTCTGCACTCAGTGGGGAGTCTGCTAGAAGATTCTCTCCCTCTACTCCTCCACCCACTCACTCTCTCTTGCAAGTTTTCTATTTAAATTCTAGTTAGTTAACATATAGTGGAATATTTGTTTCAGAAGTGGAATTTAGTAATTCATCACCTTCATATAACAGCCAGTGCTCATCACAAGCACCCTCCTTAATACCTATCACCCATTTAGCCCATTCCCCGCCCACCTCTCCTCTAGCAGCCCTCAGTCTGTTCTCTATAGTTTAGAGTCTCTTATAGTTTGCCTTCCTCTCTTTTTTTTTCCCCTTCCCCTATGTTTATACATTTTGTTTCTTAAATTCTCTTGTGGGAAAATTTTAATACATACAGGACAGAAAGTACTAAACCAAATTGACATTTAGGATATTGGCAAGATTTGCAGTTATTGTTCACTTTTTCCTTAGTAAAGACCAAGTGGACATCATTGGCTATACTTCAAAAGTAGTTTTACTCCATTTTGCCTGTAAACTGACATCAACTCTGCGTAACAGTAGACTTGTCTTGGAAACTCACTATAATCTTATAGTCGACTAAGTGCCTAGATATTTTCCATTTTGCTCATGTAGATCATACATTAAGTTGATATTAAATGATTGCATATGCAATCATAGCCAAAAGGATATTTAGTTATGTGGCTTAGAAACTAGACTGAGGATGAGGTCTACTGATGTTTTAGATATAATACTATGTAAGTCATATTATTTCATCATTATGCCAATTCACCCCATTAACATACCATATCAGGTAGATATCATTTGGGAGTTCAGTGCTCAGAGAGACTAAGAAACTTTCTGTAAGTGACATAGCAATTAGAGTTGGACTTTTGTACTGGAAAAATTATTTTTAATAACAGATCATAGTTTTTGAGAACTCATTATGTGGCAGGCACCATGTTAATTAATTTACATGTGCTTTCTGTTTAACTTTATGGTCTCCCTGACCTCTGCAATATACTACCTTCCATGTATAGCTAACATTTACAGCTGGAAGTTTTGAAGAAGGTGCTTTGAGAAAATGAATTTAGTAAGTTTTTTTTTAATTTCACTAAGTTTTAACATTTGTACAGATATGTGCATTAGTATAAATGACTGAAATTATACAAAGACAACTGATGACATTATTTTAATGTTAAAACTATGCAATTTGCACAGTTTGATTTATCTAACACAGATTGGTGTGGAAACTTAGGAGATATGAATCAGTATTCAAATGCAGAATATGGTGAACAGATCACACAAAACAGACAGTGAGGGAGGAGTACTCAGACAAAAGTAGAACAAAAATAGTTACCTTAGTCATAACAAAATACTAAATTCCCTAGTGAGGAAGAACTAACATTTTTATTAGATTTACACTTTCACTATATCTTATTTTAATGCTACTTAAGTTAATAATAAAATAAATTAATGACTAATAAATCATGTAAATCATGCCTTCAGCTATTATCACAAAAAGTTATCCTTGATAGAATTCATATAACATTCTCAGTTTAGAAAGACTGTTTCAGCTTTGGTGAAAAAAGAGTATCTGAATGAGGTGAACCTGACTAACAATCCAGGATTCTAATACCCTGAGGAGTCTATCTGGATAAGCAGTATAACTTAAAAACAGTACCTGAACAGGCTATTTCTCTTGGATGAGCCACAGGTGATCATTCCTTATCTTATATCTTCATAGTAACACAGAAATCGTTTCTTTTTCTGTCTTTGATCTTTGATCTGTGACAAAGGCAGCAAATGTTTACTTCCTTATAAAATGTGTGTTTCACACTGTGGGAGTTAGCAGAGAGGGAAGCATATTGAAAAGCTTCAGTTGTGTGCCCTTTGCTCTTTTTCATACATATTCTTGCTCTAAATGAACACATTTATTTCCATGATTTCATATTCAACAAAAATCTTCGGATAAGTAATTTTTTTACATAAAACAAATGAATCAGAAAGAATACTCCCCACTTCAGTAACCACACTCACATACACTTCTCATTCCATTTTATTCCCCACTACACTCTGAGTATTACTGGGTAACTGCCAAAATTCACATTGGTGAGGTGCAATATTTTTTTTTCAGCTTGCCTTACTTAAGTGCTTTAAAAAAGAACTAAAGTGTAATTAACATAAAATATTATATTAGTTTCAGATGCACGGCATAGTGATTTGATCTTTGCATACATTGCAAAATTATCACCTCAATAAGCCTAGTTACTATGTGTTACCATACAAAGCTAAGACTATATTATCCACTATATTCCCCCACTTTGCACATTACATCCCCATAACTTACTTATTTTATAACTGGAAGTTGTTATTTCTTGACCCCCTTCACCTATTTTGCCTCTAACAATCTTCTCTGGCTTTCCTTCTTCATCAGTCTGTTTTCTATCAATGAGACTGGGTTTTGTTTTGTTTGTTTTGTGTTTAGAATCCTCATATAAGTGAAATCATGTGGCATTTATCTTTCTCTGTCTGACTTATTTCACTTAGCATAATACCCTCAAGGTCCATCCATGTTGCAAATAGCAAGATTTCATTTGTTTTTATGGCTTAAGTACTTCATTGTATATACAGTTGATCTGTGAACATAGGTTTGGACCTCACAGGTCCACTTACATGTGGATTTTTTACAGTACAGTGCTGTAAATGTATTTTCTCTTCTTTATGATCTTCTTAAAAGAAAATAACATTTTCTTTTCCCTAGCTTACTTCCCTGTAAGAATATAGTATATGATAAATATACAATCTTTGTGTTAATTGACTTTATGTTATCAGTAAGACGTCTGCTCAATAATAGGCTATTAGTAGTTAAGTTTTTGGAAAGTCAAAAGTTGTAAATGGTTTTTGACTGTACAGGAGGTTGGCACCCCAACCCCCATGTTGTTCAAGGGTCAACTTCATACCACTTCTTTTGTATATAATTCCATTGATGGACACAAGTTGTTTCTATATCTTAGCTATTATAAATAATGTTGTAATGAACATAGGGTGCATATATTTTTTGAATTTATGTTTTTGCTTTCTTCAGTTAAAAACCCAGAGTGGAATTGCTGGATCATAGGGTAGTTCTGTTTTTAATCTTATGAGGAATATCCATACTGTTTTCCATAGTGGCTGCACCAATTTACTTTCCCACCAACAATGCTCGAGTGTTCCATTTCCTCCACATCCTTGTCAGCACTCATTCTTTCTTATTTTTGTTGTTAATAGCCATTCTGACCAGTGTGAGGTAATATCTTATTGTGGTTTTTATTTGCATTTCCTTGATGATTAGTGATAATGAGCATCTTTTCATGTGTCTGGTGGCCATCTGTATGTCTTCTTTGGAAAAATGTCTATTCAGGTCATCTGCCCATTACTTCTTCTCTTCCAATTTTTTAATCAGATTCAAGAGTGTGTGTGTGTGTGTGTGTGTGTGTGTTTGGGGGTGGGGTTGAGTTGTATGAGTTCTTCTTTTAATATATTTTGGATGTTAACCCTTTATCAGACATATGATTTGCAAATATCTTCTCCCATTCTGTGGGTTGACATTTTGTTTTGTTCATGGTTTCCTTTTCTGTGCAGAAGGCTTTTAGTTTAATGTAGCCCCACTTGTTTATTTTTGCTTTTATGCCATTGCCATTTAAGTCAGCTCCCCCCCTCAAAAAAAAAATCACAAAGATCGATGTCAAGGAGTTTATTGTTCATGTTTTCCTTTAGTAGTTTTATGACTTCAGGTCTTACATTCAAGTCTTTAATCCAATTTGAATTAATTTTTTTTGTATGGTGTGAAATAGGGGTCCAGTTTCATTCTTTTGCATGTAGTTATTTAGTTTTACCAACACCATCAATTGAAGATAATATCCTTTCTCCATTGTATTTTTGCCTTCTTTGTCATAAGTTAATTGACCTTATATGTATGGTTTTGTTTCTAGGCTCTCCTTTCTGTCCCATTGATCTAGGTGTCTGTTTTTATACCAATACCATACTGTTTTGATTACTATAGCTCTGTAGTATAGTTTGAAGATTACTTGATTGATTGATTTATTGACTGATTAATTTTAGAGAGAAAGAGAGAGTTCGGGGTGGGGGGCGAGGGGCAGAGGGAGAGGGAGAGACAATCTCAAGCAGGCTTTCCTCTGAGCGTGGAGCCCAATGCAAGACTTGATCTCATGACCTGAGCCAAAATCAAGAGTTGAAAGCTCAACTGACTGAGCCACCCAGGAACCCCATGTACTATAGTTTGAAATCCATAGGAATGACACCTCCACTTAGTTCTTCTTTCTCAAGAATGCTTTGGCTATTTGTAGTCTTTTGTGGTTCCATATATATTTTAGAATTATTTGTTCTGGTTCTGTAAAAAATGCCATTGGAATTTTGATAGGGATTGCACTGAATCTGTAGATTGCTTTGGGTAGTATGGTCATTTTAACAATATTATTTCTCCAATCCATGAACACAGAATATCCTTCAATTTATTTGAGTGTTCTTCAATTTCTTTCCTCAATGTCTTATAGTTTTCAGTGTATAAGTCTTTCACCTCCTTTCTTAAATTTATCCCTGGGTATTTTAATTTGTTGATACAATTGTAAATGAGATTGTTTTCTTTATTTCTATTTCTGATGCTTTGTAGTTAGTGCATAGAATTACAACAGATTTTTGTATATTAATTTTTATCTTGAAAACTTACTGAATTCATTCATTAGTTTAAAAACGTTTTGGTGGAGTCTTCAAGGTTTTCTATATAGTTTCATGTCATCTTCAAATAGTGACAGTTTAACCTCTTCCTTTCCAATTCAGATGCCTTTTATTTCTTTTTCTTGCCCAATTGCTGTGGCCAGGACTTTCCAAACTATGTTGAATAAAGTTGGGAACAGTGGGCATTCTTGCCTTATTCCTGATCTTAGAGGAAAATTTTTCAGGTTTTCACCACTGAATATGATGTTAGCTATGGGTTTGTCAGAGATGACCTTTACTATGTTAAGGTATGTTTCCTCCACACCTATGTTGTTAAGAGTTCTTATCATTTCTTATCATGAAAATGTGTTGAATTTTGTCAAATACTTTTCTGCATTTATTGAAGTGATCATATGACTTTTATCTTTCATTTTGTTAATGTGGTGTATTATATTGGTTTGCAGATGTTGAACCATTCTTGCATCTCTGGGATAAATCCATTTGATCATGGTGTATGATCCTTTTAATGTATAGTTGAATTCAGTTTGGTAATATTTTTTTGAGGACTTTTGTATCCATGTTCATCAGGAATATTGACCTGTAATCTTTCCTTTTCTGTGGTATCCTTGTCTGGTTTTGGTATCAGAGTAATGTTAGCTTTGTAAAATGAGTTTGGAAGCTTTAACTACTTGTTAAATTTTTTTAAAGTTTGAGAAAGATAGGTATCAAATCTTCTTTGAATATTTGGTAGAATTTACCAGTGAAGACATCTGGTCCTGTACATTTATTTGTTGGGAGGATTTTGATTACTGATTACACCTCATCACTAGTAATTTTTCTATTTTGTTTTATATTTCTTCCTGATTCAGTCTTTTTTTTTCCTGATTCAGTCTTAAAAGATTGCATGTTTCTAAGAATTTATCCATTTCTTTTAGTTCATCTAATTTGTTGACATAATTTTTATAGTAGTTTTTTATAATCCTTTATATTTTTGTGATATCAGTTGTATCTTCTCTTTATTTGTAGTGTTATTTATTTGAGCCCTCCCTGTTTTGTTCTTGGTGAATCTAGCTAAAATTTTACCAATATTGTTTATCTTTTCAATAAAACAGCTCTTAGTTTCATTTATTTTTTTTTTAGTTTTTCTTTTTAGTCTCTATTTCATTTATTTCATCTCTGATATTTATTATTTTCTTCCTTCTACTAACTAGGTTTTGTTTGTTCTTTGTTCTCTAGTTCCTTAGAGTGTAAAGTTAGCTTATTTGTTATTTTTCTAGTTTCTTCAGGTAAGCATGTGCTGCTATGAACTTCCCTTTTAGAACTGCTTTGCTGCTTTCCATAGATCTTGCTATGTCATATTTCTGTTTTCATTTGTCTCTAGATTTTTTTTAAAGATTTTATTTATTTATTTGAGAGAGAGAGCACAAGTTGGGGGAGGAGCAGGGGGAGAGGGTGAAGCAGACTCCCTGCTAAGCAAGAAGCCCAAAGTGGGGTTTGATCCCAGGACTCCAGGATCATGACCTGAGCTGAAGGCAAACCCTTAACAGACTGAGCCACCCAGGCGTCCCTCTAGATTGTTTTTTTTTTAATTTTTCCTTTGATTTCTTCAATGATCCCAGTGGTTGTTCAGTAACATGTTGTTTAATCAGCATGTATTTGGTGTTTTTCCACTTTTCTTCTTATAATTGATTTCTACTTTCATACCATTGTTGTTGGAAAAGTTGTTTGATATGATTTCAGTCTTCTTGAATTTAGTGAGACTTGTTTTGTGGCCTCACATGCAATCTATCTTGGAGAATATTCCATGTGCGCTTGAAAAGAATATGCATTCTGCTCCTTTGGGATAAAATGTTCTGCATAAATCTATTAAGACCATCTGGTCTAATGTCATTTAAAGCCGATGTTTCCTTACTGATTTTCTGTCTCAGTGTGTTCAAATTTAAGTTGTTATCAACCTAAAATAATCTTTCATATACATAGGTTGATGGCAACTTAAATTTGAAAATATTTTAAAACTCTGCATTTTTACTCCTCTCACCCACATTTTGTTTTTGATGTCACATTTTACCTCTGAGTATTTTATGTATCCCTTAACTAATTATTGTAGTTTTAGTTAATTTTACTACTTTTGTCTTTTAACCTTTATACTAGCTTTATAAGTAACTTATCAACTACCCTTACTATATATTTACCTTTTCTAGTGAGATTTTCACTTTTGAATGATTTCTTATTGTTAATTACAACATTTCTTTGCAGCTTAAAAAGTTCCTTTGACATTTCTTGTGAGGTTACTTTAGCGGTGATGATTTATTTTATTTTTTTAGTTTTTGCTTATTTGGAAAATTCTTTATTTCTCTTTCTATTCTGAATGATAATCTTGCTGGGTAATGTATTCTTGGTTGGAAGCTGTTGTCTTTAAGCACTTTGAATATGTCATAGATCTTGCTCCCTTTTGGCCTGCAAAGTTTCTGCTAAAAAAATCTGTTCTTAGACTTATGGGGTTTCCCTTGTATGTAAGAAGTTTCTTTTCTCTTGCTGCCTTTAATATTCTTTCTTTATTTAATTATTGACATTTAATGTGTCTTGCTGTAGATTTCTTTGGATTCATTTTATTTGAAACTCGCTGGGTTTCCTGGACCTGGATGTCTGATTTCTTCCTCAAGTTATGGAAGTTTTCAGCTATTAATTTTTCAAATAAGTTTTCTGCCCCTTTCTCTCTCTCTTCCTCTCTTGGACTTCCCAAAATACAAATGTTATTTCACTTGATGTTATTCTATAAGTTGCATAAGTTATCTTTTTTTTTCTGCTTTGTCCACGTGAGTTTTAATGGTTTGTCTTCCAACTCACTGACTCATTGTTCTGTTTCATTCAGTCTGTTTTTGAACACTTCTAGTGTATTTTTTCAGTTCAGTTATTGTATTATTCAGCTCTGTGACTTCTACTTGGTACTTTCTTATATTTTCTATCTCTTTGCTGAAGTTCTTAATGTGTTCATCCATTTTCCCTTGAATTCAGTGAACATCTTTATGAAAATTACTTTGAAATCTTTAACATAGATTACTCACCCTTGTATCATTAAGGTATTTTTCTGAGGTTTTGCCTTGTTATTTCATTTTGAACATATTTTTTCTGCCTCCTCATTTTTGTTGCCTTTCTGTGTTTGTTTCTATGCATTAGGTAAAACAGCTACCTCTCTTAGTCTAGAAGGAGTGGCCTTGTGTGGCTGATGATTCATCTCATTCACCCTTGCTCTAATTCTTTGTTGTCTCTCAAACCTTTGTGTTTATCTAAACAATATGATTTATTCTTAATATGCATCCATTGTTGAGACTGTGCCAAGATCTGTCAGTGTTCTAAGGGGATGAATCTCATTTAGCACCCACTCTCAGGCTGATTGGAATCCAGACTCCCAGGCAGCAGTTTTTAAAGTATTTGATATATGCAGTCCTATGGGGCTGCAATCATAAACTTTGCTGCCTTCCAGATTGAAAGATCTAGAGGTCTCCACAGGGTGACAGTTGCAAAAATCAAGGCTCCAAATGAGTGTATAAGCTTCTTTCTGAGAGATCTTATGAAGCTGCAGTGAGGCCAAGGGAGTAGACAAGAATGTGTCTCCTTGCTTATATTCCCTGGGAGTGCCTCTTTAGCCTCTAGATATGTGGGAAACATGAAGCTTATCCCTTAGGTTGAAGCTCCAGGTTAAGCCTCTGGATATGTGGGAAACCTGAAACTTATCCCTTAGGTTGAACCTCCAGGTAAGTAAATAGGCCTTTTTTTTACAGGAAGACTGGGTATTTGTTTCATGCTCCTGTCTCTGCAATGCCCTATGCATGTTGGCCTGCTAGCAACTATTTTTTCAATTGTTATGGTATCCTGGAGCTATGAATACCAGCCCCCTTGGCTACCAAGTCTAGGCAAACAAGGGTCCACCACCCGCCCCCCCCCACTGTGGTTTTCATGCATCCCTGACTTTAGCAAGGCAGGTGGAGAATGTAAGAGGTGAATCAGACTTGCAAGTTTCAGAAAGGCAGTGGGAAAATGTCTTTCCTGTGCATGCCCACAAACTTCAATGACATTGCAGGAGAATGCAATTGCAGGAGTCTCTCTGTCTTATGTCAGAAGTTCCCATAAGTAGTTGCAATATAAAAAGGGGGCTTAGGAGAAGTGATTATTTTCCCAGGAAGTTAAGAGGAAGCATTTAACAATATTATTGATTAGACTCTGGTACAATATTGCACTTAGCTAAGTTTCAGGTATGTCTAAAACATGCATTCATAAGTGTTATAAAACTGAATTATCCAATTTTGCACACAAAAACAACAACCCCACATAGGTGGTTTGCTCAGCTAATCTTCTCAGGAGATATATCCAACAAAGAAAATTCTTTGTTAAGATTAATTCTTAGTCTACAAGTCTTATCTAAATATGGCATTACAGTAATCTTCACATACTCTTGAAGATTTAAGAAGAAAGTAGAAAATAAATAGTATTTTTCCACATTTGGTCTATATAGATGCCCAGAGAACTGATGATATGGTATACTGTTCTCTGCATTTTTCTATACCAAGAGATTTCAGAACCATTAAAAAAAAAACTTATTTTTCTCTGGGATCAGTTTTATGGTTATTATGTTTATTTATATGCTGTCATTTTGCAGAATATACTTGAGTATACACAAATATGAGCAGTGCAACAAGACTTTCCTCAAGTAAATGAGGAAATCATGGTGAGGGATTAGAAAGGTTAGTAAAGTAAAGTTAATCCAGAGTTGAGATTCGAACCAAAATTTCATATTGTGAAATAAAAGAAAGAAACATAACCTGTTATATGAAATGTAGCTCATAAAAAAACAAAACAAACAAAAAAAAGCAAAAAGAAAGAAAGAAAGAAAGAAAACTAAGATTGGCAAGGATGTTGGGAGAGCAGAACACTCCTGCACTGTTGATAGGAATGCAAACTGGCACAGTCACTCTGAAAAACAGTATGGATTTTCCTCAAAAAGTTAAAAATAGAACTATTCTATGATTCAGCAATTGCACTACTAGGTATTTACCCAAAGACTACAAAAATACTAATTCAAAGGGATACTTTGAGAATATACTTGAGTATACACAAATTAAGTATGTTTATAGCAGCATTACCTGCAATAAATGCTATAAATATCCAATGTTTATAGCAGCATTATCTTGCAATAGCCAAATTATGGAAAAAGCCCAAATATCCATTGACTGATGAATGGATAAAGAAGATGTGGTATACACACACACACACACACACACACACAGTGGAATATTAACCATAAAAAAGGATGAAATCTTGCCATTTGCAATGATGTGGATGGAACTAGAAGGTATTATGCTAAGCAAAATAAGTCAGAGAAAGAGAAATACCATATGATTTTATTCATATGTGGAAATTAAGAAACAAATGATCATAGGGGTAAAAGAAAGAGAGAGAGAGGCAAACCAAGAAGCAGAATCCTTTTTCCCTTTTTTTAAATTTAAATTCAATTAGCCAAGGTATAGTACATCATTAGTTTTTGATATAATGTTCAATGATTCATTAGTTGAGTATATAATCACAGAAGCAGAATCTTAACTATAAAGAATAAACTGATGGATACCAGAGGGAAGGTGGGGGGTGATGGGTTAAATAGGTGATGGGGATTAAGGAGGGCACTTGTTGTGATAAACACCAGGTGCTGTGTGTAAGTGTTGAATCACTAAATTGTACACCTGGAACTAATATTACACTGTATGTTAACTAACTGGAATTTAAATAAAGACTTTTAAAAAAACTAACAGAATTAAAATCACTTTCAAAAATATAACCAGATTGAAAATTTTATTGTGATTTCTTATATATATATAATATATATATATATTATAGTGTATAATGTACTGAATATTGTCCTCGACAATTTTAAATAAAACAACAAACACCACTAAGGTGTTTTATAATATCTTTCAATGTATGACACTGATATTATGTCATTATGCTTAAACCTAGTTACATAAAATAAGTTTTGCCTGTGTTTGTGACTAGATGAGTGGGTAATAGAGCAAGCAATAGCGTCAGGTCTGGCTTAAACCAAAATAAAATTGAAGATTATCTAGTGGAATGGATTGCCTTAGTTCTTTCAGACAATCTTCCAGAGATATTCCCTCATCTAACATTTGGCATATATTTCATGATAAAAATTTTTAGGTAATACTCTCTGGTAAGTGAGAGTGAAGCTAATCTAAATTGCTTTTTAGATGTAAGCAGATATGTGTTAAATAATCAACCGAATTATGGTAGAATCTAAGTCCTCTTACTAAAATGGAGGATACTTACCTGAACAGAAGTTCTCTGACATGTTTTACAAAAGTGAGTCAAAGGAATACCTGCAGGAAGGAGTAAGATTTCTCCCCCAAATAGTTAAAGTTTGCTTCATCCCATAAATGAACAAGCAGTCAAGTCTCCAAAGTTTTGTATCGTAGTGCATGTCCTTATTATTTGTACACTTGGATTATTTTTATTTATTTATTTATCTATTTTTATTTTTTAAAAGATTTTATTTATTTGAGAGAGAGAGAATGAGAGAGAGCACGAGAGGGAAGAGGGTCAGAGGGAGAAGCAGACTCCCTGCTGAGCAGGGAGCCCGATGTGGGACTCGATCCGGGGACTCCAGGATCATGACCCGAGCTGAAGGCAGTCGCTTAACCAACTGAGCCATCCAGGCACCCCAAGTACACTTGGATTATTTTTAAATAGGATATAACCAAATACTCATCTATAAACCAAAACTCATTAAAAACACTCATAAAACTTGAGCAATGTCATTCTCTGATGACCTAAGACTGGCTGCTTGTAAAACATAACCCTAACTAACTAATGAAAGCTGTCTATTGTATAGGGTGATTATCAATAAGCCAGTCAACATTGGGGAGTGCTTACCAAAAATGATGATTTTTGCAATAGTGGATTTTATACCACCTACTTGGAAGCATAGTGAGACTGGTCATTTTTTAGGCCACATGTGGATCATTACATTAAAACACTTCCATCTTCATATTTATCTTTCCAGCTTCTATAGGGACAAGAAGGTATGTGTTTGAGCATTATAAACAAGTATATTTTGTGTGCCTAACATAGTACTTTGATTATAATAAGCATGGATTAATTTTATGTGATTAGACAGCTTTGTGAGATAATGGAAAAGATCACATATTTCTCAAAAGGACTGTTTCCTCTCTTTTGGACCATAATACCTGTAAATCTATCACTAGGGGTTGACTCCTTTAGGTATTAAATGAGGAAGGAAAATATCATAGGTCAGTAGTTCACAAACTGTATTTTGAATCAGAATTACCTGGAGAACCTATTAAAGAAGAAGATTTTGTACCATACCTCCAGGTCTTCTGATTCAGTAGTTCTGAGATTAGACACAGGGAGTTGCATTTTAACAGAAACCTTAGAGATAATTCTGTTGTAAGGAATCAACAGACCTCCTTGTGAGAAACACTTTTAGGAATCATCCCCTGGCACCACAATGGAGATAAGAACCATACCCTGGAATAATGGGGCACAGAAGATATCTAAAGTATGAAAGTAGTGAACACTCACAATGGTTATAGAAGAGTTGCAAATGGCAACACCTACTTCATAATATAGTTCATAGCCATCTCTGGCTACCTAAGCACCCAGGATTTTACCATTACCAAGAATTCTATGATTCAATTTTTCAAATTTTTATTTAAATTCTAGTTATTTAACATGTAGAGTAATATTGGTTTCAGGAATAGAATTTAGTGATTCATCACTTACATAACACCCAGTGCTCAACACAACAAGTGCATTCCTTAATACACATCAACCATTTAGTCCATCCCCCACCCATCTCCTCTCTACCAACCCTCGGTTTGTTTTCTATAGTTAAGAGTATCTGATGGTTTGCTTCACTCTCTTTTTTTCCCTTCCCTTATATTTATCTGTTTTGTTTCTTAAATTCCACATATGTGTGAAATCATATGGTATTTGTCTTTCTCTGACTGACTTATTTCACTTACCATAATACACACTAGCTCCATCCATGTCATTGCAATTAGCGAAGTTTCATTGTTTTGATGGCTGAATAATAGTCCATTGAATATATACACCACATCTTAATCCATTCATCAGTTGATGGATACTTGGGCTCTTTCCATAATTTGGCTATTGTTGATAATACTGCTATAAACATCGGGATGCATGTACCTCTTTGAATCAGTATTTATGTATCATTTGGGTAAATATGTAGTAGTGCAATTGCTGGATGATAGGGTAGTCCTATTTTTAACTTTATGAGGAACCTATATACTGTTTACCAGAGTGGCTGCAGCAGTTTGCATTCCCACTAGCAGTGTAAAAGTGCTCCCCTTTCTCTACATACATCCTTATCAACATCTGCTTTTTCCTGTGTTGTTAATTTTAGCCATTCTGACAGGCGTGAGGTGATATCTCATCATAGTTTTGATTTGTATTTCCCTGATGATGAGCAATGTTGAGCATCTTTTCATGTGTCTGTTGGCCATCTGGATGTCTTTGAAAAAATACCTATTCATGTTGTGCCCATTTAAGTGGATTATTTGGTTTTTGGATGTTCAGTTTGATAAGTTCTTTATAGATTTTGGATACTAACCCTTTGTCAGATATGTCATTTGCAAATACATTCTCCCATCCCACAGGTTGCCTTTTATTTTGCTGATTGTTTCCTTTGCTATGCAGAAGACTTTTATCTTGATGAAGTCCCAATAATTCATTTTTGCTTTTGTTTCCCTTGCTTCAGGAGACATGTGTAGTAAGAAGTTGCTATGGTTGAGATCAAAGAGGTTGCTGCCTGTGTTCTCCTCTACGATTTTGATGGTTTCCTGTCTCACATTTAAGTCTTTCATCCATTTTGAACTTATTTTTGTATATGGTGTAAGGAAGCAGTCCAGTTTCATTTTTCTGCATGTTGCTGTCCAGTTTCTCCAACACCATTTGTTGAAGAAACTGTCTTTTTTCCCATTGGGTAATCTTTCCTGCTTTGTCAAAGATTAATTGACCATATAATTGTGGATCCATTTCTGGGTTTTCTTTTCTGTTCCACTGATCTATGTGTCTGTTTTTGTGCCAGTACCATACTGTCTTGATCACTACAGCTTTGTAATAAAGCTTGAAGTCCAGAATTGGTGTTGCCTCCAGAATTGTTTTTCTTTTTCAAGATTGCTTTGGCTTTTGGGATCTTTTGTGGTTCCATACAAATTTTAGTTTTGTCCTAGCTCTGTGAAAAATGCTGGTGGTATTTTGATAGGAATTGCATTAAATGTGTAGACTGCTTTGAGTACTATAGACATTTTAATAATATTTGTTCTTCCAATCCATGAACATGGAATATCTTTCCATTACTTTGTGTCCTCTTCAATTTCTTTCATAAGTGTTTCACAGTTTTCAAAGTACAAATCTATTACCTCTTTGTTTAGGTTTATTCCTTGATATCCTTTGGTTTTTGGTGCTATGTAAATGGCATCAATTCCATGATTTCTCTTTCTGCTTCTTCATAATTGGTGTGTAGAAATGCAACAGATTTATCTGTGTTTATTTTATATCCTATGACTTTGATGAATTAATCTATCAATTTTAGCCATTTTTTGGTGGAGTCCTTCAGGTTTTCTAGAATATCATGTCATCTGTGAATAGTGAAAGTTTGACTTCTTCCTTGCTGTCTTGGATGCCTTTATTTCCCTTTTATTGTCTGATTGCTGGAGCTAGGACTTTCAGCACTATGTAAATAGTAATGGTGAGAGTGGACATCCCTATCTTGTTCATAACTGTGGAGGAAAAGCTCTCAATTTTTCTCCACTGAGGATGATCCTATCTATGTGTCTTTCATATATGGACTTTATGATGTTGAGGTATGTTCCCTCTATTCCTACTTTGTTGAGGGTTTTTATCAAGAATGGATGCTGTACTGTGTCAAATGCCTCTTCTGCATCTATTAAGAGGATCATATGGTTCTTCTCCTTTCTTTTATTAATGTGGTGTATCACATTGATTGATTTGCAAATATTGAACCACACTTGCAGCCAAGAAATAAATCCCACTTGATTGTGGTGAAAAATTCTTTTAATATACTGTTGGATTTGATTTGCTAGTACTTTATTGAGAATATTCGCATCCATGTTTATCAGGGATATTGGCCTGTAATTCTCCCTTTTAGTGGGGTCTTTGGTTTTGGAATCAAGGTAATGCTGGCTTTTTAGAATGAGTTTGGAAGTTTTCCTTCCATTTCTATTTTTTGGAACAGTTTGAGAAGAATAGGTCTTAACTCTTCTTTAAATGTCTGGTAGAGGGCACCTGGGTGGCTCAGTTGGTTAAGTGACTGCTTTTGGCTCAGGTCATGAACCCAGAGTCCCAGGACTGAGTCCCACATTGGGATCCCTGCTCATCAGGGAGTCTGCTTCTCCCTCAGACTCTCCCCCCTCTCATGCTCTCTCTCTTACTCTCTCTGTCTCAAATAAATAAATAAAATCTTAAAAAAAAATAAGTGTTTGATAGAATTCTCCTAGGAAGCCATATGCCCAAGGACTTTTGTTTGTTGGGAGATTTTTGATTGCTGATTCAATTTCTTTGCTGGTTATGGGTCTTTCCAAGTTTTCTACTTCTTCCTATTTCAGTTTTGGTAGTTTATGTTTGTAAGAATTTATCCATTTCTTCCAGATTGCCCAGTTTGTTGGCATATAATATTTCATAATATTCTCTTATAATTGTATTTCTGTGGTGTTGGCTTGATCTCTCCTCTTTTATTCATGATTTTATTTATTTGGGTCTTTTCTCTTTTCTTTTTGATAAGTCTGGCCAGGGGTTTATCAATTTTTTTTTTTTCAAAGAACCAGCTCTTAGTTTCATTGGTCTGTTCTACTGTTTTTTTTTGTTTGTTTGTTTCTATATCATTTATTTCTGTTCTAGTTTTTTATTATTCCCCTTCTTCTGCTGGTTTTAGGCTTTATTTGCTGTTCCTTTTCTAGCTTCTTTAGATGTAAGGTTATTTTGTGTATTTGAGACTTTTCTTGCTTCTTGAGGAAGGCTGTACTGTAATATATTTCCCTCTTAGGAGTGCTTTTGCTACATCCCAAAGCTTCTGGACTGCCATGTTTTCATTTTCATTTGCTTCCATGTATTTCTTTTAATTTCTTCTTTAATTTCCTAGTTAACACATTCATTCTTTAGTAGGCTGTTCTTTAACCTCCATGTATTTGTGATCTTTCTAAAATTTTTCTCATGGTTGATTCAAATTTCATTGTGTTGTGGTCCGAAAATATCCATGGTATGATCTCAATCATTTTGTACTTGTTGAGGCCTGATTTGTGACCCAGTATGTGATCTATTCTGGGATGTGTACTTGAAAAAAATGTGTATTCTGCTGCTTTAGGATGAAATGTTACAAATATATCTGTTAAGCCCATCTGGTCCAGTGTGTCATTCAAAACCATTGCTTCCTTGTGATTTTCTGCTTAGATGATCTTTCCATTGATGTAAATGGGGTGTTAAAGTCCCTTATTATTATTGTATCATTATCAATGAGCTTCTTTATGTTTGTTATTGAATTATAAACTTGGGAGCATAAATATTTACCATAGTTAAATCTTCTTGTTGGATAGAATGCTTTATTATGATATAGTGCCCTTCTTCATCTCTTATTATGATCTTTGGTTTAAAATCTAGCTTGTCTGATATAAGTATGGTTACTCTGGCTTTCTTTTGATGTCCATTAATATGATAGACGGTTCTCATTCCCTTTACTTTCAATATGATGGTATCTTTAGGTATAAATGAGTCTCTTGTAGGAAGCATATAGATGTGTCTTGTTTTTTTTTTATGCATTCTGATGTCCTATGTCTTTTGATTGGAACATTTAGTCCATTTACTTATTGGTAATTATTGATAGATATGAATTTAGTTCCATTGTATTACCTGTAAAGTCATTGTTTCTGGAGATTTTCTCTGTTCCTTTCTAGTCTTTGTCACTTTTGTTCTTTCCTTCCCAAAGAGTCCCATTTAATATTTCTTCCAGGGCTTATTTAGTGGTCACATACTCCTTTAGTTTTTATATGTCAGGGAAACTATCTCTCCTTCTATTCTGAATGATAGCCTTGCTAGATAAAGTATTCTTGGTTGCAGATTTTTGCCTTTCAGCACATTGAATATATTATGTCACTGTCTTCTGTTCCACCAGGTTTCTGTGGAGAGATCTGTTGCTAAGCTGATTTGTCTTCTCTTGTGGGTTTGGGATTTCTTTTCCCTTACTGCTTTCAGGATTCTTTCCTTATTTCTGTATTTTGCACATTTTACTATGATATGTGTTGGTGTTGGCCAGCTTTTGTTGAGTTTTATGGTAGTTCTCTTTGCCTCCTGGATTTGGATGTCTGTTTCTTTCCCCAGATGAGGTAAGTCTTTAGCTATAATTTCCTCAAATAAACTTTCTACTCCTTTTTCCCTTTCTTCTTCTGGGACTCCTCTGATACATATGTTATTATGTTTCATGTAATTGGTGAATTCCCTAAGTCTACATTCATGATCTAGTATTTTTCTTTCCCTCTTCTTTTCAGCTTCATTATTTTCTATAATTTTAACTTCTATATCACTTATTCATTCCTCTGTTTCTTCCATCCTTGTGGTCATTACATCCAGTCAGTTTTACATGTTGGTTATAGCATTTTATTTCAGGCTGACTAGTTTTTAGGTCTTTTATCTCTGTAATAAGGGTCTCTCTGCTTTCTTCTATGCTTTTCTCAAGCCCAGCTGGTATCCTTATGATTGTTGTTTTAAATTTTGCTTCAGGCATATTACTTATATCTATTTTGATTAACTCCTTGGCCATGACCTCTTCTTGATCTTTCTTTTGGGATGAATTCCTCTGTCTTGGTATTTTGTCTAGGTCTCTGTCTTTTGTGTTAGGAAAGCCTGTGTCTGGTACTATTCCCACAGAACTGTAGCTTTGCTGCAGTCTATTATCAGTAGACCTGGTATGTGGGGGAGGTTGTGCTGGTATTCTGAGAGAGGTTGCTGCTTTGGCTCTCAATCACACTTGCCTTATTAAAAAGACACCTGTAAAGTGCAGGGGGGCAAGACTTGGTGTAAGTGGCTCAAGACTCCACTATGTGCACTGTGCCAGTTGCTGAAGTCCATCTGTCTGATGCAAGGGGTGAAAAATGACATTGGCCTACTCTTTTTCCTGAAGAGAGGAGTTCATGTCTGCTGCTGTTCAAGAAGCCCTCACAGAAGAGCGAGTAATCTCCTCTCTTGTGTCCCAGGCTACTGTCCAATCCCGGCCATCACTCTGTTTCCATGCTGTCCACCTGCCTGGCAATAGCATAGTGCTCCTTTGTTTTATCTCAGGCACATGGCTGGGTTTCAAATATCCTAATTTTAGGAACCTGGCATGGCACAGACCTAGCTAATTCTCTGGGGGAGGGTCTGGCCGTGGTAGGCCTGGTACAGTTTTGTCCCAGAAAGACAGTTGCAGAATATGCAGGGGCTTGAAGTCTATCGTAAAGCATAGCAAAAAGCCAGCATCCAGGTTAGCTGCCCTCAGCAGGTGTCTCTGCTCATATGCTAATGAATGGGGCAGTTCTATGGTGATTGCCTGCCCTTTTGTCCACTGAGAGGCAGTGCAGCCTCTCCCAAATGCACTTCAAGAAGGGGAACTGTTTCTCCCAGTGTGACCAAGGGGATCCTCAGAACATGCTTTCTGCCCCCAGGGCCTCTGTCCTCTTTATCCACAAGAGTACCAGTACACCTGCCAGGCTTGAACCTGGTGTTCACAATCACGTGATGATCACACCACGAATGATCAATGGTGTGGACTTCTAAAACTTCCGACTTTCAATTCTGCTGCTTATAAAAACTTGGCAATAATCAGCCTCTCTTGTTTTCCCATCAGTGGTTTTGGGGAAATGTTTTTCTTGTGTAATCTCCTGTGTGCTGTCTTATCTCTCTCTCGGTCTCTCTTTCTTTCTCTCCTCTCTCCATGATCAGGACTCCCTACCCTCCACAACATCCATTTCTTTTCTCCCCCAAGTCACATCACCACACCTCCAACCTTCCATGATATGGCCTCTTTTCTCTTTCTAGTTGTTCAGTTTGTTCTCCCAGTCCTCAGATAAATTTGCTGGTGTTCAGAATGATTTGATAATTATCTAGCTGTGTTCAAGGGACAAGGCAAGAATGAAGTCTTCCTACTATTCCACCATCTCAACTCCTTCTTTTTTCCAAGAAATGTATGAATTTGAAGCATAGTCTCTCTAGGTATTTTCATACACTTTTAATAACAGGAGAGCAAGTATGAACATGTAATCATGCAAAAATATACGTATATCAGAACCTTCTGTACTTCACTATAGCCAGTGCTATAAGAAAGAGTTGATAATGATAGCAATTCTTTAAATGTACGTTTCTCCCCTTGACCTCCACAATAAAAATCAGTTCATTTACTCCTTAATCAGAGCAGTAGTTTCATATTTTTATTTTCTTCAATGTAGTAAAAATACTTAATAACACATCTTATTAGATATTTCTCATGCAATTCACATGATAGATCAACACAGCTAAAATATTTTTGCAACAGGTCTTTCTACAACATGCATTCATTTTTCAAACCTTGGACTATAATGTGAAATATAAACATACAATAAAAAGGAAAAATGGTGTTATTATTTGTCATCACAAAAACACATTTAATGATCAAGTAGTTGGTGTAATGTACCTAATGATTCAGGAAATAAGAAGTTAAAGAAAAAAGTACAATTGAAAGAAGAGAGGAAGAAGGCTTAGATGTTCTGAGAGATAATGATGCAGTGTCTTTTATCAAAAATAGACTACACAGAAGCAGATGCCCAATTTTCCAGGCTACACTACACCAATTTTCATGTTAGACAAGATCAGTGCTCTTAGTCTATAACATCTCTGGGGGAGAAAACTGAAGAATGAAAAAAAAAACTCAAACCATAAGTAATGGTAGTAAGAATGGGTAATGATTCCTTCAAACATTTATTGACTTTCTACTCTTTGTGATGTGTAGACATAGGTCTTGGGATTGCCATACATATATAGCTTCTGCCACAAAAGAGCACACAATCTATTGGATGAGACAAAGAAGGTGACAAATATAGCACAGTGCTATTGGTATAGTAATAGAGACTCAAAACTTGTAAGTGAGCTCAGAACCAGGAAATAATTACACTGTCTATGAAGAGAGGAGGGTAAGGATGTTTTCATAGAGAATTTGGCTTTTGAATACTGAGCGGGAATTTGTAAAGTGTACAATGCTTGAGGAAGGGCATAATCCCATGGCATGATAATGCAGAAGAGCTGGTATCCAGATGAAGGCTGGGACTTATAAGAATAGGACAAAGAGGGGTGCCTGGGTGGCTCAGTTGGTTAAGCGTCTACTCAGGTCATGATCTCAGTGTCTTGAGATCAAGACCTGTGTGGAGCTTCACACTCAATGGGGAGTCTGCTTGAGGATTTCTCTCCCTCTTTCTCTGCCCTCTGTGCCCCCCTCCGCTCATGCTCATGTGCTCTCTCTCTTTAACATAAATAAATAAATCTTTAAAAATATAAGACAAAGAATGCTCTTAAGTTTGAGGGTAATGAGCACTTACAAGTGAAATAAGAAAGTGCAAATGATAGGGCTATTTCATAAGGTGGCTTAAGCCTACAGTATGCAGACATTTTTCACATTATTAACAAGGGTATTTATATTATTATTTTTAAGAATAAGTACATCTTATACAGGAGTAAATTATTAAATCTAGATTTCCACTATCCCAACACATTAGTTTTTCTTCCCATCAACTTGGTAACATTTTATTCTGTGTGTGTGTGTATGCATATGTGCATGTGTTTTTGGAAGGTTTTTTACTCTTCTATTCTTTGAATGGAATTCCTTTCTATATTTTGTGATAGACTTGCACTTTTCTTCTCTGGCATCACTAAAATCTTCTTTCTAATATTATGTCCCTGTCCTTCCTTATTTTTTATTGTCTGTTTCCAGCCAAATTAATTTTCCTTTGAGGAAATTTTCAGAGATCTCTGC
Organism: Callorhinus ursinus; assembly: GCF_003265705.2. Classification (NCBI taxonomy): domain Eukaryota; kingdom Metazoa; phylum Chordata; class Mammalia; order Carnivora; family Otariidae; genus Callorhinus; species Callorhinus ursinus. The sequence continues at coordinate 4,747,688 of NW_027397129.1, forward strand.
CTTTCCATGCATTATAAGAACATCAGCAATAGAGAATATTAATAGGTTCTTCTGAGTGGAGACAGGTGGGAAGATTGGCAAGTTTACTAGGAGAACAGAAGATTGCTTTAGAATGGGGTCTTACGAGGCCAAGTGGGCAGAAAAGATCCTTGGAGGAATTAGTGCAGCAAGAAAATCCAGAACATATCACATTCTTGACCAATCTAGCACAGGAATACTCTCTCTATGGTGTCTATTATCCACCAGGTTAAACCCTTTAGATATCTGGCATTTCCCTTCTCAATGTGGAACTATCTTTGATGTGAAATATCCCTATTGCTCCCCAAGTGCTTCTCTTCCCCTCTACACTGTAAACATTGACCACTTTTCATCTGTTTGTTTAAATATTGATCTAATCTAGTTATAAATTTCTCTTCTTACCTTCTTAATTTGCTGGTCCTCAAATAATCAAGAAACATTGTAAAAAGTTTACATAATCTTGAGGACAGATGCTGTAATCCTTATCCTGGTATTGCATGTGGCTAGAGGAAATAGGAAAATGCTAAAATGGTTCTAGATAATTTCAAAGAGAAAGGCATAAACTGCTGCCTGAAGCAAAAGGCTGGAGAAGACTGCCTATGTCATCATAAGCAGCTGTTCTCATCCAAATTGGTAGAATGAGGAAGAATTCAGATTCCAGCTGGGTAATGGAAGTGGAGATATTAAATACATAATTTTGATTAAAATCTTTCTTCTGTAACTTTCACATATTTTTATAAACATTTTCCTTTTTGGCTTCAATTAAGAGACAAAATGGCTTAGTAAGAAAACACACACATACATATAGACACAAATAAAACTGGGGCTATGGATTTTAGCCTCATGTAAGTTTATTTTTTATGACCTTGGGCAAAAATTTACACCTCCAAGGGGTATATGATGCTCACCTAAAAATAGTCGCAAAGTAGATTCTGGGTCAAATTTGGTATATCTCTATGAAAGAGAAAACATATTGCCATTGCCCTGATGAAAATGTGTTGTATAAATTCATAAAGAATATCATATTTTTACCTTTGTTTTTATAAATTTTACTTTATTCTGTTATGTTAGTCACCATATGTCATTAGTTTTTGATGTGGTATCCACGATTCACTGTTTTTGTATAACACCCAGTGCTCCATGCAGTACGTGCCCTGCTTAATACCCATTACTGGTCTAACCCATCCCCCCACCCCCTCCCCTCTAAAACCTTCAGTTTGTTTCTCAGAGTTCATAGTCTCTCATGGTTCATCTCTCTCTCCAATTTCACCCCCTTCATTTTCCCCTTCCTTCTCCTAATGTCCTCCATGCTATTCCTTATGTTCCACAAATAAGTGAAACCATATGATAATTGACTTTCTCTGCTTGACTTATTTCACACAGCATAATCTCCTCCAGTCCCATCCATGTTGATATAAAAGTTGGGTATTCATCCTTTCTGATGGCTGAGTAATATTCCATTGTATATATGCACCATGTCTTTATCCATTCATCCATTGAAGGGCATCTTGGCACTTTCCAGTTTGGCTATTCCAGACATTGCTGCTATGAACATTGGGGTGCATATGGTCCTTCTTTTCACTACATCTGTGTCTTTGGGGTCAATACCCAGGAGTGCAATTGCTGGGTCATAGGGTAGCTCTATTTTGAATTTTTTGAAGCACCTTCACACTGTTCTCCAAAGTGGCTGTACCAACCTGCATTCCCACCAACAGTGTAAGAGGGTTCCCCTTTCTCCACAACCTCTCCAACATTTCTTATTTCTTGCCTTGTCAATTTTTCCATTCTAACTGGTGTAAGGTGGTATCTCAATGTGGTTTTGATTAGAATTTCCCTGATGGCTAATGATGAACATTTTTTCATGTGTCTGTTAGCCATTTGTATGTCATCTTCAGAGAAGTGTCTGTTCATATCTTCTGCCCATTCTTTGATTTGATTATTCATTTTTTGGGTGTTCAGTTTGAGAAATTCTTTATAGATCTTGGATACCAGCCCTTTATCTGTAGTGTCATTTGCAAATATCTTCTCCCATTCTGTGGGTTGCCTCTTTGTTTGGTTGACTTTTTCCTTTGCTGTGCAGAAGCTTTTTATCTTGATGAAGTCCCAAAGTTCATTTTTGCTTTTGTTTCACTAGTTTTTGGAGAGGTATCTTGAAAGAAGTTGCTGTGGCTGATGTCAAAGAAGTTACTGCCTATGTTCTCCTCTAGGATTTTGATGGATTCCTGTCTCACATTGAGGTCTTTCATCCATTTTGAGTTTATCTTTGTGTATGTGTGTTAGAGAATGGCCGAGTTTCATTCTACTGCATGTGGCTGTCCAATTTTCCTAGCACCATTTATTGAAGAGACTGTCTTTTTTCCATTGCATATTTTTTCCTGCTTTGTCGGAGATTATTTGACCATAGAGTTGAGGTTCCATATCTGGGTCCTCTATTCTGTTACATTGCTCTATATGTCTGTTTTTGTGCCAGTACCATGCTGTCTTGGTGATCACAGCTTTGTAATATAGCTTGAAATCGGAGAACGTGATGCCCCCAACTTTGTTTTTCTTTTTCAACATTTCCTTGGCGATTTGGGGTCTTCTCTGATTCCATACAAATTTTAGGATTGTTTGTTCCAGCACTTTGAAAAATGTCATTGGAATTTTGATCGGGATGGTATTCAAGGTATAGATTGCTCTGGGTAGCATAGACATTTTAACAATGTTTATTCTTCCAATCCATGAGCATGGAATTTTTTTCCATCTTTTTGTGTCTTCTTCAATTTCTTTCATGAGTGTTCTGTACTTCCTAGAATATAGATCCTTTAGCTCTTTGGTTAGTTTTATTCTGAGGTATCTTATGGTTTTTGGTGCTATTGTAAATGGAATTGTTTCTCTAATTTCTCTTTCTACAGTTACATTGTTAGTGTATAAGAAAGCAAATGAATTCTGTGCATTGATTTTGTATCCTGCCACATTACTGAATTGATGTATGAGTTCTAGTAATTTGGGGGTGGAGTCTTTTAGGTTTTCCATATAAAGTTTCATGTCATCTGTGAAAAGACAGAGTTTGACTTCTTCTTTGCCAATTTGAATCCATTTTATTTTTTTCTGTTGTCTGATTGCTGTTGCTACAACTTCTAGTACTATGTTGAACAATAGTGTTGAGAATAGGCATCCTTGTCGTGTTCCTGATCTTAAGGGAAAAGTTCTCATCTTTTCCCCATTGAGGATAATATTCACTGTGGGTTTTTCATAGATGGATTTAATGAACTTGAGGAATGTTCCCTCTATCCCTATACTCTAAAGAGTTTTATTCAGGAAAGGATGCTGTATATTGTCAAATGCTTTTTCTGCATCAGTTGAGAGGACCACATGGTTCTTCTCTCTCTTATTAATGTGTTCTATCACATTGCTTGATTTGTGAATGTTGAACTACCCTTGCATCCCGGGGACAAATCGCACTTGGTCGTGGTGGATGATCCTTTTAATGTACTGTTGGATCCTATTAGCTAGGGTTTTGTTGAAGATTTTGAAATCCATATTCATCAGGGATATCGGTCTGAAATTCTCCTTTTTGATGGGGTCTTTGCCTGGTTTGGGGATTAAGGTAATGCTGGCCTCACAGAATGGGTCTGGAAGCTTTCTTTCTGTTTCTAATTTTTGAAAGAGCTTCAAGAGAATAGGTGTAATTTCTTCATTGAATATTTGGTAGAATTCCCCAGGGAATCCATCAGGCCCTGGATTCTTATTTTTTGGGAGGTGTTTGATCACAGCTTCAATCTCGTTACTGGTTATTGGCCTACTCAGGTTTTCAATTTCTTCCTGTTTCAGTCTTGGCAGCTTACAGGTTTCCAGGAAGGCATCCAGTTCATCCAGATTGTTCAGTTTATTGGCATATAGTTGTTGATAATAATTTCTAATAATTGTTTCTATTTCCTTGGTGTTAGTCGTGATATCTCCCCTTTCATTCATAATTTTATTAATTTGGGTCCTTTCTCTTTTCTTTTGGATAAGTCTGGCCAGTAGTTTATCGATCTTAATAATTCTTTCAAAGAACCACCTTCTAGTTTCGTTGATCTGATCTACAATGTTTCTGGTTTCTAATTCATTGATCTCTGCGCTAATCTTAATTATTTCTCTTCTAATGCATGGCTTAGCCATTGTTTGTTGCTTTCTCTCTAGTTACTTAAGGTGTTAAGTTAGTTGGTGAATTCAGGATTTTTCTATTTTTTTTTTTTTGAGTGAGGCTTGGATGGCTATGTACTTCCCCCTTAGGACCACCTTTGCAGTATCCCATAGGTTTTGGACTGATGTATTTTTGTTCTCATTGGTTTCCATGAATTGTTTCAGTTCCTCTTTGATTTCCTGGTTGACCCAAAGATTCTTGATTAGACTGGTCTTAACTTCCAAGTGTTTGAATTTTTGCCAAATATTTTCTAGTGATTGAGTTCCAGTTTTAGAGCATTATGGTCTGAGAATATGCCAGGTATAATCTCAGTCTTTTGGTATTGGTTGAGACCTCATTTGTGACCCAGTATGTGGTCTATTCTGGAGAAAGTTCCATGTGTGCGCGAGAAGAAGGAGTATTCTGTTGTTTTAGGATGGAATGTTCTGTATATACCTATGAGGTCCATCTGGTCCAGTGTGTCATTCAAAGCTCTTGTTTCTTTGTTGATTTTCTGCTTAGATGATCTGTCTATTGCTGAGAGTGGAGTATTGAGGTCTCCTACAATTAACGTATCAATATGACTCTTTATTTTGGTTAACAGTTGGCTTATGTAGATGGCTGCTCCCATGTCGGGGGCATAGATATTTACAATTGTTAGATATTCTTGTTGGATAGACCCTTTAAGAATGATATAGTGTCCTTCTGTGTCTCTAACTACAGTCTTTAGCTTAAAATCTAATTTGTCTGATATAAGAATTGCTACCCCAGCTTTCTTTTGAGGCCCGTTGGCATGGAAGATGGATCTCTATCCCCTCACTTTCATTCTGGATGTATCTTTAGGTTCAAAATGAGTCTCTTGTAAACAGTATATGGATGGGTCCTGTCTTTTTATCCAATCTGTAACCTTGTGCCGTTTTATGGGAGCATTTAGGCCATTCACATCGAGAGTGGTTATTGAAAGATATGAATTTATTGTCATCATGTTGCCTGTGAAGACTTGTTTTTCTAGATTGTCCCTGTAAATGTCTGTTGTATATCACTCTTGGGGTCTTTCTCCTTTTATAGAACCCTCCTTAATATTTCTTGCAGGGCTGGCTTAGTGGTCACATATTCTTTCAGTTTCTGCTGGTCTTGGAAACTCTGCATATCTCCATCCATTCTAAATGACAGCCTTGCCGGATAAAGTATTCTTGGCTGCATGTTTTTCTCGTTTAGTATGCTGAATATGTCTTGGCAGGCCTTTCTGGCTTGCCAGGTCTCTGTGGATAGCTCTGACGTTATTCTGATGTCCCTCCCTCTGTACATAAGGAATCTCTTCCCCTTAACTGCACTTAAGATGGTTTGCTTGGCTCTAAGATTTGTGAGTTTTACTGTTACATGCCGGGGTGTTGGCCTGTTTTCCTTGATCTTGGGAGGGGTGCTCTCTGCCTCTAGAACAGGAATATTTGTTTCTTTCCCCAGATTAGGGAAGTTCTCAGCTATGATTTGCTCTAAAATATCTTCAAGTCCTCTCTCTCTCTCCACCCCCTCCAGGATTCCAATAATTCTGACATTGGAATATTTCATCGTGTCACTTATTTTTCTGATTCTATTTTCATGGATTCTGAGTTGTTTTTCCCTGGCCTCCTCTTTCCCCTTTTTATCTATTAAATTGTTTTTCAGGCCACTAATTCTTGTTCTTCTGCCTCACTTACCCTAGCTGTTAGTTTATCTAGATTAGATTGGATCTCATTGATAGCATTTTTAAGTTCTGCCAATTCAGCTTTTATTTCTACCTTAGAGACTCTATGTTGCCATTAATTGATTTCTCCATTCTAGCTATTGTCTTCACAATTGCTAGCCTGAATTCCATCTCCAACATCTTGGTTATATCTGAATCCATTTGTAAATCTGTGACATAAGTTATAATCTCTGAGTCTTTCTTATTTTGGGGGTTCCTCCTCCTAATCATTCTGTTGAGGGATGGTTGAGGGAATGTATAGAGTCCAAATTATTGACCAGAACCCAAGCAAGATACAACTGTTTTCTAGGGACCTTATGGTTGCTGGCTTCTTGTTTTCCCAGGTTGTCTTCTCAGGGAGGGGTCTGCTGTGCTGTTTTTCAGGCAACCCTGTTTTGGCAGAGTTGCCCTACCCCCTGTGGCAGAGGATGGGCTCAGTGAAAACTGTTTTTTGGGGGCTTTTGTTCTCTGGTTGCTTTCCCTGGTGGCTTTCCATGTCTCTTCCAAGAGTCAGAGCAGAAGAGACCATTTCCAATCCTCTACCTCCGAGCAGAGAGTTTGCAGTCTGTTCTTTAGTGAACTCTCTAGGCCACACTATCTCTGTTTCTATCCGTGTTCCTATAAACTGCAGTCCTGGGTTGTGCGTACCTCCTCAGAGCTCCCAGTCCTCGGCTCTAGGTTGGGCATGGGGGCAAGACTCTGCCCTTTGTGTTTCTAAAACCACTAGGCCCCTCAGTTCCCATGCGCGGCTTTTCCTCTCTGGTTTCCATCTAAAGTCCTTTCCCCGCTGCTACCGGTCTGCGAGTCTGTGCCTTATCCCCAGCGGGGGAGGCTATGGCTCACCAGCAGTGTAGGATCCCCATGGCCAGGGTCCCTCCCACTGCCATTTATCCTCCAATATCTGCCCCCAGAATCATGGCTCCCCGCTTTGTACCTCAAACCCAACCACCTGTGATATTCTATTTGTAGAGATCCAGATCTATCTTCTTACATCTCAGGGTGATTTTGTGGGTTTTCAGAGTGGTCTGGTAGATATCCAGCTCAATTTCAGGGACTGGTTGGAATATGGCCTTCTAATCTTCTGCCATCTTTTCCCCTCCTATTTTTACCTTTAAATAAACAGGGATATTTACTGAAAGTAGAGACGTAGAAGATGGTATTTAACAGATTAGAAATAATATAATTTTGAGTATATAATAATGGTAAAGTTAACTTATCACATGGTACATATTTACAGAAGATATTTGGCTGTGGTCTGTTGAAATAAATGATAGGTTTAAAAAAATTGAGAGTTATTAGAAGAAATCAGGATGTGTAATGGAGAATAAATTTTGTAACAAAGGCATTTTGAAACAAAACAAAAAGTCTATAAACCATAAAGGAAAAGACTTACTAATTGGACTACAGAATTTTAAAATCTCTGTATGACTTAAACACCATCACTATAACTCAATAGCAAATTATATAATTGGAATGTATATTTTCATCATGTATAACAAAGGGAAATAAAGTCCATATATATGGGGCACCTGGGTGGTTCAGTTGGTTAAGTGTCTGCCTTTGGCTCAGGTCATGATCCCAGGGTCCTGGGATTGAGCCCCACGTAGGGCTCCTGGCTTGTCAGGGAGCCTGCTTCTCCCTCTCCTCTCCCCTTGTTCTCTCTCTCACTATCTCTGTCTCTCTCACTGAAATAAAAAAATCTTTAAGAAATAAAGTCCATATATTGAGTTTTTATAATTCAATAAAAAATAAAATTACCTGATGGAAAATTTTTCATGTACATGAAAAGAATATTTATAGAAGAAATGCAAAGTCAATAAACATGACAAGGAAATAATTCTCATCAATAATCAGGAAATTAAAATTAAAACAACATAGTATTTTTCACCTATAAGTAAAGGGGTACTCTCACAAAGTATTGACAGATGTGTAAATGATTACAGATTTTGGCATATAAATGAACATATTTAAAAAGAACAACATTTCTGTTACAAGAACTCTCTCTCCTGCAGAAAAGCACTCATGCATTTAAAGACCTATGGAAAAGGATAGTCACTGAAGTATTGTTTTATTAGAAGAATATTTGAAACACCTTAATTTTCCAAAAACAAGTAGCTGATTAAATAATTTTTATACATACAAATATGCAGCCCTTAGAAAGAATGAGATAAAACTACTGTCAAGAACTGTCAGGGGTCTGATTTCACACTACTTGAAAGTTAATGACTTGGTGTTCCACAGGTGTTGGCAGAAGGCATGAAACTCCTGAGTCACGGGCGCCTGGGGGGCTCAGTTGGTTAAGCGACTGCCTTTGGCTCAGGTCATGATCCTGGAGTCCTGGGATTGAGTCCTGCATCAGGCTCCCTGCTCAGCGGGGACTCTGCTTCTCCCTCTGACCCTCTTCCTTCTCGTTCTCTCTACCTCTCATTCTCTCTCTCTCAAATAAATAAATAAAATCTTTAAAAAAAAGAAACTCCTAAGTCAAAGTCAAATAATTTTACTATTCATGGCACAGCAAACATCGAGAAATGTTCACATAGTTTCCCCTAAGGAGGTGATACAGAGAGTCTTGCTTGGATGCTACACATATAGTAAGCTTGTATCACAGAGGAGGAATCTGGAGTTTAGGGACTAGGATCTTATATAATGGGTTGTAAAAAAAACTTGCTGGAAATTTGCCCTGGAGGGAAATGTTACCTTTATTATTTTATTATAGTGGACAGTGAACAGACCTTCCACCCTCCTTCCCCCCTGGAGGGAGACATCTCTATCTTCCAAAGCTGTTTTCTCTACACACATTCTTGAAAAAGTAATTTTGAACAAAAAAACAGTTAATACCTCTGCCTTCAAGTTGTGTAGAAACAAGAGACCCATGGAAAATAGTCCCCCAACAATATCCATCTCTCATTTCTACACCATTTTGGCATCTGTCAAATTTCCCCATGAATATGCCACTATTCTGATTAATTTAACCAACAGGAATAGAATTAACTTGTCATATATAGAATTTAATTAAGGTTACTATAAATAGGGTTCCAAGCCTAAAGATGAATCCACCATGCAGTATTGCCCTCAACTATGTGTTTTCCCCATTCTCAAATTCCTGAATCCAGTTAAGCAAATACAATAACCCATTCAGGGTCTACCTTAGAAAGTGTCTTAGTCTGCTTCGGCTGCCATAACAAAATGCCACAGACTAAATGACTCAAATGACAGAAATTTATTTTCTGATAGTCTGGAGGCTAGAAGTCCAAGATCAAGGTTCTAATCAATTTGGTTTCTGGTAAGAACTCTCTTCCTGGCTTGCAGATGGCCACCTTTTTTCTGAGTTCTCACATGGTCTTTCCTCTGTCTGCGTTCATGTGTCAGGTTGGGGGGAGAGCAGGAGCATGAGCTCTCTGGTATCTTTTTTCATAAGAACACTAGTCCTATCAGAGCAGGGCCTCACCTCTATGATCTCATTTAAAGTTAATTACTTCTGTAAAGGCCCTATCTCCAAATACCATCCCACTGGGGGGTTAAGACTTCAACATATGAATTTTTGGGGCAGGAGAGACACAAACATCCAGTCCCTAACAGAAAGCCAGGCATATTTACTCTACTATAAAAAGTACTCTGAAGTATTTTTTTATTGACCTTTCTACTTGCCCCAAAGTACTAATACAGTTACAAAAGGATGTGATTATACAGAATCCACTTGGTTCATAAAGAGGAAATCTAGGATAACTCTATCTTCTATAATAATCCTGTCCAGTGATTTGAAACTGACTTTCATGCCTTCCAGGGCCAAGGCACTCTTTCCTTAATATTTGAAGTCCTCTTATAACCATCCCTACAAATCATCATGTTTACTGCAGAGAAGCAAGTTAATGCCTGGTTTCCACACAAGAAGTACAGAGGGTACTTATGATATCCATGGAAAGAAAGCATTGTTTACAATGGGTGAGGCTCCACCAATGGGGTCTACATTAATCAGAGAGCAGGTTTATAGTGCCTCCAGTGTGGCCTGTTGGCCAACTGGCAAACCCTAACATTCCAAATGCAGTTTAATAATTGAACTGTTTTTGAAGGGTCTGCCTGAAGGCAGTCAGTTAAACCTGTGCTTTATGCCTATCATCAGCAAGGTGGCAATCATCCACCCAACAGAATGACTGAGAAAGAGGAACATCTGAGATTATGCATAAGAGCTGCAGCCATCTCCTGTTGTTTTGGATAGACTTCTCAGTAAGGTTAAGGGAAATAGTGATTAATTCATGATTGGAGCTAGCTAAGGGTATGGAAGACCCACTAATCAGTTAAATTTAAGCTGCTAGCAAGAGTTTGGGAGAGCAGCACAAGGACATTTTCATTCATGACAAAGACTCCAGGGGTGGTTCTGAAAGACAAAAAAAATCATTAATATTTTTCTGTCTCTCATATCTTTCAACATGTAAGATGTTCCTCTCCCCCCATCTTCACAATATCAGTATATTCTATTCCCATAGCCATACTTTACCTTTTCAGAAATCATCTCCTGTTCACACCCAGACTTTTCATATGGAAGAGTCAGAAGCAAAAGGGGCAAGAATATTTTTATAAATTTTTTTTTTTTTATAAAATTTAAACAGAATTGCATTTGAATCCTCTAGACCCCTTTTGTCTAGGCTGTCACCTGGAGAGTGCATCAATTATGTCAGCCTTGGTCTATTGTTGGAAGATAGAATGACATACCATGTTCAGGAATGGTCAGGGCAGAATCCTGAATTTTCAGTATAGGGCATTATAATGATTCTCCTCTCCTTTTGTCCTGATTATTTTTCAGAAAGCTGCTGAGAAGAGATGATTTATTTGTGGAAAAAGGTGATTTTATTGACAAAACTGTCTTACTAAAATGTGCAGATGAGAAGGAGATAAGAAAGATTGAGAAATCTTTTTGAGATAATTTTTGAAGACATCAACAATAATAGATACCTAGGGATAGTGAAAAGCATGAAACATCCATCAGTCCATTGTTGAGTCACTTCTGTGATAAAAAGAGTACACCATTGTCAGACTGCAAATGATCCAGAAAGCTGAATATATGACACACATTAATCTTAAGGGCTATGATGGCATGACTAGAATCATCTAATCAAAGTGGAACAGAAACTCTATAGTCTGAAAAAGTGTAAATAGCATACACTTAGCTTTGAGAAAGTTTCAAAAGTTCATATAATCATTCCACTATAAATGGGCAGGTAAATGTGACTTGTGCTATGTGGATTCTCCCACCATGAAATAACTAGGTTGACTTTTGACAGGGATCACAAGTCTGGCATGTGGTGGTAGTTTCTTCAACAGAAAAACAGAGTCCTTTATTTTGTACCCTGCCTTTGATGGTGGATGTGTTGCCAGCTTGGTGTCCCACTTGGTGACAGATTCAGGCAGCATTGTTGGCAATCTGATCAGTACAGACTTAAACAGCAGCTTAATTTTAGTCTCATGAGAGAATGGGCCTTCACATGGCATCACATGCATGACTCTCACAGTTTGTTCAATAGTCTTTACTTGTTTATATAGCTTGCAGCCCCAAAGAGGGAAGTAGTTAACCTGCCAATCTCTAGTTTTCTAAGTGGCAACTCAACAGCTAGGTCATTGGCTATAGTAAAAATATAACAAGTTTCATCAAGAAGAGTTTTGGCCAGAGGCATGAGAACAGACTTAATTTTGTCTTCTAAAGGGAGTAACCATATCCATTTTCAGTTTTACATAGGTGGAGTTGAGGTTTAACAGCTACTACAGTCCAGTGGATGCTATTGTTTTGGATTAGCCTATCAGTGAAGATGGCCCAGGCATTTAGGGGAAACTGAATTCAGGGCCTCATTGAACCAGGAGTTTTCCTTCAGGTGGCAGAGTGAGCAATAAATTTTCCCCCAAAGTTATAGCTGCCACTTTTTTTTAAAGATTTTTATTTATTTATTCATGAGAGACAGAGGGAGAGAGAGAGAAGCAGAGGGAGAAGCAGGCTCCCAAGGAGCAGGGAGCCCGATGTGGGACTCGATCCCAGGACCCTGGGATCATGACCTGAGCCGAAGGCAGACGCTTAACCATCTGAGCCACCCAGGTGCCCGCTGCCACTTTTTTTTTTTTTAATGTAAAATCAAGATTCTACTGGGACCAGGCTGGTTACATTATTGAATAAACTATTTCCATTTAAAAAGTGAGTCTTGGGGCTTCCCCAGCTTATTAGTCATTGAGTCTGACTTGGTCCACCAAGTGGGTGGAAAATAAGATCAGGCTGGAGAGTCACAGGATCTCCTTGGATCAAGTGTTCAGTTTTGACAAAATCCCCAATAGCAATTTATTAGCTGTTTTTCAAAAGAAGTGATGAATCCAAAACCCCAAAGTTGTCTCCTCATGGAAACTGTTTCCCTTCCTCAGATGGTCTGATTGGAAAAATCATGAGTCATAAAGACTTAGAGCTCAAATGTGTCAATAGGGTTATGGGCCCTAAATGTACTAGCACTTCTCTATGTGTGGCTTTTTTTCCTACTTGGAATAATATTCTCTGATAAAAGAGGAAAGGAAGTACAAGCATGTAACATCAATCTCTATTATACATGTAAATGTAGAGGCAAGAGTAACATTAAATTAACCAAAAGGACCCCACACATAAAGTCATGTTAGCTTCACTTCCCTACTATAAACCCAGTCAAAATTCCATCAGTTGAATCTGAGCCCCCTTTCCCCTGGTACCCTGATCAGGAAGGATGTTGAGCTGGGCTCCTGTATCCAACAGAGGCATCAAAGTTTTAATCTTTCTCCTTTCTAAAGTTCCCCGGAAAGTTATTTGGGTGTTTATAGCCCTTGACACCACTTGGGGTCAAGCTCCATGCTTAATTATCCTTGCACTTAAAGAAACTAAGGCTACAGTAAAAAGGGGAAGGAGGAAACAGGGGGCATGGAGGAAAGGAATGCCTGCATGTAAGTATAGAAAACACTGTCAGTTTTGAGAAGTGGGCAGGTGCTCATGGCTTAATTAAATGAACTTCTAATGGTTTAGTTCCACCCACAATTCTATATTTCATTGTTGACATCACTTATTTCACCTTTGGGGATCTCCTGACTCAGTTGACCAATAATTATCTTTCCAAATACGGTTGAAGGAATGATAAAAACAAAGTTATGTTGAACCATGGGAATTTGAAAGGCAATGCATTTATAAGTTACTTACCTCTTCAAACATTATAGACTCTTTTTGAATTTTTATATTGGAATATTTATTCTGTTCCATTGATCTATGTGTCTGTTTTTGTGCCAGTTCCATACTGTCTTGATGATTACAGCTTTGTAATAGAACTTGAAGTTTGGAATTGTGGTGCCACCAGCTTGGGTTTTCTATTTCAACATTCCTCTGACTACTCAGGGTGTTTTCTGGTTCCATACAAATTTTAGTATTATTTCCCCATTGGGGATGATATTCTCTGTGGGTCTTTCATATATGGCTTTCATGATATTAAGGTATGTTCCCTCTAGCCCTACATGGCAGAGGGTTCTTATCAAGAAAAGATGCTGTTTTGTCAAATGCTTTTTCTGCATCAATTGAGAGGATCATATGGTTCTTGTCTTTTCTTTTATTAATGTGATGTATCACATTGATTGATTTGTGAATGTTGAACTACCCTTACAGCCCAGGAATAAAGTGCACTTGGTCATGGTGAATAATCATTTTAATGTACTGTTGGAGCCTATTGGCTAGTAACTTGGTGAGAATTCTGGCATCCATGTTCATCAGGATATTGGTCTATAATTCTCCTTTTTGATGGGGTCTTTGTCTGGTTTTGGGATCAAGGTAATGTTGGCCTCATACAGTGAGTTTGGAAGTTTTCCTTCCATTTCTATTTTTTTGAAACAGCTTCAGAAGAATAGGTATTAGTTCTTTAAATGTTTGGTAGAAGTCCCCTGTGAAGCAACCCGGTACTGGACTCTTATTTATTGGGAGATTTTTTATTACTGCTTCAATTTCCTTGCTGGATATGGGTCTGTTTAGGGTTTTTTATTCTTCCTGTTTCAGTCTTGGTAGTTTATAAGTTTCTGGGAATGCATCCATTTCTTCAGATTGCCTAATTTCTTGGCGTATAGTTGCTCATAATACGTTCTTAAAATTGTTTGTATTTCCTTGGTGTTTGTCCTGATCTCTCCTCTTTCATTTATGATTTTACTAATTTGGGTCCTTCCTCTTTTCTTTTTGCTAAGTCTGGCTAGGGGTTTATGAATCATTTATTCTTTCAAGGAACCAGCTTCTAGTTTGTTGATCTGTTTTACTGTTCTTTTGTTTTCTATTTCATTGATTTCTGCTCTAATCTTTATTATTTCTCTTCTTCTGCTAAGTTTAGGCTCTATTTGCTGTTCTTTTTCCATATCCTTTAGGTGTAAGGTTAGCTTGTGTATTTGAGACTTTTCTAATTTCTTGAGAAAGGCTTGTATTGCTATATACTTCCCTCTTAGGACTGCCTTTGCTGCATCCCAAAGGTTTTGAACAGTTGTGTTTTCATTTTCATTTGTTTCCATGATTTTTAAAAATTCTTCTTTAATTTCCTGGTTGACCCACTCATTCTTTAGTCTCCATGTATTTGAGTTCCTTCCAAATTTTCTCTTGTGATTGAGTTCCAGTTTCAAAGCATTGTGGTCTGAAAATATGCAGGGAATTATTCCAATCATTTGGTATCTGTCAAGATGTGATTTGTGACCCAGCATGTGATCTATTCTGGAGCATGTTCCATGTGCACTCGAGAAGAATGTGCATTCTGTTGCTTTAGGATGGAATGCTCTGTATATATCTGTGAAGTCCATCTGGTCCAGTGTGTCATTCGAAGCCCTTGTTTCTTTGTTGATCTTATACATAGATGATCTGTCCATTGCTGTGAGTGGGACGTTGAAGTCCCCTACTATTATTGTATTATTATCAATGTGGTTCTTTAATTTGGTTATTAATTTATTGATTTAATGGTTTCTCCCAAATTAGGGGCATAATTATTTATAACTGTCAGATCTTCTTGTTGGATAGACCCATTAAGTATGATATAGTGTCCTTCTTCATCCCTTACTACAATCTTCAGTTTAAAATCTAATTTGTCTGATATGAGGATTGCTACTCCAGCTGTCTTTTGATATCCATTAGCATGATAAATGGTTCTTCATGCCCTCTCATTTTCAATCTGGAGGTGTCTTAGGGTCTAAGTTGAGTCTCTTGTAGACAGCATATGGATGGGTCTTGCTTTCTTATCCAATCTGATACCCTGTGTCATTTGATTGGGGCATTTAGTCCATTTACAATAAAAGTAACTATTGAAACATGAATTTAGTGCCATTGCATTACCTATAAAATCATTGTTTCTGTGTATTGTCTTTGTTTCTTTTGTCTATGTTACTTTTGGACTCTCTCTTTGCTTAAAGGATTCTCCCTTAATATTTCTTGCAGGGATGGTTTAGTGGTCACATATTCTTTCAGTTTTTGTCTGTCCTGGAAGCTATCTCTCCTTCCATTCTGGATGACAGCCTTTCTGGATAAAGTATTCTTGACTGCATGTTTTTCTCATTTACTACCCTGATATACCATGCCAGTCTTTTTGGCCTTCCAGGTCTCTGTGGATAGGTCTACTGCCAGTCTAATGTTTCTAGCCTTGTAGGTTAAGAACTTCTTGTCTCAAGCTGCTTTCAGGATTTTCTCTTTATCTCCCAGATTTGCACGTTTCACTATTATATGTCAGGGTGTTGATCTATTTGTATTGATTCTGAGGGGGTTCTCTGTGACTTTTGGACTTGAATGCCTAGTTCCTTCCCCAGATTAGGGGCATTCTCAGCTATAATTTGCTCAAATACACCTTCAGCCTCTGTCTCTCTCTTTCCTTTCCCCATGGGACCCCAATAATTCTAATATTGTTTTGCTTTATTGTATTGCTGATCTCTCGAACTCTCCCCTCTGTGGTTCGGTAATTGTTTATCTCTCTTTTGCTCAGTTTCTTTATTCTCCATAATTTTATCTTCTATATCACTTCTTCTCTCTTTTGCCTCATTTATTTTAGCATTAAGAGCCTCCATGTTGATTGCATCTCAGCAATACACTTTTTGATTTTAACCTGATTAGATCTTAGTTCTTTTATTTCTCCAGAAAGGGATTTTCTAGTGTCTTCTATCCTTTTTCAAGGCCAGTTATTATCTTTATAATCACTGTTCTGAGCTCTAGCTCCAACATTTTACCAATATCCATATGTTTTTAAGTCTCTGGCAGTGAGTCCTGCCTCTTTTTCTTTTTTCTGGGAATTTTTCCTCTGGCCATTTTGTCCAGAGATGAATAGATGAATGAGGGGGGGAAAAAAGAAATAAAAAATAAAAATATCAACCACAATCCCAGTGAAATATACACTAGGCAAATCAGAAGAGATCGGAAACCAAAAAAGGAAAAAAAAAGGAAAAAGAGAGAAAATATATTATATATATATATATATATATATATATATAATTGAATACAGTCAAAGAAAGCCAAAAATGAAGAATATATCTATAAAATGTAAATGTAAAAATGAAGATTAATAAAAGACTTTAAAAAAGAATTGATAAAATAAGGTCATTGAAAAGGCAAAAAAAAATAAACTGAAAGATTAAAGTATCATGAGAAGGATGCTTAGGTGGCTCAGTCATTAAGCGTCTACCTTCAGCTCAGGTCATGACCACAGGGTCCTGGAATCAAGCCCCCAATTGTGCTCCCTGCTCAGCGGGAAGCCTGTTTCTCCCTCTGCCTGGTCCCCCTACTTGTGCACTCCCTCTCTCTCTCCTTCTCCTTCTCTCTCTTACTGTCAAATAAATAAGTAAAATCTTAAAAAATAAAGTATCATGAGAAAACCCTTCAATTCTATATGCTATTTTTCCCTAGTGCAGGAGTTTTTCAGTTCTGTGTGATCCATAAACTTGGTATTATTCTGATGTTCGTGCTGGTTTTCTGGGGGAGGGGCTTGTTATTCTGATTCTCAGGTATCTTTGTCTAGGCAGAGTGGCACCACTCTTTGCCAGCGGCCAGGTTCAGTGTAAGTTGCTTCGGGTTACTCTATGTGGATTTTGTTTCCTGCAGGCTTTTAGTGCCACTTTAGAGATGAAAAAAAATAAAATAAAAATGGTGGCATCCTGATCTTCAGCCCCAGAAAAATCATGGCCCCTACTCTTCAGTGCACCCTCATGGAAAAAGAGTCAGTCACTTTTGTGTGCACCAAACTCTGCAAACACCAGCAGTGCACACCTGTACTGATCCTCCCAGGGGAGGGACAGGGGTCTCACTCTGGCCCCCACTCCTTCTGGGCCCCTGTTCCAGGAGCTATTGCCCAATCCTACTGGCACCTGCACTGTTCCTCCCAGGGAAGGAGTAGGTTCTCACAGAAGTTTTGTTGCTTGCTTGGAGAGTGGTTGCCCAATCATGCTGCAGTTCATGGTTTATGGCAACAGCTAGCTGAGAGGCCACTCCAGAGCTTGCTAATTGTAGCTGGCTTCCCAGCTCCAATGCTTGGGAACTCTGCCACACTCAGGCACCCCCTGTTCTTTTTGTGACCCCAGGGATCCTGAGATCACACTGTCTTACCTAGGATCCTGCCCCACTTCACCACCTGAGCACCTTTCAGGTAGGAATCTCCCTCACAGGAGCAGACTTCTTAAAAGTTCTGATTTTGCACTCAGTTGCTGTATCACTTTCCAGTAGCCAACTTCCTGAGGTTCCCTCCCTCTGTGGTTTATCTTCCAATATATCCCCTCAGATTTACTTCTCTGCATCTCCTATCTTGCAAAAAGTGGTGAATTTTCTATTTGCAGAAATGCAGCAATTATTTTCTTAGAGCTCAGGTTGAATTCACAGGTGTTCAGAATGATTAGCTATCTAGAATTCAAGAGACCAGATAAAATGAGGGTCCCTTCTCTTCCACCATCTCCCTGCCTCTCTTATTTTTTTTAAAATATTTTATTTATTAACTTGGCGGGGCATGAGCAGGGGGAAGGGCAGAGGGATAAGCAGCCTCCCCGCTGATCAGGAAGCCCAACACGGGGCTGGATCCCAGAACCCCAGGATCACAAGCTGAGCTAAAGTCAGATGCTTAACTGACTAAACCACTCAGGTGCCCCTGGGGATGTTTTTGAAAGTCTTGTTATTACTTACTGTTTGAGTAAATTTTGGTGCCCAGTGTGCAAAGGCTAAGAGTAGAGAGAGAAAGATTTCCTTCTCCAAAGACAACACACATGAGTTATGAATTGTGTGTGATACTATTTTTCTGACTCACTCATTCCACTTCTTATATTCAAAGTCAGCTCTATGATGGTCCTTGTTTGGGGGTTTAAGTCATACCCAAATGTTAAAGACAATAACCACTTATCTCAGAAGATTAGATTTAATTGATTTATACATTTTTATTTATTCAATGCTATAGATTTCCACCACCCTATTTTTATCATTGGATCACCCTTTAATCACAATTGTTATTTGGAGAATATTGGGTGAGACATTTAACATCTAAAATGTTAAAAAGTGTCACAAATATCAGCAACCTATTGATGCATAACAAATGATCCTAAATTAACAGCTGAACACTACAAACATTTATAGTTTTGGTGGGTCAGGAATTCAGGTATGGATTTTCTGGGTTCTCCATTTCAATCTCTTATAATGTGAAATCAGATGTCTGCAAGGACTTGGGTCTTATCTGAAACCTCCACCAGAGAAGGGTATGTTTATAAGCTGACTTATGTGGTTGTTGTTAGGATTCAGTTCCTTGGAGAACATTTAACTGATTTGTTTCCTCACTGGCTGTCAGTCAGACTGCCCACAGTTTCTTGCCATGTATACCCTTCCATAGAGCAGCTCCCAACTGAGCAAAAAGAAAGAGCCAGAAAGAGCATGAGCAAGTTAGAAGTCCTAGTTTTTGTAACCTAATCTTTTAAAGTGACATCTGTTATTGCTTACTATATTCTATTTATTAGACACAAGTCACTTGGTTTAGCATACATTCAAGGGGAAGTGATTACACAAGGTCATAAATATCAGGAGTCTGGCCTCATTGAGGACTAGCTCAGAAGCTACCTACCACAGTGTGTTATGGGAAATGGATAAATGTGTTATTTTAAGTCTGTATTTCTAAAGCTTTGACCAGTAAAGCCCATATTTAGAAAGAGTGGTAAAAAATATTAACTTTCATAAAAATGTGTTCTTGGCTGAACTTGAAAATACAGAAAAACAGAAATAAATCGTTTACATAATCCTACTCCCCAGATACAATCAATGCTGCTTTCCCATATTTACTTCCAGGCTTTTTTCTTTTTCTTTTTCTTTTAAAGATTTTTTTTAATTTACTTGTCAAAGCGAGAGAGAGCACAAGCAGGGGGAGCAGCAGGCAGTGGGAGAAGCAGTCTCCCTGCTGAGCAAGAAGTCTGACACAGGACTCAATCCCAAGGACTCTGGGAATCATGATCTGAGCTGAAGACAGATGCTTAATGAGCTGAGCCACCCAGGTTTCCCCAGTCTTTTTTTCTATAGTGTTTTTTTAATTTAAATTAAATTTAATTATCATATAGTATATTATTAGTTTCAGAGGCAGAATTTAGTGATTCACCAGTTGAATATAACACCCAATGCTCATTACTTCAAATGCCGTCCTTAATGCCCAACACTCAGTTACCCCATCCCCCACCCACCTCCCTTCCAGCAACCCTCTGTTTGTTCCCCGTAGTTAGGAGTCTCTTATGGTTTGTCTCCCTCTCTGTTTTCATCTTATTTTATTTTTCCTTCCCTTCCCCTGTGATCATCTGTTTTGTTTCTTAAATTCCACATATCAGTGAAATCATATGGTATTTGTCTTTCTCTGATGGATTTATTTTGTTTAGCATAATACCCTCTAGTTCTATTCATGTCATTACAAATGGCAAGATTTCATTCTTTTTGATGGCTGCATAATATTCCATTGTGTGTGTGCATGTGGAGTGTGTGTGATATACATACAATTACATCTTCTTTATCCATTCATTCATTGATGGACATCTTGGCTCTTTCCATATTTTGGCTGTTGTGGGCATTGCTCATATAAACATTGGGGAGCATGTGCCCCTTCAAATCACTATGTTTTTATCCTCTGGATAGTACCTAGTAGTGCAATTCTGGGATCATAGGATAGCTCTATTTTTAACTTTTTGAGGAACCTCCATAGTGTTTTCCAGAGTGGCTGCACCAGTTTCCATTACTACTAAAGGTGTAAGAGGTTCCTCTCCACACCGTCACCAACATCTGTTTTTTCCTGAGTTGTTAATTTTAGCCATTCTGTCTGGTGCGAGGTGGTATCTCATTGTGGTGTTTTATTTATTTGTTTCCACAAACCCATAATAATATTGCATATCAAATCATATAGTTTGCCTTTTCTACTTATCAAGGTATCATAAGAATACACACAATTTTTTATAAACTCTTTGCAATTATTTTAATTTCTATATGATAGTCCAATGAATAAACATTCCATCATTTACTGAAGTCTATACCTAAATTTTTATATTCGTATTATTTTCATATTTGCTATCATAAATCAACCTATGATTGAAGTTAAAATTTTCAGGTTATGATATACTTCTAAATGACAGAGGATTCTGAATATATTTTAAAAATAGGGCCAAAAAAAAAGGCAAGAAAGGAGAACATTAAGTTGGTTAAAAAATCTATGTAAAGAAATAAAATACAAATGGGAAAGACCCAGAAAATAGAAAACAAATCATTAACAAACATACAAGAAAGACCTTAACTGTGCACATTTGAACAGTAAAACAATACGCATTATAAATATAACATAAGCAAGAGTATCTAATACATGCTGAATAAAATAAATAAATAATTGAGTCCTTGACTGGTGTAGTAGAAAAATGAATGGCAGAATACTGAACTAAGAAAGGCTAGATATTGATGGAAAATTTACAGAAATTAAGAAAATAAGCAAAAAGTGTAAGCAGTTATTAATTGCAATCTATGGCTATTTAAGAAACTGACTATTGCAGTCCTATTATCTTTCATTTTCAAATGTACATCTTCAAGTGTTAAAAGAGTATAAAATCATCATCTTTTGGAAAAATATGTACATTATTTCATATAACATTTGTTTCTACATCTGAAGTTTTTTTTTTTTAAGTTGATCACAAAATGAAGCTCTTAAAAATAATACTGATCTAGGGGGCGGAGCGAGATGGCGGAGGAGTAGGAGACCTGGATTTTGTCTAGTCTCAGGAATTCAGCTGAATAGGGATCAAAACATTCTGAACACCTACGAACTCAACAGGAGATCGAAGATAAGAATAGTAACAACACTCTGAACAGAAAAGCGACCACTTTCTGGAAGATAGGACGTGCGGAAAAGTGAATCGGAGGCAATATTTGGGAGGATAGACGGCGGGGGAGGGGGTCTCCGTCCGCAGCTTCTGGCAAGTGATAGAGCCACAGAGCACAAAATCGGAACTTTTAGAAGTCGGCTCCTCTGAGGGACATCGCTCCAGTGGCTAAGCAGGGGGTGGAACCCTTGCGGGACAGTGTGGTCTCAGAACCCTCAGGGTCACAGAAAGACTGGGGGTGCCTGAGGGCGGCAGAGCTCCCAGGTATTGGAGCGGGGAAGCCGGCTGCAGAGACGGAGCCAAGGCGCAGGCTCTCAGCTTGGGTTTGCCATAAACAGTGATCCGCGGCCCAGTCGGGCCACTGCTCCTCCAGCAAGAACCCAACAAGCGGCAGAGCTGGGGAGACTCCCCTTCCTCCCCTGGGAGGAGCGGCGCGGAAGCGCACGGCAGGGATCTGCTGGGTTTGGAGACTCCACACGGGGTCAGGTGCCAGAGATAGAAACGCTCAGTCACAGGCCGGGTGAGCACGGAGTGTGGCCGGAGACCGGGGAGACAGGAGTGACTGCTTTTCTCTGGGGGCACACTGAGGAGCGGGGCCCCTGAGTTCTCAGCTCCTCCGGGCGGAGATTGGGAGGCCACCATTTTCACCCTGGTCCTCCAAAGCTGTACTGAGAGCTTGGAGGGAACAAAAGCTCCTGAGAACAAACCCGAGCAACTTGCTTAGCCCAGACTCACAAGGGTGGGGCAATTCCGCCTCCGGCAAAGACATTTGGGAACCATGGCAACAGGCCCCTCCCCCAGAAGATCAGCACGAACAGCCAGAAAAACAAGACCAAGTTTACAGATCAAGGAGAACGGGAGAACTCCAGCGCTAGGGGAATACTGCACATAGAATTCATGGCTTTTTTACCATAATTCATTAGTTTTTCAAAGTTAATTTTTTTAACTGTTTTTTTTGAAATTTTTTCCCCTTCTTCAAACAACATCTTATCAATAATCCCTTTTTTAAAAAAACATTTTCTATTTTTCATTTTTAGAGTCATATTTTTATCCCTTCATAATAGTTACCCTTATTTTTCGCATATATATATCAGTTGTTCTCTCTTTAAAATTTTGAGATACAGTTTCTTCTAACAGATCAAAATATACCCTAAATCACTAGTGTATGGCTTTGTTCTAGTCTCCTGCCTGATCACATTCTCTCCCTTTTTTTGTTTTTTTAAATCTTCTTTCTTTTTAAAAACAACTTCTTATCTTATCAATTCCTTTTATAAAATCTTTTATAATTTTCATCTTTACAGTCATCTTGCATCCCTTTATTGTATCAACCCTTATTTTGTACATATATGTCTTTCTTCCTTTAAAATTTTAGCAGGCACTTTCTTCTAACAGACCAAAATACTCCTAAAATCTAGTCTATGGCACTGATCTATGCACCAGCCTGATCATATTTGATCATATTCTGTTTTTTTTTGTTTTGTTCTGTTTTTGTTTGTTTTTATCTTTTTCTTTTTCCTTTTTTTTTTCTCTCTTTCTTCTTTCTTTCCCTTTCTTTTCCCCTGGTTTCAGGTCTTTTCTGATTTGTATAGAGTATATTTGCTGCAGACGTTGTTAACCTGTTAGCATTCTGTTCTCTCATTCATCTATTTTCCTCTGGACAAAATGACAAGATGAAAAAAATCACCTCAGCAAAAAGAACAAGAGGTAGTACCCTCTGCCAGGGACCTACTCAATACTGACATTAGTACGATGTCAGACCTAGAGTTCAGAATCATGACTTTAAAGATACTAGCTGGGCTTGAAAAAGTGTGGAAGTTATTAGAGAAACCCTTTCTGGAGAAATAAAAGAAATAAAATCTAACCAAGTCGAAATCAAAAAGGCTATTAATGAGGTGCAATCAAAAATGGGGGCACTAACTGCTAAGATAAATGAGGCAGAAGAGAGAATCAGTGATATAGAAGACCAAATGATGGAAAATAAAGAGGCTGAGAAAAAGAGAGATAAACAACTACAGGATCACGAGGGCAGAATTCGAGAGTTAAGCGATATGATAAGACAAAACAATATTAGAATAACTGTGATCCCAGAAGAAGAAGAAAGAGAGAGAGGGGCAGAAGGTATATTGGAGCAAATAATAGCAGAGAACTTCCCTAATGTGGGGAAGGAAACAGGCATCAAAATCCAGGAGGCACAGAGAACCCCTCTCAAAATCAATAAAAATAAGTCGACAACCCGACATCTAATAGTAAAACTTGCAAGTCTCAGACACAAAGAGAAAATCCTGAAAGCAGCTCGGGAGAAGAGATATGTAACTTACAATGGTAGAAACATTAGATTGGCAACAGACCTATCCACAGAGACCTGGCAGGCCTGAAAGGACCGGCATGATATCTTCAGAGCACTAAACGAGAAAAATATGCAGCCAAGAATACTATATCCAGCTAGGCTGACATTGAAAATAGAAGGAGAGATAAAAAGCTTCCTGGACAAACAAAAACTAAAGAAATTTGCAAACATGAAACCAGCCCGACAAGAAATATTGAAAGGGGTCCTCTAAGAAAAAAGAGAGCCGAAATGCAGCATAAATCAGAAAGGAACACAGACAATATACAGTAACAGTCACCTTATAGGCAATACAATGGCACTAAATTCATACCTTTCAATAGTTACCCTGAATGTAAATGGGTTAAATGCCCCAAACAAAAGACACAGGCTATTAGATTGGATTAAAAAACAAGACCCATCAATATGCTGCCTGCAAGAGACTCATTTTAGACCCAAAGACACCCCCAGATTGAAAGTGAGGGGGTGGAAAACTATTTACCATGCTAATGGACACCAAAAGAAAGCTAGGGTGGCAATCCTTATATCAGACAAATTAGATTTTAAAACAAAGACTGTAATAAGAGATGAAGAAGGACACTATATCCTACTTAAAGGGTCTATCCAACAAGAAGATCTAACAATTGTAAATATCTATGCCCTTAACATGGGAACAGCCAATTATATAGGGCAATTAATAACGAAAGAAAAGAAACACATTGACAACAATACAATAATAGTGGGGGACTTTAACACCCCCCTGACTGAAATGGACAGATCATCTAAGCAAAAGATCAACAAGGAAATAAAGACTTTAAATGACACACTGGACAAAATGGACTTTACAGACATATTCAGAACATTCCATCCCAAAGCAATGGAATACACATTCTTCTCTAGTGCCCATGGAACATTCTCCAGAATTGATCACATCCTAGGTCACAAATCAGGTCTCAACTGGTACCAAAAGATTGGGATTATTCCATGCATATTTTCAGACTACAATGCTTTGAAACTAGAACTCAATCACAAGAGGAAAGCCGGAAAGAACTCAAATACATGGAGGCTAAAGAGCATCCTACTAAAAAATGAATGGGTCAACCAGGAAATTAAAGAAGAATTAAAAAAATTCATGGAAACCAATGAAAATGAAAACACAACTGTTCAAAATCTTTGGGGAACAGCAAAGGCAGTCCTGAAAGGAAAGTATATAGCAATATAAGCCTTTCTCAAGAAACTAGAAAGGTCTCAAATACACAACCTAACTCTACACCTAAAGGAGCTGGAGAAAGAACAGCAAATAAAGCCTAAAGCCAGCAGGAGAAGAGAAATAATAAAGATCAGAGCAGAAATCAATGAAATACAAACCAAAAAACAGTAGAACAGATCAACGAAACTAGGAGTTGGTTCTTTGAAAGAATTAACGAGATTGATAAACCTCTGGCCAGACTTATCAAAAAGAAAAGAGAAATGACCCAAATCAACAAAATCATGAATGAAAGAGGAGAGATCACAACCAACACCAAATAAATACAAACAATTATAAGAACATATTATGAGCAACTATAGGCCAGCAAATTAGATAACCTGGAAGAAATGGGTGCATTCCTAGAGATGTATCAACTACCAAAATTGAACCAGGAAGAAATAGAAAACCTGAACAGACCTATAACCACTAATGAAATTGAAGCAGTCATCAAAAATCTCCCAACAAACAAAAGTCCAGGGCCAGATGGCTTCCCAGGGGAATTCTATCAAACATTTAAAGAAGAATTAATGCCTATTCTCCTGAAACTTTCCAAAAAATAGAAATGAAAGGAAAACTTCCAAACTCATTTTATGAGGCCACCATTACCTTGATCCCCAAACCAGACAAAGACCCCTTCAAAAAGGAGAATTACAGACCAATATCCTTGATGAACATGGATGCAAAAATTCTCACCAAAATACTAGCCAATAGGATCCAAAAGTACATTAAAAGGATTATTCACCATGACCAAGTGGGATTTATCCCTGGGCTGCAAGGTTGGTTCAACATCTGCAAATCAATCAACGTGATACAATACATTAACAAAAGAAAAAACAAGAAACATATGATCTTCTCAATAGATGCAGAAAAAGCATTTGACAAAGGACAGCATCCTTTCTTGATCAAATCTCTTCAGAGTATAGGTATAGAGGGTACATACCTCAATATCATAAAAGCCATCTATGAAAAACCTACAGCGAATATCTTTCTCAAAGAGGAAAGGCTGAGAGCTTTTCCCCTAAGGTCAGGAACGTGGCAGGGATGTACACTCTCACCACTGCTATTCAACATAGTATTAGAAGTCCTGGTCGCAGCAATCAGACAACAAAAAGAAATCAAAGGCATCCAAATCGGCAAAGAGGAAGTTAAACTCTCACTCTTTGCAGATGATATGATACTGTATGTGGAAAACCCAAAAGACTCCACCCCAAAACTGCTAGAACTCATACAGGAATTCATTAAGTAGCAGGATATAAAATCAATGCACAGAAATCAGTGGCATTCCTATACACCAATAACAAGACAGAAGAGAGACCAATCAAGGAGTCGATCCCATTTACAATTGCACCCAAAACCGTAAGATACCTAGGAATAAATGTAACCAAAGAGGCAAAGGATCTGTACTCAGAAAACTATAAAATACTCATGAAAGAAATTGAAGAAGACACAAAGAAATGGAAAAACGTTCCATGCTCATGGATTGGAAGAACAAACACTGTGAACATGTCAATGCTACCTAGAGCAATCTCCACATTCAATGCAATTCCCATTAAAATACCATCCACTTTTTTCAAAGAAATGGAACAAATAATCCTAAAATTTGTATGGAACCAGAAGAGACCCCGAATAGCCAGAGGAATATTGAAAAAGAAAAGCAAAGCAGATGGCATCACAATTCCGGACTTACAGCTCTATTACAAAGCTGTCATCATCAAGACATTATGGTACTGGCACAAAAACAGACACATCGATCAATGGAACAGAATAGAGAGCCCAGAAATGGACCCTCAACTCTATGGTCAACTCATCTTTGACAAAGCAGGAAAGAATGTCCAATGGAAAAAAGACAATCTCTTCAACAAATGGTGTTGGGAAAATTGGACAGCCACATGCAGAAGAATGAAACTGGACCATTTCCTTACACTACACACAAAAATAGACTCCAAATGGTTGAAAGACCTAAATGTGAGTCAGGAGTCCATCAAAATCCTAAAGGAGAACACAGGCAGCAACCTCTTCGACCTCAGCCGCAGCAATTTTTTCCTAGAAACTTTGCCAAAGGCAAGGGAAGCAAGGGCAAAAATGAACTATTGGGATTTCCTCAAGATAAAAAGCTTTTGCATAGCAAAAGAAACAGTCCACAAAACCAAAAGACAACCGACAGAATGGGAGAAAATATTTGCAAATGACATATCAGATAAAGGGCTAGTATCCAAAATCTATAAAGAACTTATTAAACTCAACACCCAAAGAACAAATAATCCAATCAAGAAATGGACAGAAGACATGAACAGATATTTTTCCAAAGAAGACATCCAAATGGCCAACAGACACATGAAAAAGTGCTCAACATCCCTCGGCATCAGGGAAATCCGAATCAAAACCTCAATGAGATACCACCTCACCCCAGTCAGAATGGATAAAATTAACAAGTTAGGAAACGACAGGTGATGGCGGGGATGCGGAGAAAGGGGAACCCTCCTACAGTCTTGGTGGGAATGCAAGGTGGTGCAACCACTCTGGAAAACAGTATGGAGGTTCCTCAAACAGCTGAAAATAGAGCTATGCTATGATCCAGCAATTGCACTACTGGGTATTTACCACAAAGATACAAATGTAGGGATCCGAAGGGGTATGTACACCCCAATGTTTATTGCAGCAATGTGCACAATAGCCAAACTGTGGAAAGAGCCAAGATGTCCATCAACGGATGAATGGATAAAGAAGAAGTGGTATATATACACAATGGAATATTATGCAGCCATCAAAAGGAATGAGATCTTGCCATTTGCAACGACGTGGATGGAACTGGAGGGTGTTATGTTGAGTGAAATAAGTCAATCAGAGGAAGACATGTATCATATGACCTCACTGATATGAGGAATTCTTAATCTCAGGAAATAAACTGAGGATTGCTGGAGTGGTGGGGGGTGGGATTGATGGGGTGGCTGGGTGATAGACATTGGGGAGGGTATGTGCTATGGTGAGCGCTGTGAATTGTGCAAGACGGTTGAATCACAGATCTGTACTTCTGAAACAAATAATGCAACATGTTAAGAAAAAAGAAAAAGAAGAAGATAGCAGGAGGGGAAGAATGAAGGGGAGTAAGTCGGAGGGGGAGACGAACCATGAGAGACAATGGACTCTGAAAAACAAACTGAGGCTTCTAGAGGGGAGGGGGATGGGGGCATGGGTTAGCCTGGTGCCGGGTATTATAGAGCGCATATTCTGCATGGAGCACTGGGTGTTATGCACAAACAATGAATCATGGAACACTACATCAAAAACTAATGATGTAATGTATGGTGATTAACATAACAATAAAAAATTATTTAAAAAATAAATAAAATAAAATAAACCTAATAAAATAAATAATAATATTGATCTATACGAGGCATACTATTATTTATTGACCAAAATAATTCAACCTGTGTTATGTCACATATATCTTCAGAGAGAAAGAAAAGCCAAATGTTTTCCAATGAAAGAAAGTAAATATTGGAGTGCCTGGGTGGCTCAGTCAGTTGAGTCTGCCTTTGGCTCAGGTCATGATCTCAGGGTCCTGAGATCCAGCCCAACATGGGGTCTCCACTCAGTGGGGAGTCTGCTTCTCCCTCTCACCTTCCCTCTTCTCTCTCAAATAAATTAAAAAATATATTTTTAAAAGTAAATATTTCAGTTTTTATACCTCAGTTATCTGAATAATTGATATCAAAATATATTTGTTGATTTAATTATTTTCATATTTATGCTTCTGTGAACAAAATATATGCCAGTGGTATGATACGGATAGAGTATCAAGAAAAATAACTATTGATTTCAGTAAAATTCTGTTTTAGTAATGTCAGAGAGAGAGAGAACACTAAACTCAAAACTTTTCAAAAGAAGACCTATTTTACATATCAAGGATTAGTACTTTTGATGGAAGGGACAAAAGGCTTATAAAAAGCTTCTTTCTTTATTTCTTTTTCTCCTCTACTCCCAAATCATTATGTTATGGCAGGTACATTTTTTTATTGAAGTATGATTAACATTCAGTGCTATATTATTTTTAGGTGTACAATATAATGATTTAACAATTCTATTCATCAAAGTTAAGTGTACTCTTAGTCCCCTTTATCCATTTCATCCATCTTCCCCTTCACCTCCCCCTTACAACTATCAGTTTTCTTTCTGTATTTAAGACTGATTTTCTGTTTATCCCCTTTTTTTTGTTCATTTCTTTTATTTTTTAGATTCCATATATGAGCGAAATCATATGTATTTGTATTTCTCTGTGTGTCCTATTTTGCTTAACATTATACCCTCTAGGTCCATTCATTTGTTGCAAATGACAAGATCATATTCTTTTTTATGGCTGAGTAATATTCCATTATATATATATATATATATATATATATATATATACACACACACACATACACACACACACATATATATATACACACACACTATACACACACACACACATATACACACACAAAATGGGTGAATTTAAATCAGCCATAAGCTCCTTTTGGATGGTATCTTTCTAGAGCTGGGGGTAAAGCCTGGGAATAGCACAGAGGAAAGAATGTTAATGTAGGAAGTTTAGGGCTGGCTGTGGCTCTGAAAGAGTCTTCAGAACAGGTGGGTAAAGGTGATCATTATTGTTCCTCCCTGGTCCATCCCAGTTTGAGAAAATAGGAATGCAAAATGGTGTACAGAATAGAAACAAATCCCAGAAACACTTTTCTTTACCTTTTACTATAGATATTTTATGTCTTCCTCAATTGTCACATCAGGGAAATCTTCTCTATTCTCATTTAAGTCAAATTCTGCTATGGTATGCTTTTATAGCATGATATATTCTTTCTTTTAGCACTTATTACATTTTTTAATTTGCATGTATTATTATTATCATTCTGATTGTTATTTATCACCCTCATTAGCCTGCAAGCTTCATTAGGACAGGGGTCTTGCCTTTCTCTTTCTTCCCCCCTACCATTATTTTTTTTCTTTTCTTCCTTCTTGTCTACCTCTTTTTCTTTTTCTTCCTCCCTTTCTTCCTCCAGTCCTTCCTTCTTTTTATTTTTTCTGTTTTCCTTTATATCCAGTTAGCACAATGCTCGCTACTTAGCAGGCAGACAATGATATTTTTTGAATGAATAAATGCCTGTGAGAGGTATTTGGACCCCTTCTATTATATCTTTAGAAATTTATCAGGGTGGTAATCATAAGGAATTATAAAGAACAACATAAGAAACAGGAACACCTACAATAATCATCTAGGTTAATTGATCCCATAGATGGTTTGTAGATAGTACTGTGATTATACCTATCAGTGATTTGTCAACCTGATGGATTATAATTACTAGTTTTTCTTTTCTTTTCTTCTTTTCTCTTTCTTTTATTTTGTTGTTGTTTTGTTTTTTCACAAAGGTTGTTCCAGGTTCATGTTTTTCTGAAACAGAGATACAGAATAGAGAGCAGAACCATTTCATTTAAACTGGAAATCTGATTTCCATTTCTGTCACTCAGAACCACATTTTGAATTCCAATTCAGGTATCAATCTGACATAAAAGTATAGATACAATGCTTCAGGAAATATAAATGGATCCAGAATTTTTTTGCACATATCATAGGTATATGGTTTGTGTAGTCTTACCACAAATCAAAAGCATTTGTGAGAAAAATATAGAACTATGGAGAATTCCTAAATTATTTTTTCTACTTTGGTGTAATAAAATTATTTTCTGTACTAGCTCCTCATATTTTCTCTCCTGTCCAGGACAAACTCATCTTTTTGAACTTCCCATTTATTTTGCAAAATGTTATTTCTTTTTTCTTACAGGAAAGGAAGAAGCCATGCTCTATCATCCTTAGCAATAATCAGGGATCTTTTAATTTTTTTTTCCTTTGAAAGAAATCTTTGCTAAGAAAACAAGGTTGCCAGGAAAAAAAAAAAACTTTGAGAGGAAAAAAAAAGTAGGGAGGAGAGGTTTTGAACTTCTGTGTGAGGAACTAAATCAATATAAGAGTAAATAAAAACGGGAACTGTTTTCCTCCTGCAAACTAATGGATAAAAACCAACGTAACCTTTGCTCCTTTGCCCTCTTAAATTTCTTTTACTTGAGAAAAAAATAAAATATGCATCATATGTTCAAGGCACTCATTATATTTATCTATTTAATTTTCATTGTTATTTTCATAATATGAGTATGGGCAGGTTATTTTATTTGACCTCATAAGAACTTAATGATATATGGTGCCATCCTTGCCTAACTAACATTTAAGACGTAAATACAAATGTTATAAAGCAAAATAAACATATATGAAATATCTCTATTAATTTAAAATAGTAAGCTTTATTTTTATAAGTCATGTTCATATTTTGTTAAATTAAAACAAACTTCAAAACATATTTTTAGCTTTTGATTTTCTCCCAATGGCCCATGATACATGGAACCTTTTTCAAACTCACATAATTTTATGAGCCTCTTCCTTAGCTCATGTTCCCATATGGATATTAACTGCTTCCCATTGGAGCCTTACATAGCCCAACTGATATATCTGCCCTCTTTATCTATTTGATACAGTAATCAATGTTGTAAAGAATTAAAGGGGGAAAAGGAAAAGAGTGGTAAGTGGCAGTGTATTCAATATAGCTTCAAATTTCCCTAATTTTCCTTAAGTTAACAATCTAGCTATCAAATGACATAGCACAGCTCCAAATGTATCTTGTAAAGTGCAGAGCATTTAATTATACTTAAAATATCCTCATTAATCAAAAATGTTTTTGCCTTCCTAACAACTCTACTGTTAAATACCAGTGAAGAAGTCTTTTTTAGAGACATTTAGATATCAGCTAGCAGGATGGAGTGCTGAAGGTATATCCAAAGCAGGCTGGTATCTGACCTCTACCTTGAGATTAACCACAGCTCAGTATCTTTTACAACATGTTTCTGACTGTGTGCCTTGGAGACTGCTGTGGCAGGCAAGAAAGCTCTAGACAAATTATTCTGCCATTTTACATGATTATCAGGAAATAAGGTGATCATGTGTCCCAATCTGAAATTGGGCCTATGGATCTAATAAAAGATGTTTTAGTCTACATCCAGGAAATATAGTTAGTACACAAACATGTGGTAATTTATTTCATTTTTTTATGAGATGTGGTGAGTCATTTCAAATATTCTGTCCTGAATAATTCAAAACAAATGATCTTATTATCAGTAATATTTTTCTCTTAATATACATAAAACACATTCAGTGAACATATAATAAATGCCGCACATTACTCTGTGCCTGTGATATTGCATTTGAGCCTTATCAACCACAGAAAACATTTCACCTGAAACTAATATAACACTGTATTAACTAACTGGAATTTAAATACAAACTTAAAAAAAATCATCTGGGGATATCTCAGAAACAGGTGGAGATGTGGTAAATCTAGTGAATCTGCATTTTTAGTCAGTTTTCTAGGCAGTTCTGAGTTAGACATTCTGAATACCATTGTCTGAAAACATTGCCCAATTGAGAAATTAAATCCTCTCTAACAATAAAACTATGAAAATATGAAAGGGAATTATTTCTCTCAACAAACTTATTTCATTTTCATAAGTTTGTTGAGAGTGCAACTATTAGTAGCTTACACTTTAGAAATTATAGACATTCCTACATGCAGCTTTTAAATAAATTTAGAGAGTCACATTAGACAGCATGATTATCACAAGACATCTAGCATCAAGGTGATTATGCCACTGGGTTGTCAAAAAATGCTTGTACTATAGAGAAACAGGCTTTTATTCAGTTGTGCTTAGTTTATAATCAACCTTTATTGAGTGCTTACTATAATGAGTTTGCAACTTAATGGTAAACTACTGAAAAAACTTGGGTATGTCTAGTAAAACTAAGGTAAGAGGATAATATCTCATAGATATCCAGGAAATAACACCACATTGATGAGAGATAAATTCCATTTCCACAGGACAGAATTCCTGCTATGTCTCTCTCATGTGGCTTGTATTTTTTTAACTAATATTAATGGATAAGCTGGGAAATGAAGTAAAAAACTGAGGCTTTTTTCACTGTTCAAAGCAAGAATACCCAAGCCAATCTTGGGAAAAAAAAAACAAAACTGATTTTGAATCTTAATTCACATGTCCCCTTTTCAAGACTTACTAAGATGCTACAGATATCAAGACAGTATAGTACAGGCATAAAAATAGACATATAACAGAATGGAATTTAAAGTCTAAAATAAATCTTTATATTTCTGGTCAGTTTATTTTTAAGAAGGGAATGCCAAGATCATTAAATTAAGAAAGAATAACCTTTTAAACAAATAGTGCTGGAACAACTGAATATCCACATAAAACGACTTTGAGCCCCCATGTCTCACCATATTAAAAAAATTACTCAAAATGGATTATAAACCTAGAGTTAAAACTATAAAAATCTTTGAAGAAAACATTGGAGTAAATTTTCCTGAATCTTGGGTTCAGTGATTATTTCACAGATATGACTCCAAAAGCATGAGAAACAAAACAAAAAAGAAATGGATTTCATTAAAATTAAAACTTTTGTGATAAAAAGAATATGTCAATAAGTGAAAAGATAATCCACATAGAGAAAATATTTGTGAATCATATTTGATAAAGCACTTTTATCTAGAATATACAAAAGCTCTCACAACTCAGTTATAAGAGGACAAATGACCCAAAGAATAAAAGGACAATATTATGATCAGATCTCACCAAAGAAGATATATAAATTATCAATAAGCACATAAAAAGATGCTCAAGCCAACATTACTCTGACTCTGAATCCAGAACCAGAAAAAGACACTACAAAATAAACAAATGAAAATTAAAACAAACAAAAATATTAGAAGGATCATTTACCATGATCAAGTGGGATTTATTCCAGGGACACAAGGATAGTTTAATATATGTAAATAAATCAACATGATGCATCACATTAAATAAATGGAGAATAAAATCATATAATCATCTAAGTAGATGCATAAAAAGCATTTGACAAAATTCAACTTCCGTTCACAATAAAAAATTTCAACAGAGTGGGTATAGAAGGAACATATTTCAACATAATAAGGGCTATAAATGACAAAACCACAGCTAAAATCATACTCAATGATGACAAGCTGAAAGTTTTTCCTCTAAGATCAGGAACAAGACAAGGATGTTTCTTCTCACTGCTTTTATTCAAATAGTATTGGAAGTCCCAGCCACAGCAATCAGACAAAAAAAAAGAAATACAAGGCATACAAATTGGTAAGGAAGAACAAAACTATCACTATTTGCATATGACATGATAGTATATATAAAAAACCCCTAAAGACTACACCAAAAAAGCTAATAGAACTAATGCATGAATTTAGTAAAGTTGCAGGATGCAAAATTAATATGCAGAAATTTGTTGCACTGCAATACACTGATAACAAGTAGCAGAAAGAAAAATTTTTTAAAAATCCCATTTACAATCACGTGAAAAAATAAAATGCCTAAGAATAAATTTAACCAGGAAGTGAAAGACTTCTATTTTGAAAACTGTAAGACATTGATGAAAAAAATTGAAGATGACACACACAAAAATGGAAAGATATACAATGCTCATGGATTGGAAGAGCAAATATTGTTAAAATGTCTATACTACCCAAAGCAATATACAAATTCAATGCAACTCCTATCAAAATCCCAATAGTATTTTTTTCAGAGCTAGAAGAAATTATCCTAAAATTTGTACAGAACCAAGTAAGACCTCAAATAGTCAAAGGAATCTTGAGACAAAAGAACAGAACTGGAAGTATCACAATCTCAGATTTCAAGATTTACTACAAAGCTATAATTATCAAAAAAGTATGGTACTGGCACAGAAATGGACACATAGATCAATAGAACAGTATAGAGAGCCCAGAAATAAACCCACACTTAATATGGTCAATTAATCTATGACAAAGGAGGCAAAAATATACAGTAGGGAAAAGATAGTCTTATCAATAAATGGTGCTGGGAAAACTGGACAGCTACATACAAAAGAGTGAAACTGGACCACTTTCTTACACCATGCACAAAAATAAATGGATTAAATCAAAATGGATTAAAGATCTAAATGTGAGACCTGAAAACATAAATCTCTTAAAAGAAAACATAGGCAGTAATCTTTTGGACATTGGCCTTAGCAACATATTTATGGATATGTTTCCTTAGGCAAAGGAAACAAGAGCCAAAATGAACTGTTCAGCCTACAACAAAATAAAAAGCTTTTGCACAGCAAAGGAACCCATCAACAAAATGAAAAGGAAACCTACAGAAAGGAAGAAGATACTTACAGATTGTATATCAGATAAGGGGTTAATATCCAAAATATATAAAGAACTCATAAAACTCAACACTAAAAGAGCAGCCCTGAATAGATTTTTTTTTTCCAAAGAAGAGACGCAGATGACCAACAGATGCATGGAAAGATTCTCAGCATCACTAATCATCAAGAAAATGCAAATCAAAACCACAATGAGATATCACCTCACACCAGTCAGAATGACTAGTATCAAAAATACAGAAATTAGGGGTGCCTGGATGGCTCATTCAGTTAAGTGTCTGCCTTTGGCTCAGGTCATGATCCCAGACCCGGGATCTAGCCCCACATCGGGGTCCCTGCTCAGCAGGGAATCTGCTTCTCCTTCTCTTTCCACCCCTCCCCCCCTACTCATGTACTATCTCTCCCTCTCTCTCTCTCTCTCTCTCTCTCTCAAATAAATAAATAAAATCTTTTTAAAAATACAAAGAATAACAAGTGTTGGCTAGGAAGTAGAGAAAAGGGAACACTGGTGCACTATTGGTGGGAATGTAAATTGGTGTAGCCACTCTGGAAAACAATATAAACATTTCTGAAAAAACTAAAGGTAGAAGTACCATATGATCCAGTAATTCTATTTTTGGTTATTTACTCAAAGTAAATGAGAACACTAATTCAAAAAGATATATTCACCCCTATGTTCATTGCAGCATTATTTACAATAGCCAAGTTATGGAAGCAACCTAAATGGCTATCAATAGATGAATGGATAAAGAAGATATGGTATATATACACAATGGAATACTACTCATCCATAAGAAACAATAAAATATTGCCATTCATGACAACATGGGTGGACCTAGAGGGTATTATGCTAAGTGAAATAAGACAGAGAAAGACAAATATTATATGATTTTACTTATATGTGGAATCTAAAAACCAAAGAACAACAATAGCAAAAGAAAAGAAGAAAAAGATTTATAGAGGACAAACGTGATTGATAGAAAGGAGGAGGGTAGGGAATGGGGGATAGGTGAAATAGGTGAAAAAATTTAAGAGGTACAGACTTTCAGTTATAAAATAAATAAATCAGGGGGATGAAAAGTCTAAGATCAGGAATATAATCCATAATATTATAAAAATTTTGTATGTTACAGAGGGTAATACACTTATGGTGAGGATTTTGTAATGTATATAATTATTAAATTACTATGCAGTACACCAGAAACTAAGGTAATATTATATGTCAGCTACACCTTAATTTAAAAAAAAAAATAGATGCTCGGGGCTCCTGGGTGGCTCAGTCGTTAAGCATCTGCCTTCGGCTCAGGTCATGATCCCAGGGTCCTGGGATCGAGCCCTGCATCGGGTTCCCTGCTCTGCAGAGAGCCTGCTTCTCCTTCTCCCACCCCCCTGCTTGTGTTCCCTCTCTCGCTGTCTCTCTCTCTCTGTCAAATAAATAAATAAAATCTTAAAAAAAATTTAAAAAAGATGCTCAACATCATGAATCATTAGGGAAATGGAAATCAAATTTATAATGATATGTCTTTTTGCACCCACCAGGATGGTGTTGGCTATCATTCACTGCTAGCAGGAATGGGAAATTTGACAGCCACTTTGGGAAATGTCTGGCAGTTCCTCAAAAACTTAGTTACTATATGACCCAACAATTGCACACTTAGGTATATATTCAAGAGAAATGAATACATATATCCACACTAAAACTTGCATAGAAATGTTAATAATAGCATTATTCATAATAGCCAAATAGTGGAAACAGCTCAAATGTTTATTAATTGAAGAATGAATACAAAGTTGTATATTTTTACAATGAAATGTTATTTAACAATAAAAAATACAGTTCTTTTTTTTAAAGATTTATTTATTTTGAGAGACTGAGAATGAGAGAGAGAGAGAGAGAGCGAGCACATGAGGGGGGGAGGGTCAGAGGGAGAAGCAGACTCCCCGCCAAGCAGGGAGCCGGATGCGGGATTAGATCCCAGGACTCCAGGATCATGACCTGAGCCGAAGGCAGTCGCTTAACCGACTGAGCCACCCAGGCGCCCAAAAAAAGCAGTTGTGATATATGCTACAACATGGATGAAACTTGAAAACTTTATGCTAAATGAAAGCTGATACAAAAAGGCCACCTATTGTATGATTACATTATATAAAATGCCTAAAATGGGCAAATCTATGGAGACACAAAATAGGTTAGTTGTTGTCTGGGGCTGAGGGTGGTGTGGTAAAATAGGGGTAACTGCTAATGGGTATGGGGTTTCTAATGGGGTGATAAAATATTCTAATATTAGATTGTAGTGATAGTTGCTCAGCTCAATGAATATACTAAAAAACACTGAACGGTACACTTTAAATTGGAAAGTACTCAAAAAATACTTGGTGATGAATTGATTGGATCCATCCTCAATGATTGTCAATGAACACTAAGGTTTTATATAGATTTCTTAGATAATTACTTTGGTTTTTACTTTTGATTTGATTTTGAGAACCAGGTTTTAAAATATAACTTCACCAGCAACCAATCTATCAACCAGATATCACTTTAATTTTTCTTTAAATTATTATCTACAGATCTTGAAAACCGTTTTTTCACCATTGAGAAAAAAAAAAAGTCTCTCCATTGCAGAGATTCTGCCAGATCATGAAACGAGGGGGGAGATTATAGTTCACCCTACAGATGGAATCAGCTATATACAAATAGTCACTGCATTTCTTGTCTCTATGTATGTATGTCTCTCTTTCACACACACACACACACACACACACACACACACACACACACACAGTTTTTCTTACAGCACCTCAACTTGTGGTCTTGTGCACTTTATTCTGGAGATGTAATTTTTCTTTTAATTTGAAAGCATAAAAATAATTGCTCAGGTGGTATCACTCAAACATATCCCCATTTCCTCGAGTTACAAGAAACATTGGGGTTAAATACCCAACAGAGGGACATCATATTGTGAAATGATTCAGGTACTATAAACATTAAACATTAAATATTTGGAAGCCTTTATTTAGGGCCAACATATGGTTGTCTCCTGAGCACTATACCATGATAAGCACATAGGCACAGTATCTTCCTTCTGGGAGATGAATTTACCTTCCTTATAGTAGCTTAATTACCTAAGTTTTCATTAATGGAAAAAATGCATACAGATGGATAGAACTGAGACCCATATGTGCACTGAAAGCTTACTGAGGAAGTATTGTCACCAAAATTTCTGAAAACAATTGCTAATCTGCTGGAGAGTTCATGCTTTGCATCCATCATGTGAAAATCACACTCTCTCATTTATGTGTAAATAAAAGGGAAATAACCACAAAACTAAGAACCCCCATGTAACAGGAGTGCTGATTAAACTAAATGCTTTATAGAGTTTTGTTTGACTTTAAAATCAAGAACAACAAAAGACAGTTGTTTTACATTTTGGAAAGGGTTTGACAAACAAGGTGAAGTTTTTCACTAACCCAAAGTAAAATATGCAAAGAGTAGAATTTCTAAACTTCATTATTTCTCACCTTAGTAAAAATATAATAAAATTATATTTATGTTTTTATTAAATTAAATGTTAGAGCTGAGAAGGGCATGAGAGGTCATCTAGTCCACTGGTACCCAATTGCTAGTCTCAGAATGGATTCATACATATCATCAAAATATTCTTTTTTAAAGTAGCCAGTCCCCAAAGCCCCATATTATGACATACCGATTCATTTAGTTTATACTAGAATTGAAAATCAGTATTTTAAAATAAGATTCTTGAGATGATGCTGACATACATAGTTTTGAGAAATGCTAATTTGCTCTAAAATGGAATAACCTGTGATACATATCCTCTTCTGCAAGAAACAACCAAAAAAACTCTCAAGAACATATATGTGCATGTAAACAATTACATATTTACATATATAATTTATAATTTAAATTTATAAAAATGGATGATAGATAGATGATAGATAGATTGATAGATGATAGATAATGGGCTTCAGAGAGCCATTGAAGCAATGGCTTCAAGGGATAAGAATTTCAAGGAATAAGATTCTAGAAAAAAAGGATCCCCACAGAAGTGAGGTGACATTCTACATCTATACTTTCTTTCTGTTAGACACTTACTAATACTGGACACAAGGTAAAAAGGCAGATTCTGGATCTCCATTCCCTTATCCCTTCCCCAAGTAAAGAACTTCTACTATGAGGCATAAAACAAAACAAAACAAAACAGCAGAGTTTCTGATAATTTAATTGGCCTATAGAGAAAAAAAGTGAGACTTGAGGGTCCAGGATCTCACTGAGAATGGAATAGAGCTGGTTTACCCATAATATTTGCCAAATTCTGAGGTTTTGTGGAGGAAGAGGATAATTAAGGCACTAAGCAGAAAGCTTCTGGAAACCCAATCAAAAGTTTTTAACAATCTCATGGCGCTGTGGAAACAAATACCTGCTCAATGGAGAAGGTTCTCAGTCAACCCCATTCTTCACTTGTGACCCCCAAAGGGCTATGTTGGAGGATAGGTGACTCAGAGGCAGTTCGATCTTACACATACTGCAACATAGCCCCAAGGCAGCTCAAGTTTCTTTTTATTTATTTATTTATTTAATATTTATTTATTTATTTATATTATGTTCAATTAGCCAACACGTAATACATCATTAGTTTTTGATGTAGTGGTCAATGATTCATTAGTTGCAAATAACACCCAGTGCTCATCACCACACGTCCCCTCCTTAATACCCATCACTTAGTTACCCCATTCCCCCATGCCCCTCCCTTCTGTAACCCTCAGTTTGGTTCCCAGATTCTAAAGTCTCTCATGGATTGTCTCCCTCTCTGAATTCTTCCCATTCAGCTTTCCCTCCTTTCCCCTGTGGTCCTCCCCACTATTCCTTATGTTACACATGTGGGTGAAACCATATGATAACTGTTTTTCTCTG
The DNA here is from genome assembly GCF_003265705.2 of Callorhinus ursinus. Lineage (NCBI taxonomy): Eukaryota > Metazoa > Chordata > Mammalia > Carnivora > Otariidae > Callorhinus > Callorhinus ursinus. The sequence continues at coordinate 4,787,756 of NW_027397129.1, forward strand.
CCTAACATAATCCCCTCCAGTTCCATCCATGTCAAAGCAGATGGTAGGTATTCATCCTTTCTGATGGCTGAAAATATTCCATTGTATATATGAACCACATCTTCTTTATCCATTCATTTGTTGAAGAGCATCTCAGCTCCTGGCTATCATGTTTAGCTGTTGTGGACATTGCTGCTATGAACATTGGGGTGTATGTGCCCCTCCTTTTCACTAAATCTGTATCTTTGGGGAAAATACCTAGTAGTGTAATTGCTGGGTTTTAGGGTACCTCTATTTTTACCATCTTGAGGAACCTCCATACTGTTTTCCAGAGTGGCTGTAACAGCTTGCATTCCCACTAACACTATAAGAGGGTTCCCTTCTCCACATCCTCACCAACACTTGTTGTTTACTGTCTTGTTAATTTTTGCCATTCTAACTGGTGTCAGGTGGTATTTCATCATGGTTTTGATTTGTATTTCCCTGATGGTTAGTGATGTTGAACATTTTTTCATATGTCTGCTAACCATTCATATGTCTTCTTTGTAGAAATATTTGTTCATGTCTTCTGCCCATGTCTTGACAGCATGATTTGTTTTTTGGGTGTTGAGTTTGAGTTTATTTTTTCTTAATTTATTTGTTTTTTATTAGCATATAATGTACTATTTGTTTCAGGGATACAAGTCTGTGATTCATTAATCTTACACAATTCACAGCACTCACCATAACGCATACCCTCCCCAATGTCTATCACCCAGCCACCCCATCCCTCCCACCGCCCTCCACTCCAGCAACCCTCAGTTTGTTTCCTGAGATTAAGAGTCTCTTATGCTTTGTCTTCCTCTCTAGTATCATCTTGTTTCATTTTTTCCTTCTTTCCCCAATGATCCTCTGTCTTGTTCTCAAATTCCTCATATTAGTGAGATCATATGATAATTGTCTTTCTCTGATTGACTCATTTCACTTAGCATAATACCCTCTACTTCCATCCATGTACTTGCAATTGGAAAGATTTCATTTTTTTGATGGTGGCATAATATTCCATTGTATATATATATACCACATCCTCTTTATCCATTCATCTGTCGATGGGCATCTAGGCACTTTCCATAGTTTGGCTATTGTGGATTAGGGATATAGGGATTGCTGCTATAAACACTGCTGTGCATGTGCCCCTTCAAATCACTACATTTGTATCTTTGGGGTAAATACCCAGTAGTGGAATTGCTGGGTCATAGGGTAGCTCTATTTTCAACTTTTTGAGGAACCTCCATACTGTTTTCCAGAGTGGCTGCACCAGCTTGCATTCCCACCAACAGTGTAGGAGGGTTCCCTTTTCTCTGATTCCTTGCCAACATCTGTCATTTCCTGACTTGTTAATTTTACCCATTCTACTCACTCCCTGACTGGAGTGAGGTGGTATCTCATTGAGGTTTTGATTGGGATTTCCCTGATGCTGAGTGATGTTGAGCACTTTTTCATGTGTCTGTTGGCCATTTGGATGTCTTCTTTGCATAAATGCCTGTTCATGTTTTCTGCCCATGTCTTGAATGGATTATTTGTTCTTTGGGTGTTGAATTTGATAAGTTCTTTATAGATTTTGGATACTAGCCTTTTATCTGAGATGTGATTTGCAAATATCTTCTCCCATTCTGTTGGTTGTCTTTTGGTTTTGTTGACTGTTTCCTTTGCTGTGCAAAAGCTATTTTATCTTGACGAAGTCCCCATAGTTCATTTTTGCCCTTGCTTCCCTTGCCTTGATGATGTTTCCAGGAAGAAGTTGCTGCAGCTGAGGTCGAAGAGGTTGTTGCTTGTGTTCTCCTCAAGGATTTTGATGGATCCCTGTCACACATTTAGGTCTTTCATCCATTTTGAGACTATTTTTGTGTGCAGTATAAGTTTCATTATTCTGCACGTGGCTGTCCAATTTTCCCAACACCATTTGTTGAAGAGACTGTCTTTTTTGCATTGGACATCCTTTCCTGCTTTGTAGGTTAGCTGACCATAGTGTTGAGGGTTGATTTCTGGGATCTCTTTTCAGTTCCACTGATCTAAGTGTCTGTTTTTGTGCTAGCACCATACTTTCTTGAAAATTATAGCTTTGTAATAGAGCTTGAAGTCCAGAATCGTGACGCCGCCAGGTTTACTTTTCTTTTTCAACATTCCTCTGGTTATTCGGGGTTTTCTCTGTTTCCATACAAATTTTAGGATTATTTGTTCCATTTATTTGAAAAAAGTGGATGGTATTTTGATAGGGATTGCATTAAATGTGTAGACTGCTCTAGGTAGCATTGACATTTTCACAATATTTGCTCTTCCAATCCATGAGCATGGAACGTTTTTACATTTCTTTGTGCCTTCCTCAATTTCTTTCATGAGTATTTTATAGTTTTCTGAGTACAGATTTTTTGCCTTTTTGGTTAGCTTTATTCCTAGGTATCTTATGGCTTTAGGTGCAATTGTCAATGCGATCAACTCCTTAATTTCTCTTTCTTCTGTCTTGTTGTTAGTTTATAGAAATGCAACTGATTTCTTTTCTTCTTTTTTAAAAGATTTTATTTATTTATTCATGAGAGACAGAGGGAGAGAGAGAGAGAGAGAAGCAGAGGGAGAAGCAGGCTCCCAAGGAGCAGGGAGCCCCATGTGGGACTCGATCCCAGGACCCTGGGATCATGACCTGAGCTGAAGGCAGACGCTTAACCATCTGAGCCACCCAGGCACCAGAAATGCAACTGATTTCTGTGCATTGATTTTATATCCTGTCATGTTACTGAATTCCTGTATGAGTTCTAGCAGTTTTGGGGTGGAGTCTTTTGGGTTTTCCACATAAATAAGTATCATATCATCTGCAAAAAGTGAGAGTTTCACTTCTTTGCTGATTCAGATGCCTTTTATTTCTTTTTTTCTTTTTTCTTTTTTTTTCCGATTGCTGAGGCTAGGACTTCTAGTTCTATGTTGAATAGCAGTGGTGATATTGGACATCCCTGCCATATTCTTGACCTTAGGGAAAAAGCTCTCAGTTTTTCCCCATTGAGAATGATAGTAGCTGTGGGTTTTCATACATGGCTTTTATGATATTGAGGTATGTACCCTCTATCTCTACACTTTGAAGAGTTTTAATCAAGAAAGAATGCTGTACTTTGTCAAATATTTTTTCTGCATCTATTGAGAGGATCATATGGTTCCTGTTCTTTCTTTTATTAATGTATTCTATCACATTGATTGATTTGTGGATGTTGAACCAACCTTGCAGCCCAGGAATAAATCTCACCTGTTGTGGTGAATAATCCTTTTAATGTACTGTTAGATCCTATTGGCTAGTATTCTGGTGAGAATTTTTGTTTCCAGGTTCATGAGGGATATTGCTCTGTAATTCTCTATTTTGATGGGGTTTTTGTCTGGGTTTCAGATCAAAGTAATGCTGGTCTCATAAAATGAGTTTGGAATTTTTCCTTCCATTTCTATTTTTTGGAACAGTTTCGGAAGAATAGGTATTAATTCCTCTTTAAATATTTGTAGAATTCCTCTGGGAAGCCATCTGGCCCTGGGCTCTTGTTTGTTGGGAGATTTTTGATTACTGCTTCAATTTCCTTACTGGTTATGGGTCTGTTCAGGTTTTCTATTTCTTCCTGGTTCAATTTTGGTAGTTTATACATCTCTAGAAGAGCACCCATTTCTTCCAGATTGTCTAATTTGCTGGCATATAGTTGCTTATAATATGTTTTTATAATTGTTTGTGTTTCTTTAGTGAATCCTCCAAGAAAAGCAGTCAATCACTCCTGTCTCCCTGATCTCTGTCCACACTCTGTGCTCACCTAGCCTGTGACTGATGATTTCTATCTCTGGCACAGGGCCCTGTTTGGAGATTCCAAACTGAGCATATTCCTGTGGCATGCTCCCACACTGCTCCTCATGGGGGAGGAAGGAGAGTCTCACAGGATCTGCCACATGTTGGTCCCTGCTCAAAGAGTAGTGGCCAAAATGTTCTGTGGATCATGGTTTATGGCAACCCCGAGCTGAGAGCCCACTCTTCAGCTCTGTTTTTGCAGCTGGTTTCCCTGCCCTGATAGCTGGGAGCTCTGCTGCATTCAGTCATCTCCGGTCTTTCTGTGATCCCTAGGGTTCTGAGTCCACACTGTCCCAGCGAGGGTTTCAACCCCATGCTTAGCCACTGGAGCAATGTCCCTCAGTGGAGAAGACTCCTAAAATTTCTGATTTTGTGCTCCGCTGCTTTATCACTTGCTGGTAGCTGGCTGACAGAGGTTCCCTCCCCCTGCGGTCTATCTTCCCAAATATCACCTCGGATTCACTTCTGTGTACGTCATACCTTCCAGAAAGTTGTTGCTTTTCTGTTCATAGAATGGCAGCTATTCTTTTCTTTGATCTCCTGTTGAGATTGTAGGTGTTCAGAATGATTTGATAACTATCTAGCTGAATTCCTGGGGCCAGACAAAATTTAGGTCTCCTACTCCTCTGCTGTCTTGCTCCTCTTATTCTGAGAATTTCATTATAGATCTTGGATACTAGCCTTTATCTGTAATGTCATTTGCAAATATCTTTTCCCATTCCTTGGGTTGCCTTTTAGTTTTGTTGACTGCTTCCTTTGCTGTGCAGAAGTTTTTTTATCTTGATGAAGTCCCAAAAGTTCACTTTTGCTTTTGTTTCCCAAGCCTTTAGAGACATGTCTTGAAAGAAGTTGCTGTAGCTGATGTCAAAGTAGTTACTGCTTGTGGTCTTCTCTGGGATTTTGATGGATTCTTGTCTCACATTGAGGTCTTTTATCCATTTTGAGTTTATTTTTGTGTATGGTGGAAGACAATGGTCCAGTTTCATTCTTCTGCATGTGGCTGTCCAATTTTCCCAGCACCATTTATTGAAGAGGCTGTCTGTTTTCCATTGGATATTTTTTCCTGATTTGTCAAAGATTAGGTGACCATAAATTTGAGGGTCAGTTTCCGGGATCTCTACTCTGTTCCATTGATCCATGTGTCTTTTTTTTGTGCCAAAACCATGCTGTCTTGATGATCACAGTTTTGTAACAAAGCTTGAATCAGGCATTGTGATGCGGAGGTGTTTGGTTTGTTTTTTCAACAATTCCCTGGCACGTTGGGGTCTTTTCTTGTTCCATAAAATCTTTAGGACTGTTTGTTCCAGCTCTGTGAAAAATCTTGATGGCATATTAATAAGGATTGCATTGAATGTGTAGATTACTCTGGGCAGCATAGACATTTTAACAATATTTGTTCTTCCAATCCATGAGCATGGAAAGCTTTTCCATTTCTTTGTGTCTTCCTCCATTTCTTTAATAAGTGTTCTGTAGTTTCTAGGATGCACATCTTTTACCTCCTTGGTTAGGTTTATTCCTAGGTATCTTATGGTTTTGGGTGCAATTGTGAATGGGATTGACGCCTTAATTTCTCTTTCTTCAGTCACATTGTTAGCGTATAGAAATGCAACTGATTTCTGTGCACTGACTTTGTATTGATATTGTATCTTGCCACATTGCTGAATTGCTATATGAGTTCTAGCAATTTTAGGGTAGAGTCCGTTGGATTTTCCACATGAAGTATCATGTCATCTGCAAAGAGAGAGTGTTTGACTTCTTCTTTGACAATTTGAATGACTTTTATTTCTTTTTGTTGTCTGATTGCTGAGGCTAGGACTTCTAGTACTATGTTGAACAATACTGGTGAGAGTGGGTATCCTTGTCATGTTTCTGACCTTAAGGGAAAAGCTCTCAGTTTTTTCCCATTGAGAATGATATTCACTGTGGGCTTTTCATAGATGCCTTTCCTGATGTTGAGTTATGTTCCCTCTATACCTACACTCTGAAGAGTTTTAATCAAGAAAGGATGCTGTATTTTGTCAAATACCTTTTCTGCATCAATTGAGAGGATCATATCATTCTTGGCTCTTCTTTTATTAATGTGCTCTATCACATTATCACATTGATTTGCAAATATTGAGCCACCGTGGCATCCGAGGAATAAATTCCACCTGGTCGTATTGAGTAATGCTTTTAATGTACTGTTGGATCCTATTCGTTAATATCTTGGTGAGTATTTTGGCATCCAAGTTCATCAGGGATATTGGTCTAAGTTCTCCTTTTTGATGGGGTCTTTGTCTGGTTTGGGGAGCAGGGTAATGCTGCCCTCATAGAACGAGTTTGGAAGCTTTCCCTCCATTTCTATTTTTTGGAACACCTTCAGTAGAATAGGTATGACATCTTCTTTAAATGTTTGGTACAATTCCCCTGGGAAGCCATCTGTCCCTGGACTCTTATTTTTTGTGAGGTTTTTGATTACTGTTTCAATTTCCTTTCCGGTTATTGGTCTGTTGAGATTGTTTATTTCTTCCTGTTTCAGTCTTGGTAGTTTATAAGTGTCCCGGAAGGCATCCATTTCTTCCAGATTGCCTAGGTTGTTGGCATACAGCTGCTGGTAATAAGTTCTAATAACTGTCTCCATTTCCTTGGTATTGGTCATGATTTCTCCCCTTTCATTCATGATTCTATTAATTTTTGGTCCTTTCTCTTTTCTTTTGGATAAGTCTGGCCAGAGGTTTATTGAGCTTATTAATTCTTTCAAATAACCAGCTTCTAGTTTCGTTGGTGTGTTCCACTGTTTTTCTGGTTCCTATTTCATTGATTACTTCTCTAATCTTTATTAGTTCTCTTCTACGTTGTTTAGGCTTTATTTGCTGTTCTTCCTCCAGGTCCTTTAGGTGTAAGGTTAGCTTGTGCATTTGGGATTTTTCTAATTTTTGGGGAGAGGCTTGGATGGCTATGTATTTCCCTCTAAGGACTGCCTTTGCAGTATCCCATAGGTTCTCAACCAATGTGTTTTCATTTTCATTGGTTTCCAGGAACTGTATAAGTTCCTTTTTAATTTCCTGGTTGACCCATTCATTCTTTAGCAGGATGCTCTTTTACCTCCAAGGGTTTGCATTCCTTCCAAACTTTTCCTTGTGGTTGAGTTCCAGTTTCAAAGCATTGTGATCTGAAAATATGCAGGGAATAATCTCAGTCTTGTGGTATCATTTGAGACCTGATTTGTGACCCAGTATGTGATCTATTCTGGAGAAAGTTCTGTCTGCATTCGAGAAGAATGAGTATTCTGTTGCTTTAGGATGGAATGTTCTGTATATGTATGTGGAGACCATCTGGTCCAATGTGTCCTTCAAAGCTCTTGTTTCTTTGTTGATCTTCTGCTTAGATGATCTATCTATTGCTGTGAGTGGAGTGTTGAAGTCTTCTACTATTAATGTGTTATTATCAATATGGTTCTTTATTTTGGTTGATAGTTGGTTTATGTAGTTGCCTGCTCCCATATTGGGGACATAGATATTTACAATTGTTAGATTTTCTGTTGGAGAGAGCCTTTAAGTATGATATAGTGTCCCTCTACATCTCTTACTACCGTCTTTGGTTTAAAATCTAATTTGTCTGTTATGAGAATTGCTACCCCAGCTTTCTCTTGAGGTCCTTTAGCATGATAAATTTTGTCCATCTCCTCACTTTCAATCTGGAGGTGTCTTTAGGTCTAAAATCAGTCTCTGGTAGACAGCATATGTATGGGTATTGTTTGTTTTTTTTTTTATCCAATCTGATGCCCTATGTCTTTTGGTAGGAGTATTTAGCCCATTTACATTCAGAGTAACTATTGAAAGATATGAATTTAGTGTCATTGTATTGCCTGTAAATTCCCTGTTTCAGTCGATCGTCTCTGTTACTTTCTGGTCCATGTGACTCTTGGGGTTTCTCTTTGCCTACAGTATCCCCCTTAATATTTCTTGCAGGACTGGCTTGGTGGTCACATATTCTTTCAGTTTCTGCTGGTCCTGGAAGCTCTTTATCTCTCTGTCCATTGTGAATGACAGCCTTGCTGGATAAAGTATTCTAGGCTGCATGTTCTTCTCATTTAGTACCCTAATATGTCTTCCCATCTCTTTCTGGCTTGCCAGGTCTCTGTGGATTGGTCTGATATTATTCTGATGTTCCTCCCTCAGTACATAAGAAATCTATTTCCCCCTAGCTGCTCTCAGGATAGCTTCCCTGGCTCTAAGACTTGCAAGTTTCACTATTATATGTAATGGTGTTGATCTATTTTTATTGTTTTAGGGAATAGTCCTGTTTCTTGGATGTGAATGCTTGTTTCCTTCCCCAGATTAGGGAAGTTCTCAGCCATGATTTGCTCAAATATACCTTCTACCTTCTCTCTCTCTCACTTTCCACCCCTCTTGGATCCCTATGGTCCTGATATCTGTTCTTTTCAAGGTATCATTAAATTCTCCAAATCTCTCTTCTTGTGCTATGAGGGTTTTTTTCCTTTCTTTTCTTTAATTTCCTTCCTTTCTATCTGCCTGTCTTCTAGATCACTTATTCTCTCTTCTGCCTCACTTACTCTAGCTGTGAGAGCTTCCAAATTAGACTGCATCTCATTCATAGCATTTTTAATTTCTGCCTGATCAGATTTCATTTCTGCCCTTAGAGATTCTGTATTGTCATGTATGCTCTTTCAAGACTAGCTATTAGCTTTATAATTGTTATTGTGGATTTTATCTCTGACATCTTGCTTATATCCATATCCATTTGTTCTCTGGCAGAGGACATTGTCTCTGGTTCTTTCCTTTGTTGGGAGTTCCTCCTCCTAGTCATTCTGTCGAGGGATGGTTGAGTAAATGAACAGAGTCCAAAATATCAACCTTTACCCAAGCAAAATGCAGCCCATAAAAAATCCGAAGTGGTCAGAAGCTACCACAGATATGCAACCAAAGCCAAGATGATCCAAAGCAATAAAATAAAAGGGCCAGGGGAGACACTATAATCTCTCAGGGTGGACAAAGCAGGGTGATCTGCCTGTTCCTGTTGATTTTTGGTCTGTGTGTTAGAAGACACTATATCCCCAAATTGTAAAGAAATCAGAGAATGAAAAACAGACTAGTATGGGGCATAAATCTATAAAATGTAGATGTAAAAAAATAAAAGAAGGTGACTTAAAAACACAATTTGAGAAATAAGAATCTATTTGAAACAGAAACAGGGTTAAGAAAAAAAGAAATGAAAAAAAAAAAAGAACAAAAAAGAATTGTAAAATTTTAGCCTGAAGTATAAATGAGTAGTGAAGGAAAACCTGGAGCTCAATATATTATTTTCCCCTGGTGCTGGGGTTTTACAGTCCTGTGGTAATTAAGCTCCTCATTCACCTGTTCTTCCAGTCTGTCTTCTGGGGGAGGGTCCTACTTCTCATCTTCTCAGGGGTCTTTGCCTGGGTGGAGTTTCCCCACCCCTTGTCAGGGCGATGGGCTTAAATTGAGCTGGTCATTTGTGTGGCTTTTGTTCTCTGGTATCTTCCAATGCCTCTTTAGATGGTCAGAGCAGATTTGGCTGTGTGGGAATCTATGGCCCAGAGCCACAAGGTCGTGGTCCCTTTTCTTCAATAAACCCTCCAGGTCAAACCGTGTCCATTTCTGTGTGTACCAGACTCCACAGACTTGTGCTATTTGTGCCTGCTACAGCTCTCCTGGGGGAGTTCCGGGGACATGCAAGAGTCTCCGCTCTTTGTGACTTTGCAATTGCAAGCGGCCATGGGCTTGTGCATGTACCCTCTTATGTGGCTCCTAGGTCACAGCTGGGTGCTGACCTTTCGGAGGCCACACCACACTGAGAGCTGTTGCCCTGTCATGGGTGCAAGCCGTTTCGTATCTCCCCTGGGATGTTAAACAGCCCACACCTTCTAGTCCTTTTTAGGGTGCTCAGAGAGTGGTCTCCTTACCAGGCCAGCTTGCAGTTTATGGTGCCCATAGCTGAATGTCCTCTCTGGGCTTGCTGACCATAACCAGTCTCCCTGTTCCATTTCTTGGGCACTCTTTCGGTTGGGGTTTTGAGTGTCCTGTGATCCTGAAACCACAATGATCCACCGAGAATTCTGCCCTATTTATCCCCTGTGCTTTTCTGAAGGGGATGTCTCTCACTGGAGCAGACTTCTAAGAGTCCCAATTTTGTGCTCCAGTGTTATATCACTTTCCAGTGGCCAGCTTATGGAGGCTCCCTCTCCCCTTCATTTATCTTCCAATGTTTCCCCTGAAGATTCAAGGTTCTGTACCTCCTACCTTGCAAAAAGTAGTCATTTTTTCTGCTTATAGAGATCCAGATAAATGTTCTTACATCTCAGGTTGAATTTGTGTGTGTTCAGAATGGTTTGATAGATATCCAGCTAAATTTGAGGGACCAGATGAAACGAGGTCTCCTACTCTACCACCATCTTGCCTTTATTTATTTTAGAGAGAGAGAGAGAGAGACAGCATGAGCAGGAGGGCCAGAGGGAGAGGGAGAGAAAGAATCTCAAGCAGACTCCACACTGAGCATGGAGCCCAATGTGGGGCTCAATTCCGGGATCCTGAGATCATGACCTGAGCTGAAACCAAGAGTTGGACACTTAACCAACTACACCACACCGGCAGCCCTGTGCAAGTTACTTTTAAAGCTATATTCATATTAACTCTGCTTGGAAGATGCAAATACCTTGCCCAAATTTACACAATTAGTGACTCAGATCTGTCTGAATCTAAATACAGTGGTTTTTCATACTACTCAACACTGTCTCTCAATTAAAGATTGAGAGTAAGACAATATATCTCAGTCAACTTCTCAACATATCATTTTAAGCAACACTTCTTTGGTTGTCATACCTTAAAACTTAAATGATTTTTCTCCATAACTTTAGATGCATTTTACATTATTTTTCATAACTTGGGCATTGAAGTCAGGTAGACCTAGTCCAAATCCTGGCTCCCCATTTACTAGTTCTGTGTAAATAACATCTTTGAATCTCGACATTCTCAATTGTAAAATGGGAACAGTAATAATTCCTATCATAAAAAGCTGTTATGAAAATTAAACTAATACACATAGAATGTTTACTAAAAGTGTGATACAGGACATTTTATAAATATACATACCTTTATATACTAATATTCACATATGTATATATTAATTATATATATGTGTATATATATAATATATATATGCTTAAGCAACATCTGCCAAATAATATACTATTTTTTCTTTAATACATCAGAGAACCAGCTTTTTCTATAGAATAATAGCAAATATTAAAGATGGAAAAAAGATATAATAAATAAATGGCATAGGCTATGCCTTCCATTCACTATAGATGCAGCACTATCAGGGTATTGGAATTCTCCCTGTTAAAGATGGATCATCAAAAAGAATGCCAGAGGAAATGGAAATTTTATTTAAATAACTATATTTTCTAAAGTATATCCAGAAAAATGCCTTGGGGCTGAAACTTTGACATTTAGAGAAGGCTGCCTTGTTGAATAAATGTATATGTCATTACCTTGAAAGGAGATTTCTATCTTCGGAGTGCCCTCTAACTTTAGAACTTACTATTAGAAGGACAGATACACTAAGAAATGCTCTTGACTGTTGCCTCATTTATGAGGTGAATTATTTTGGGGCTATTGAATTTTTAGGCTATATAAAGGATTTTTGTGTCCATATTTAAAAAGGAAGTAAATATTTTTAAGAAAATATTTGAAATGAAATGGAAAGACATAGCAATCTAAAAAAAGTTATCAAAAACAACCTATCTCTTTTTAGGGAAGACATTTCTCAATGTGTGAATGTGTTAATCTTATTTCCACATAACGGCTCAGCAAGAAGCATCCCAGGCTGCCAATGTTAACTTTGTCTCTTAGTTCTATGATTTGTAAATAACTTTTTCTACTCTTTTAAGATGATAAACATTATTTCAAATGTCTTGACAGCAACATAACATATTAAGTTCCAGCTATAATATTTGCTGTAATTGTCCCTAATATCTGGGATGTCCATTTCAATTTTCAAGTTATAGTTAATAAAAAGTGTTCTAATAGTTTTCAAAATTCCTCTCACTTAGAGTCTAGTTAAGGCACAAGGAATACATAAACAAATTTCAAATATAAAAGTACATGATTCTGGGCATCTTTTGGTTATGCCAAACATCCTACTACTTCACAAAGAACAGCAACAAAATAAAATTGGAGAAAATAATCTCCTGGTTGTATAAGTTGCTTCTGAGTCCTTCCATATTCACCATCTCATTTTCCCTCCCCTGTATATTTGATAAGGTGGATATTGACAAATTTTATCTATACTTATTCATATTAATGTAAAAGTTCACATGGAATTTCTGGGTCAAGACAGATTATTTTTACTTATGGCAAGAAACATATTGGTTCTCTTTTGCTGCAAATATCCAATCCCCTGCAGTGAAATATGATGAGGTGATGATATCACCGTTCACATAAAGAAAGGGAGCCCTGAAAATAAGAATCTGAGAGCTTATATGCACATTCCCCCCACCTCTCCTGAGAGAGGGATAGGAATTGAATCTCCCTAATGTAAACAAAGCTTCTTATGAGGAGAAGGAGAGGGCCTTAGGTTTTTAACTTTTGCGTTGTAAGTAAATATCTGGGGGTGGGGGAAAGAAGACAAATGTCCAGGGTTGACAACTCTTGGAATGTCTCCAGGGCTTTGGGTTTCTTCCTCTTTTGGAATGTAGGCACATAACTCTGAAGAGATGAATCTCTTACTATGTATTTAGTTAACCTTTAGATTACAAGGCATGTCCTTTAACTCAGGTTATGTAAAATATTCCCAGAAAGCCCTAACTGTACAGAATCATAAAAATATTTTTCTACAGTCCTATAGGTATAACTCCAATTTTATAGATGAGAAAATAGAGAACAAGAAAATTAACTGAAATTTCCAAGACCTCATATTTAGAAGTGAGAGGAAAGGACATTTAATAAAGATCATTCTGACACCAAGGTTCATGTGTAGTATAATTTCACATGACACTTGAAATTAGCTGTAAAGTCAAAATTGAGAGACTGTAAGTTTTGATTGGTTTGATGGGAAGAAAAGAACTCTGAAGTGTGTTCTTTAATGGCTGGGCAGAAGTGAGTGGGAAAAAAGTGGAGGTGGGAGAAGAATGCTAAGAAAAGTGAGAAAATAAGTGTCTTTGTTGGTAGGCAGGACTTTAGATATGGGAGAAGATTTAGAAATCACAGAAAGGTGCTCCTATATAACAAATTTTGCTCACTTAACCATTTTTCCTATGGACCTCTATGCCAATGAAAATAGTCTTTGTCACATATTTTCTATAATTTGCTTAGCATCTGGTATAATGAAAGTATCCATGAATAGATTTCTTCAAAAAGTATAATTTCATTTACTTAAATAATCATTTATCAGGAAAAGTTAAGTGATATTTAATGTCCAAGACACCACTCCCATATATAGAATAGACCAATGGTTCCAAATTTTTGATCATATACCTCTTTTATTTAAATAAAAACCCTTTTTTGTTAATGCATTCACACTGTAATACATGTTTGTTTTTCATTTATGTACATTCATGTACTACCATGTATGATTTTCTATATATTATAAAAAGTATAAAAATGGGAATTCTTAAAAATTTAGTTTAAAAAATAGATACAAGTTTTAATATCTACATCTTTCCCACCAGTGAGTTGTCAACCAATGCACACTTTGAAGATTACTAGAATATATGATTAATACTACAGTCTAAATCAAAGCACAAGCACTCCAGAATCACTGTGTAAGCTGTCATTTTTTAATTTATTCCTAACCATTCCATTCCATTCTATATGTCTCATAGTCTTTCCAGCATTTTCCACATATATTTTTTCCTCATTGGGCTTTTTATTTTTAGTGCTTTGATATTGTTTCTAGACACATCTTTTATGTTTCTGTCAAATGTCAGACTTCGTGTAAGAAAATTTGTAGATTATCTGAATGTTACACTTCCTTCTTAAAGAGTTAATTCTTTTCTTGCAAGGCATAAAGGGTAGAGGTTAATAACAATTCAGAAACTGAGATGATGAGTAAGAGGCTCCACTTCTGAAAAGGGCACATGGGGTGAGTAGGGCAGAATTCTAGGTGGATCATTGTGGTCTCAGGATTCCAGGAAACTCAGAAAGAATGGGGGAGCCTGAACTGATAGAGTGTCCAATAAGTGGAACAGGGAGACTGGTTATGGTCAGTGAGCCCAAGAGAACTCTCAGCTCTGGGCACCATAAATGGCAAGCTGAGCCAATAGGGAGACCATCCTCTGCCTGACCACCCTGAAAAGAACTGGAATGTGCAGACTAACATCCTAGGGGAGATCTAGAACTGTTTGCACCCAAGACAGGGATAGCTCACAGGGTGGTGTGGCCCACGAAGAGACACTGGGGTGGCACCCAGCGTGACCTAGGAGCTATGGAAGAAGGTGCACAGGTAAGCCCACCGCCACTTGCAGTTGCAGAGTCACAAGGCGCAGAGATGCTCTCGGGTCCCCGTAACTCCCAGGGGAGAAGTGCAGCCGGCGGGAGCCTAGGAATTCAGCGGTTTGGCACACGAAGAGTCTGCACCCATAACTGGGCAACAGCTCTCAAGGCGGTGACCCCCAAGGGACACTGGGGCAGCACTTAGCCTGACGTAGGAGCTGCGGAAGAGGGTGCATGTGCAAGTCCATGGCCACTAGCAATTGCAAAGTCACAAAGTGCAAAAACGCTCCCAGGTTCCCATGACTCCCCTGGGAGAGGTGTGGAGGACACAAATTGTGTGAATATGTAGAGTTTTGTACGCACAGAGGTGGAGATGGATTGAACTAGAGGATTTGTTGAAGAGGGGGACCTCGATATTGTGGCTCTGGGCCAGAGATTCCGGCTGGGCCATGTTTGCTCTGACCCTCTAAAGAGAAGTGGAAAGACGCCAGGGAACAAAAGCCAGGCAGCCAGCTCACATTAAGCCCATCCCCCTGACAAGGGGTGGGGCAAATCTACCCAGGCAAAGACACTTGAGAAGCTGAGCAGGGGGCCCTGCCACAAGAAGACAGACTGGAGGAACAGGTGAATGATAAGCTTATTTCCCACAGGACTGTAAAACTCCACCACCAGGGGAAAATAATATAGGGAGCTCCAGGTGTTTCTTCTCAACTCGCTTAAACTTCCGGCTAAAATTTTACGTTTCTTTTTTAGTATTTTACATTTTATTTTACATAAAATTTTACATTTCTTTTTTCTTATTCTTTTTTTTCTTTTTACCCTGCTCCCATTTCAAATAGATTCATATTTCCCAACCTGTTTTTAAGTCGCTTTTTAACTTTTATTTATTTTCACATCAACATTTTATAGATTTATGCTCCATACAGCTTGTTTTTCACTCTATTCAATTTTATCTTGTATATATGTAAGTTCTCATTTCTTTGCAATTCTGAGATATAGTATCTTCTAACACAGAGACCAAAACAAAGCAGGAACAGGCAGATCATCTTGCTGTGTCCACCCTGAGAGATTATACTCTCTCCACCCCACCCCCCCTTTTATCCCCTCTTTTCTTTTTTCTTTCATTATTATTGTTTTGGATCATCTTGTCTTTGGTAGCATACCTGTGGTAGCTTTTGACCACTTCAGATTTTTTTCTAAGGTGCACTCTGCTTGGGTAGTGGTTGATATTTTGGACTCTGTGCACTCCCTCAACCATCTGTCAACAGAATGACTAGGAGGAGGAACTCGAACAAAGAAAAGAACCAGAAACAATGTCTTCTGAAACAGAACTGATGGAAATGGTTATAAGCAAGATGTCAGAGATAGACATCAAGGTAGCAATCATGAAGTCAATAGATAGGTTTGAGAAAAGCATTAGTGACAATATAGAATCTCTAAGAGCAGAAATGAGATCTACTCAGGCTGAAATTAAAAATGCCATGAATGAAATGCAGTCTAAATTGGATACTCTAACAGCCAGGGTTAATGAGGCAGAATAATGAATTAGTGACCTAGAAGATAAGATCATAGAAAGGAAGGAAGCTGAGGAAGATAGGGATAGGCAGCTAGTAGCCCATGAGAACAGACTTAGAGAGATCAATGACACCATGAAATGTTCCAATGTCAGTATTATTGGGATTCCAAGGGAGTGGAGGGAGAGAGAGAGAGAGAGAGAGAGGACTAGAAGGTATATCTGAGCAAATCATAGATGAGAACTTCCCTAATCTGGGGAAGGAAAAAAGCATTCACATCCAAGAGGCAGAGAGGACCTTTCTCAAAATTCAGTAAACATAGATTAATAACCCAACATATGATAATGAAGCTTGCAAATCATAGAGCCAGGGAAGCTATCCTGAGGGCAGCTAGGGGGAAATAGATTTCTTATGTACTGAGGGAGGAACATCAGAATAATATCAGACCAATCCACAGAGACCTGGCAAGCCAGAAAGAGATGGGAAGACATATTAGGGTACTAAATGAGAAGAACATGCAGCCTAGAATACTTTATCCAGCAAGGCTGTCATTCACAATGGACAGAGAGATAAAGAGCTTCCAGGACCAGCAGAAACTGAAAGAATATGTGACCACCAAGCCAGTCCTGCAAGAAATATTAAGGGGGATACTGTAGGCAAAGAGAAACCCCAAGAGTCACATGGACCAGAAAGTAACAGAGACGATCGACTGAAACAGGGAATTTACAGGCAATACAATGACACTAAATTCATATCTTTCAATAGTTACTCTGAATGTAAATGGGCTAAATACTCCTACCAAAAGACATAGGGCATCAGATTGGATAAAAAAAAAAACAAACAATACCCATACATATGCTGTCTACCAGAGACTGATTTTAGACCTAAAGACACCTCCAGATTGAAAGTGAGGAGATGGACAAAATTTATCATGCTAAAGGACCTCAAGAGAAAGCTGGGGTAGCAATTCTCATAACAGACAAATTAGATTTTAAACCAAAGACGGTAGTAAGAGATGTAGAGGGACACTATATCATACTTAAAGGCTCTCTCCAACAGAAAATCTAACAATTGTAAATATCTATGTCCCCAATATGGGAGCAGGCAACTACATAAACCAACTATCAACCAAAATAAAGAACCATATTGATAATAACACATTAATAGTAGAAGACTTCAACACTCCACTCACAGCAATAGATAGATCATCTAAGCAGAAGATCAACAAAGAAACAAGAGCTTTGAAGGACACATTGGACCAGATGGTCTCCACATACATATACAGAACATTCCATCCTAAAGCAACAGAATACTCATTCTTCTCGAATGCAGACAGAACTTTCTCCAGAATAGATCACATACTGGGTCACAAATCAGGTCTCAAATGATACCACAAGACTGAGATTATTCCCTGCATATTTTCAGATCACAATGCTTTGAAACTGGAACTCAACCACAAGGAAAAGTTTGGAAGGAATGCAAACCCTTGGAGGTAAAAGAGCATCCTGCTAAAGAATGAATGGGTCAACCAGGAAATTAAAAAGGAACTTATACAGTTCCTGGAAACCAATGAAAATGAAAACACATTGGTTGAGAACCTATGGGATACTGCAAAGGCAGTCCTTAGAGGGAAATACATAGCCATCCAAGCCTCTCCCCAAAAATTAGAAAAATCCCAAATGCACAAGCTAACCTTACACCTAAAGGACCTGGAGGAAGAACAGCAAATAAAGCCTAAACAACGTAGAAGAGAACTAATAAAGATTAGAGAAGTAATCAATGAAATAGGAACCAGAAAAACAGTGGAACACACCAACGAAACTAGAAGCTGGTTATTTGAAAGAATTAATAAGCTCAATAAACCTCTGGCCAGACTTATCCAAAAGAAAAGAGAAAGGACCAAAAATTAATAGAATCATGAATGAAAGGGGAGAAATCATGACCAATACCAAGGAAATGGAGACAGTTATTAGAACTTATTACCAGCAGCTGTATGCCAACAACCTAGGCAATCTGGAAGAAATGGATGCCTTCCGGGACACTTATAAACTACCAAGACTGAAACAGGAAGAAATAAACAATCTCAACAGACCAATAACCGGAAAGGAAATTGAAACAGTAATCAAAAACCTCACAAAAAATAAGAGTCCAGGGACAGATGGCTTCCCAGGGGAATTGTACCAAACATTTAAAGAAGATGTCATACCTATTCTACTGAAGGTGTTCCAAAAAATAGAAATGGAGGGAAAGCTTCCAAACTCGTTCTATGAGGGCAGCATTACCCTGCTCCCCAAACCAGACAAAGACCCCATCAAAAAGGAGAACTTAGACCAATATCCCTGATGAACTTGGATGCCAAAATACTCACCAAGATATTAACGAATAGGATCCAACAGTACATTAAAAGCATTACTCAATACGACCAGGTGGAATTTATTCCTCGGATGCCACGGTGGCTCAATATTTGCAAATCAATGTGATAATGTGATAGAGCACATTAATAAAAGAAGAGCCAAGAATGATATGATCCTCTCAATTGATGCAGAAAAGGTATTTGACAAAATACAGCATCCTTTCTTGATTAAAACTCTTCAGAGTGTAGGTATAGAGGGAACATAACTCAACATCAGGAAAGGCATCTATGAAAAGCCCACAGTGAATATCATTCTCAATGGGAAAAAACTGAGAGCTTTTCCCTTAAGGTCAGAAACATGACAAGGATACCCACTCTCACCAGTATTGTTCAACATAGTACTAGAAGTCCTAGCCTCAGCAATCAGACAACAAAAAGAAATAAAAGTCATTCAAATTGTCAAAGAAGAAGTCAAACACTCTCTCTTTGCAGATGACATGATACTTCATGTGGAAAATCCAACGGACTCTACCCTAAAATTGCTAGAACTCATATAGCAATTCAGCAATGTGGCAAGATACAATATCAATACAAAGTCAGTGCACAGAAATCAGTTGCATTTCTATACGCTAACAATGTGACTGAAGAAAGAGAAATTAAGGCGTCAATCCCATTCACAATTGCACCCAAAACCATAAGATACCTAGGAATAAACCTAACCAAGGAGGTAAAAGATGTGCATCCTAGAAACTACAGAACACTTATTAAATAAATGGAGGAAGACACAAAGAAATGGAAAAGCTTTCCATGCTCATGGATTGGAAGAACAAATATTGTTAAAATGTCTATGCTGCCCAGAGTAATCTACACATTCAATTCAGTTCCAAGAACAAATATTGTTAAAATGTCTATGCTGCCCAGAGTAATCTACACATTCAATTCAGTTCTTATCAAAATACCATCAAAATTTTTCACAGAGTTGGAACAAACAATCCTAAAATTTTGTGGAACCAGAAATGACCCTGAAAATCCAAAGGAATGTTGAAAAAGAAAAACAAAGCTGGGGCATCACAATGCCTATGTTCAAGTTATATTACTAAGCTGTGATCATCAAGACAGCATGGTACTGATACAAAAACAGACACATAGATCAATGAAACAGAATAGAGATTCCATAAGTGGACCTTCAACTTTATGGTCACCTAATTTTTGACAAATCGGGAAAAAATATCCAATGGAAAACAGACAGTCTATTCAATAAATGGTTCTGGGAAAATTGGACAGCCACATGCAGAAGAAAGAAACTGGACCATTCTCTTATAGCATACACAGAGATAAACTCAAAATGTTGAAAGACCTAAATGTGTGATAGGAATCTATCAAAATCCCAGAGGAGGAAACAGGCAGCAACCTCTTTGACCTTGGACAAAGCAAATTTTTGCAAGACAGGTCTCTGAAGGTAAGGGAAACAAAAGCAAAATTGAACTTTGGTGACTTCATCAAGGTAAAATCTTCTTCATGGAAAAGGAAACAGTGAACAAAACTAAAAGGCAACCCAGGGAATGGGAGAAGATATCTGCAAATGAATTTGCAGATAAATGGTTGGTATCCAAGATCTATAAAGACCTTCTCAAACTCAACACTCAAAAAACAGATAATCTAGTGAAGACATGGGCAGAAGACATGAACAGACACTTCTCTAAAGAAGACATACAAATGGCCAATAGACACATGAAAAAATGCTCCACATCACTTGTCATCAGGGAAATACAAATCAAAACCACAATGAAATGCCACTTTACACCAGTCAGAATGGCTAAAATTAAAGACAGGGAATAAAAAATATTGGTGAGGATGTGGAGAATGGGGAACCCTCTTACACTGTTGGTGGGAATGCAAGGTGGTACAGCCACTCTGGAAAACAGTATAGAGGTTCCTCAGGATGTTAAAAATAGAGCTACCCTACAACTCAGCAATTACACTAATGGTATCTACCCAAAGGACACAGATAGAGTGAAAAGAGGGAGCACATGAACCCCAATGTTCATATCAGCAATGTCTGTAATAGCTAAACTGTGGAAGGAGCCAAAATATCCTTCAGTGGATGAATGGATAAAGAAGATGTGGTCCATATATACAATGGGCTATTACTGAGCCATCAGAAAGGATGAATACCCAACTTTTACATCAACTGGATGGGACTGGAGGAGATTATGCTAAGTGAAATAAGTCAAGCAGAGAAAGTCAATTATCATATGGTTTCTTATTTGTGGAACATAAGGAATAGCATAGAAGACATTAGGAGAAGGAAGGGAAAAATGAAGGGGGGGAACTGGGTAACTGGGTGATGGGCATTCAAATGGCAAGTGATATAATGAGCACTGGGTGTTATACTGAACTGATGAATCACTGAACATTATATCAAAAACCAATGATGTACTATATATTGGCTAACTGAATTTAAATAAATTAAAAAAAAATAATAAGTAGAGGGGCGCCTGGGTGGCTCAGTCATTTAAGTGTCTGCCTTCGGCTCAGGTCATGGTCCCAGGGTCCTGGGATGGAGCCCCATATCAGGCTCCCCACTCTGCGGGAAGCCTGCTTCTCCCTCTCCCACTCCCCCTGCTTGTGTTCCCTCTCTCACTCTCTCTGTCAAATAAATAAAATTTTAAAGAAAAGAATTGCTTTAAAAAATAAAATAATAAGTAAATAAAATAAAATCTTTAAAAACAAAAGTTTTTTACATAAATAGGTTCTCAATAATTTTGAACTATTTCTGGTAGATTGTAATTTCCCAGCTTTCCTCATCAAGATGGATATCAGACATTTGCAGTTCTTGGCTGCCCTTTGACTTAAGTTGGCCAATAGAATATGACAGAAACAACATTGAGGTTGTTTTGATCTTAGATCTCAAAAATTCTTGCACTCTTTTAGAATCCTGCCAGACCTGTCTACTGGATAATGAGAAACACATAGACTTCTTACCCCCATTATACCCCCACTTCCAGAACCAACAATCAACCAACCACCAAAAGTGGAACTGTTTGGTAAATTGGCAGTGGATTGCATACACATGTTTGAGAAGACAGAGGAATTTACCAGCTGCCCAGCCCAAACTTCCAACATAGAAACTCATGAACTAAATAAATGGTTGTTGATTGAAGTCACTAAATTTGGAGTGATTTATCCAGTAAAAGCTAACTGATGCAGTATTTCTGTCATTCTTTTTTTTTTCTTAAAGTGTTTATTTAAATTCTAGTTAGCTAATATACAGTGCAATATTGGTTTTAGGAATAGAATTCAGTGATTCATCACTTACATACAACACTCAGTGCTCATCACAAGTGCCCTCCTTAATACCCAACATCCATCTAGCCCATCTCCCACCCACCTCCCTCCATTAACCCTCAGTTTGTTCTCTATCAGTCTCTTAATCAACCAAGTCAAGTCCTCATGCAACACTATGCCACCAGTTAGGGGAGGGAGAATACAAATAATTTTAAGGCATATTTCCTGTTCTCAAAGATTTATTTATTTATATTAAGATTTATTTCTTTATTTTAGAGAGAGAGAGAAAGAGTGAGCATGGGGGAGGGACAGAGGGAGAGAGAGAGTGTCTTAAGTAGAGTCCATGCTGAGCATGGAGCCTGATGTGGGGCTTGATCTCACAAATCTGAGATCAAGAGCCTGAGATCATGACCTAAGCTGAATGCTTAATTGACTGCACCGCCCAGGCACCCTCAAAAAGCTAACATTCTTGCACATAAGATGAGAATGACACATATGGAAGAATTACATACAGGGCACAAGACAGGATATAATCAGATGCTATTTCTCCATATATATAGGCTCCTCTGTAGGAAGATTAGATTATTAAGTAAGCAGGTTACTCGATTTGTACTTAATGGAAGTACCTGTAGATAGTCATCATCTTTATTCCTGTGCTTCCATAGCAGTAAGTGAGAGAGGTGGATTTGTGGCAGGTGATTTGTGAAAGAACCGGTGAGTAGATAAAGTCCTTTTTGGTTCTCAATATAAAGCTCCCCATTGGGATAAATTCTGAGTGGATTACTGAAAAAAATTATGTGAGCCACACAAATGAACTGACAGAAAGGCGGAAAGGGAAGGCAGCCATTTCCATTAGTAAGCATGCTGTGGAAGTATGAAATCTTTTGACCACACATGTGGACAAGATGTTGTCAATGGGCACTTATGTGCAAGCATTAATGTCTACAGCAGCCAGACTAGAGTAGAAGATGTAATTAAAAACATGAATTTTTAAGTCAGCTAGATCCAGTTTCAAATTAAAATTCTCCCATTTCCTTACTGTGTGATTTGGGGAATGTTAAATAAATTATCTTTGGTTCAAATCCTTACTTGTAAAAAGAGGATAACTATGGCACCTAACTCACAGTTTTATTGTGAGGGTAAAGCAAGGTACACACACACACACACATGCATGCACACTCAACATCATCATCATCATCATCATCATCATCATCATCATCATCATCATCATTTAGCCGAATAACTGGCATATTGTAGATGCTCACTAAACACAATAAGCATTACTTGTGTTTATTTTTTGTGTAGTGTGTTCTAAATTTAGGGGGAAGAAAGATTATTGGGAGGGAAAACCCAAATACAGGGTTTTGGACATTTTGTCCCTGAAAAATGAGTTCAATTAGGTCTTTCCTTTCACTGAAGGAAAAGAAAACAAGCTGTTCTCAATTGTATTTAAGTAGTTGCCATTTTTAAAACGTCACTGTTTTTCATCTGAAGATTGATGCACTTTTCTTTCTGGAGTGGTATTTGCCACTCAACATTCCCAGTTTGACTGTCTCAAATGCAAAACACAGAAGAATGAAAAGAAATAGTCCACTGTGGCCAATTGTGCATTTAGTATGTGGGCTGTGGAAGGGCTTCTAAAACATACTGGGAATATTTCAAATGGCTCCCCATTATGTAAATAGTAAGTGGTGCTAACTAATGGGCTCATCTCTGACTTACAATTTTCTAGGCAGCACTGCCCCATTTCCAGTTTCTGTTCTCTGTGAATTACTAGCTAGGAGCAGAATAATGAGTCCCTTGCCTCACACACTCTATCTCTTTTGAAAAGAAAACTATGAGAGGATGCTAAGTTTTGATTATATTCTTTTTAATGAATTTGTCCATTTCTTTCTCTTCTCTTTTGCTTTCTTGTTTTCTGCTAATGACTATTTCCTTTTTTAAAGAACCTTATCTCTGGTCAGGTTTTTATTCAAGCTGCAGTCAGTTCTTTGACTAGAATTTTTTCTGTCCTCAAGTGGAGAAGAGACAAGATTTACAGCTCATCTACTCAAATGGACTAAGGAGTATTTTGTTGGTTGGTGGTGGCTGTTAAACTGAAAAAGAAATTTTAGAAGCATTGATTGACAGAGCTTTTATTTATGCTTCATTTCTTGAATGCTGGCAGATTTCTTTCCACTGTGCATGTTGCCACTCCTTGACCTTCCTCCATTGCATAGGCTCTTCAGCCAATTTCATGTGGAGGCACTTTTAAGAAGCTAAGAGATAGAAAGGGTTAATGTATAAACTCCATTATATTTCTCATTTTTTCTTGTGCCTCTCCTACACAACTTTAGTCTGTATCCTGGGAAATATACAGTGGTAAGAATGAAAATGATTCACTCTAAAAATTCTGACAAGATTGCTTTGAAATTATGTGTGTTCTCAAATGACATATACTGATGAAGTCAGGAGGTCTCAGAGCTCTTCACAGACTATCTTCATCCTCTTCATGCTCCTTGCTTCTGTTGCCCTGGCCCTAGTTCTTCTCACTGCATACAATCAATGTTCAATTCTCAATCTCTTCCTCCCAGTTTGCTGAATTTCTAGAGGCAGAAACAGAAGGCAGCCACAAAGAAAAAATGGAAAACATGCATGTCTGGTGATCTTCTAAGACAAAAATACATGTTTGGAGAGCACCCATTATTTTCTGTGAGCTATAGATCCTTTCTTTTATTTTATCTTTTCCTTTGATAAGAGTTACAAAGTGGTTGTTATATAAAAAAAATAAAGCATGGACTAAAAATTATTAATTAGATACCCTTTTAGGTTATGCAGGCATTGTACCTTTTAAAATAATAACAACCAACATTTCTAGAGCACCTAACATTACTAAGAACATTATGTGCATTATCTCATTTATTCTTCATAGTAACTTGATGAAGAAAATGTTATCATTCCCATATTGTAAATTGGAAAACTGAGGCTAAGAATGCTTATATAAGTTGCCTAAGATAAAATAGATAAGTAACATAACTGTGATTTAAGCTCACTTCTATTTTACTCCAGAGTCAGAGCCCACAAAGATTATGGATTGTATGTAAACTAAGTTACTCAAGATTCAACCACGTTTTTTTTTTAAATTCAATTAGCCAACCTATAGTATATCATAGTTTCAGATGTAGAGTTCAACAACTCATCAGTTGCGTATAACACCCAGTGCTCATCACATCGTATGCTCTCCTTAATGCTCTTCACCCAATTACCCTATCCCCTCACCCATCTCCCCTCCAGCAACCCTCAGTTGGTTTCCTATAGTTAAGAGTCTCTCATGATTTTTCTCCCTCTCTGATGACTTCCCATTCAGTTTTCCCTCCCTTCTTACAGCACCTACACTGGCTGCCTAACTTGCTTATATCAAGCAACACTTCCCAGGGCTCTGATGGGACTGCCCTTCTCAGTCAAGCTTGCCTCAGTCCCATCACAGTGGGCTCCTTCCCCAGAAAACCAGCACAAGCCCTTGCCCACACATCTCTAAAGCCTGGAGTTTTACATATCAACAGACTTGGCTGAGATAGAGACAGGAGGACACTAAAATATTCCTGAAGAGAAGGCAGATAAACAACCAGGGGGTAGGGGGGAGACAGCATGGAAACTGCAATCTGAAAAATGCCTGGGGCACACAGGGGGTGGTTATTTGCTATTCTAGGAGCACATCCATGAGAGACAATATTCACAAAGACACCTCTAGAACAAAGGAGCTGGCTGGCACCATCTCCCCTCCACCCTGCCGCCCCTCAGCATAAACACAGAACCATCTGAGGGAAGCAGTTCAGTGTGGACACTGGCTGTCTGACTTACTTATACAAAGGCCCACACTCCTATGCTCTGGTGGAACTGCCCTTCTCAGTCAAACTTGCTTCAGTCCCAGTGCAGCAGGCCCCTCCCCTAGAAGACTAGCACAAGCCCCTGCCCACACCAGGTCTCTGGGTCAGAGAGTTCTGCAGGGCCTCAGTTCTGGTGGAGGTAGTGTCAGGTCTCATTTCACAAGCAGACCAGAGCACACCTAGTTAAAACTTGCCACATTCAGGCCAGAGACAAACACTGCCCACAAAAGACAAGGAGAGGCTACGCAGTAGACTGGCCTGAAGGACAGAGAAGCCAAAACACAACAGCAGAACACACACAGCACATGCCAGAGACACTCACTGGAGTATAATGACTCCGGTTATTACATAACCTCTTCTTCATAAGGCCATTACTTTTAGGAGCAGCAGACATAGCTAGCTGTCATAACACAGAGAAGGCAGAGACTTAGACAAAATGCCAAGATGGAGGAATTTATCCAAAATGAAAAAAAAAAAAAAAGATAAGGCCATGGTCAGAGATCTAAGTAAAACAGATATAAGTAACATGCCTGATGGAAAATTTAAAGCAACAATCATAAGGATAATCACAGAGCTTGAAAAATCAATATAAAACATCAGTGAGACCCTTACCACAGAGATAAAAGAGTTAAAAAAGAATCAATCAGAGATGAAGAATATTAATGGGATTGGAAACAGGTATGATGCAATGAACAGCAAGAGGGAAGAAGCAAGGAACGAATTTGTGACCGAGAAGACAAAATGATGGAAAATGATAAAGATGACAAAAGAGAAAAAGAAGGATTATACAACACAAGAATAAACTTAGGAAACTCAGTGACTTCATCAAATATAATAATATTCGGGTGCCTGGATGGCTCAGATGGTTAAGCATCTGCCTTCAGCTCAGGTCATGATCCCAGGGTCCTGGGATCGAGTCCCACATTGGGCTCCCTGCTCCTTGGGAACCTGCTTCTCCCTCTGCCTCTCTCTCTCTCTCTCTGTGTCTCTCATGAATAAATAAATAAAATCTTTAAAAAATGTAATAATATTCATATTATAGGAATCCTAGAAAAAGAAAAGAGAGAAAAGGGGGCAAAAAATTTATTTGAGGAAATAATACCTGAAAAATTTCCCTAATCTGGAGAAGCAAACAGACATCCAGATCCAGGAGGCACAGAGAACTCCCCTCCAAAAAATAAAACAAAACAAAATAAAACAAAACAAATTAAAAAAAAAAAAACAGATCCATACCAAGATATATTGTAATTAAATTTGCAAAATATGTGATAGGAAAAAAATGTTAAAAGAAGCAAGACAAAAGAAGCCCTTAACTTTAAAGGGAAACCCCATGAGCCTGCTGGAGATTTCTGAATATGGCAAGCAGGAAGGGAGTGGCATGATATAGTCAAAGTGCTGAATGGGAAAAATACAACCTGCAACCAAGAATACTCTATCCAGCAAGGCTATCATTCAGAATAGAAGAGATAATTTCCCAAACAGGAACTGAAGGAGTTTGTGAACAGTAAACCAACCCTGCAAGAAATATTAAAGGAGACTTTGCACTCTGAGTGCAAAGAAGAAACCAAAAATGACAAAGGCAAGAAAGGATCAGAGAAAACCTCCAGAAACAATGACAAAACAACTAATAAAATGGCAATAAATACATATCTATCAATTATTACTTTGAATGTAAATGAACTAAACAATCAAAAGACATAGGGTGTCAGAATGTATAAAACAAAAATAATACCCATCTATATGCTGCCTACAAGAGACTCATCTTAGATCTAAAGACACCTGCAGATTGAAGTGAGGGGATGGAGAAAAATTTACCATGCATGTGAATGCCAAAAGGAAGTCAGAGTAGCATACTTATATCTGACAAACTAAACTTTTTTGTTCTTGTATTGTTTTTATCCTGCTTTGGTATCAGGGGCATACTGTCCTCACAGAATGGTTTTGAATGTATTCCCTCTATTCCATTATTTGTAAAAGTTTGATAAAGATTGTCATTTTTTTTAAGTGTTCTGTAGAATTCACCAAGGAAACTGTGTGGTCCTGGGCTTTCTTGTGCTGGGAGGTTTTTTATTCCTAATTCAACTTTCATTCTTGTAATTACTCTAAGAAAATTTCCTATTTCTTGAATTCAAGATTCATGATTTAATGTTGGTAACTTGTGCATTTCTAGGAATTGTCTGTTTTTTCCCTAAATTATCTAATTTGTTAATATATAATTATTTATAGTAATGTCATCATGCTATGTATTTCTGTGATTATTTGTTGTATTGTTTTCTCTTCTATTTTTCATTTTGGTTTTTGAGCCTTCTCTCTTTTTTCTTAATGTTGTTAAAGCATTGTCAATTATGTTAATCTTTTTGAAAAAAAATGGTCATTACTTTCAATGTTATGTTATCATTTATTCTTGTCTCCATTTTATTTATTTCTAATTTTTCTGTGTTTTTTCCTCCTCTACTAAATTTCAGCCAAGTTTCTTCTTCATTTTCTAGTTCCTTGTGGTGTAATATTAAGCTGTTTATTTGAACTTTGTTTCTTAATACACACATTTATAGCATGAATTTCACTCTAACATCTGCTTTTGTTGCATCCCATACATTTTGGAATACTGTGTTTTCTTTTTCTTCTATTTTGAGACTTACTGGATTTGCCATTTGATTTCTTATTTGGCACATTGCTTGCACTCCCATTAGGTGAGTTGCTTAATATTTATTTGTTAAATATTTAATATTTACATTGTAGATTTTCCACCTTTGTTTTATTGCTAATCTTTAGTTTTGTACCATTATGGTTAGAAAATATACTTGGTATGATTTCAGTCATCTTAAATCTGTAATATTTGTTATGTCTCTTTTTATGTGATTTAACCAGAAGATTCTTCTGTGTGCATATGAGGAAAATATGTATTCTGTTTTTCTTGGATGAAATGTTTTATATATATCTGTAGAACCATGAATTCTGAAGTATACATCAGGTAAAAAAATGTTCCTTTTGAAAAAATATATATAAAGAACTTATACAACTCAACAGCAAAAAATAAACCCCCAAAACAAAACAAAAAACCCAAATAATCCAATTTAAAAATGGGCAGAAGACATAAACAGTCATTTCTCCAAAGAAGACATACAGATGGCCAACAGACACATGGAAAGATATTCAGTATCACTAATCATCAGAGAAATGCAAATCAAACCACAATGAGATAACACCTCACACATGTCAGAATGGCTAAAATCAAAAACATAAGAGACAACAAGTGTTGGTGAGAATGTGGAGTACAAGGAACCCTTGCGCATTGTTGGAAGAAATGCAAACTGGACAGCCACTGTGGAAAACAGCATGGAAGTTCTTCAAAAAATTAAAAAAACAGAATAACCACATGATCCAGTAATTTAATTCCTGTGTATTTACCCAAAGGGTGTGTAAACACTAATTTGAAAAGATACATGCATCCCCATATTTATGGCAGCATTATTTACAATAGCCAAATTATGGAAGCAAACCAAGTGCCCATTGATAGATGAATGGATAAAGAAGAAGTGTTATATATATTGGAATCTTAGCCACAAAAAAGAATGAAATCTTTCCATATGTGAGAGCATGAATGAATCTAAAGAGTACAATGCTAAGTGAAATAAACCAGTCAGAGAAAGACAAATGCCATGTCATTTCACTTGTATGTGGAATTTGAGAAACAAAAGAAACCAACAAAGAAACAAAGAGACAAAGACTTTTTTTTAAAAGATTTTATTTATTTATTTGACAGAGAGAGACACAGCAAGAGAGGGAACACAAGCAGGGGTAGTGGGAGAGGGAGAGGCAGGCTTCCCGCTGAGCAGGGAGCCCGATGCAGGGCTCAATCCCAGGAACCTGGGATCATGACCTGAGCTGAAGGCAGATGCTTAACGACTGAGCCACCCAGTTGCCCCAAAAAACAGACTCTTAAATATAGAGAACTGGTGGTTACTAGAGGGGAGGTGGGTGGGGGAATGGGTCATATAGGTGAAGGGGGAAAAAAGATTCAACCACTTCTTTCTGAGCCCTATAATATACTAGACATTATGCTAAGCTATTTTATCTACATAAAACCTAGGAAGGAATTATTATCCCTGTTTTACATATAAAAAAGGAATGTGGGAAAGGTAATAAAGTGAGTAGTAAAACCAGGATTTAAACCTAGGTTTTCTGTTCCTTCTACACAGTATCACTGAATGGTATAGATACTATTTCACCAGTATATAGGATTGCCCATTCTACCTGATAACAGCATCTACAGATCTAAGGTATTTATAGAATTTCTGCATTAGAGTTCTCTAGGGAAACAGAAACCAATAGAACATAAATAGATATACAAATGCAAATATTTTCACAGATTACTACTTGTGTTTTAACTCTAATGTGTCTTAGATGAACAAGTTTGTTTTTGTTTTCACATAATTGAACTTATCAATCTTCTCTTATACACAAATATATAGAATATTTATATACATATAAATGCATATTAAATATATAAAAAGAGATTTATTATAAAGAATTGGCTCATGCAGTTACATATGCTGAGAAGTACTAATATCTATAGTGAGCAAACTGGAGATCCAGGAGAACTGATGGTTTAGTTCCCATCTGAATCCAAAGGGCTCAGAACCAAGTAAGCCAATAGTGTAAGTTCCAGTCTAAGTTTAAAGTCAGGAGAATATCAATGTCCCATCTCAAAAACCATTAGGCAGAGAGAGTGCAAATTATCCTTTCCTTTGCCTTTTTGTTTTATCTAGGGCTTCAGTTGATTAGATAAGGCCTACTCACATTGAGGAAAGAAAATGCTTTATTCAGTCTTATGATTTAAATATTAATCTCACCCAGAAACATCTTTGCAGATATACCCAGCATGTTTAACCACATAATTGGGCACACCATGGTCAAGTAAAGTTGACACATAAAATTATCCATCACACTTTTCTTCTTGGAAAAGGAGAACTTTTGAGACCATGGTAAGGTGTGTAAAGGATTTGATAATACAGAAAAGTATAAGCATATATGGAGGCAATGTTCTTTTTTTTAAGATTGATTGGTTGATTGATTGATTGATTTTAGAGAGAGAGAAAGAGTGAGAACATGAGCAAGGAGAGGGACAGAGGGAGAGGAAGAGAGAATCCTCAAGCAGACTCCCCACTGAGCATGGAGCCTGACTTGGGGCTCAATCCCAGGAGTCTAAGATCATGATTCGAGCCAAAACCAAGAGTAGGCTGCTTAACTGACTGAGCCACCCAGGAACCCCAAGGAGGCCATGTTCTTTAAATTCAAAACTGCTTCTGAATCTTTTTCACCTACATTTCCACATCAAAACCTCTTGGAGTAGACAAAGGTTTTAGGGGTAATCTAAACCAACTATTTACCTAGTCCATGAATCTCTTCCTTAATATTCTTATCCTTAAATATCTCTAGTGACTATAAACTCATTGTTACTTGGAGTTGCCCATTTCCTTTTCAGAAAGCATCAAGCTGAATGAAAATAGGAGACTATCTTTACAACCTTGGGGTAGAAAAGGACTTCTTAATCAGAATGTGAAACTATAAAGGAGAAGATTGATAAGTTCAATTATGTGAAAACAAAAACAAACTTGTTCATCTAAGACACATTAGAGTTAAAACAAAAGTAATAATCTGTGAAAATATTTGCAGCACCTATAATTGATATAACACATCATGTATAACCTACTTGAAAAATACAAAGAAAATACAACTAGACATTTCACAGAGAATAGAACATAATTGGCCTATTAATATATAAAATATGCTCAACTTCATTAATAATCAGTGTCCTGTAATTAATAATGGTTAAATAAAATTTCTACTCACAAGATTGGCAAAAATTTAAAAGTCTGGCAATATCAAGTGTTGACAAGAACATGAAGCAATAAAAATGTTCATACCCTGCTAGGGGAAGAATATATTTCTGATGAATAAAAGTTTGACATTATCTAGCAAAATTGAACATATGAATACTCTATGACCCAACAATAGTCCTAGGCTTTTCAGGCCTTTCTCTCAAGATGTACTACCAAAGGACACATACAAGAAAGCTCATAACAGCAATGTTCATGACAGCAAAACCTGAATAAAACCCAATAGTCCATCAGAAGTTGACAGGAAAAAGAAATTCCATTATACTCACACAACAGACTACTGTATACCTGTATAAAATTTTAATGAATCACAGATACAGACATCAATATGCATGTATCTCCAAAATATAATTTTGAACAAAACAAAAAAGTGACAGAAAAATATATATAACATCATAATATTTATATCAATTTCAAAGTCAAGCAAAAGTGAAAAATATATTGTTTAAAATTGCATACCTAAGTATTAAAATATTAAAGAAAACCAACAAAATCATTGTATAACCCAAAACTTAAGATTATAGTTACCTCTGCAGTAGAGGAAATATTATGTGATTGGAAGTAAATATAAAATAATATAAATATAAAATACTGATATTCATGTTTCTTAAATTGAGTGCAGGAAAATTGAGGGGTTTTTTTGAATAATTGTTTATTTTTATTTTTTAATGGTTTCAGAGGTAGAATTTAATGATTCATCAATTGCAAATAACACCCAGTGCTCATTATATCAAGTGCCCTCCTAATGCCCATCATCCAGTAACCCCATCCCCCCCCTTCCCTCCAGCAACCTGTTTGTTTCCTAGAGTTCAGCATCTCTTATGGTTTGCCTCCTTCTCAATTTTCATCTTATTTTATTTTTCCTTTCCTTCCCTTATGTTCATCTGTTTTATTTCCTGAATTCCACATGTGAGTGAAATCATATGGTATTTGTCATTCTCTGACTGACTTATTTTACTTAGCATAATACACACTAACTCCATCCATGTTGTTGCAAATGGCAAGACTTCATTCTTTTTGATGGTTGAGTAATACTCCATTGTATATATATACCACTTCTTTATCCATTTATTTGTTGATGGACATCTGGGCTCTTTCCATAGTTTAACTATTGTGGACATTGCTGCTATAAACATTGGGCTGCATGTCCCCTTCAAATTATTATGCTTGTATCCTTTGGATAACTACTTAGTAGTACCATTGCTTGGTCGTAGGGTAGTTCTATTTTTAACTTTTTGAGGAACCTCCATACTGTTTTCCAGAGTGGCTGCACAAGTTTGCATTCCTACCAACAGTGTCTCCCTTTCTCTCTGTCTTTGCCAACACCTGTTGTTTCCTGAGTTGTTCATTTTAGCCATTCTGACCAGTGGGAGGTGGTATCTCATTGTGGTTTTGATTTGTACTTCCTGATGATGAGTGACGTTGAGCATTTTTTCATGTGCCTGTCGGCCATTTTTAGGTCTTTGGAGAAATGTCTGTTCATGTCTTCTGCTCATTTCTCGACTGGATTTTTTGTTTTTTGGGTGTTAAGTTTGATAAGTACTTTATAGATTTTGGATACTAGCTAGCCCTTTATCTGATAAGACATTTGCAAATATCTTCTCCCATTCCATAGGTTGCCTTTTAGTTTTGTTGACTGTTTACTTTGCTGTGCAAAAGCTTTTTATCTTGATGAAGTCCCTATAGTTCATTTTTGCTTTCGTTTCTCCTGCCTTTGGAGACATGTCTTGTAAGAAGTTGCTGCAGCTGAGGTCAAAGAGGTTGCTGCCTCTGCTCTCCTCTAGGATATTGATAGATTCCTGTCTCATATATAGGTCTTTCATCCATTTTGAGTTTATTTTTGTGTATGGTGTAAGAAAATGTCCCAGTTTCATTCTGCTGCATGTGGTTGTCCAATTTTCCCAGCTCCATTTATTCAAGAGACTGTTTTTTTTTTCCTCCACTGTTTTTTATTTCCTCCAAATAATATCCTCCAGGATATTATTTCCTGCTTTGTTTAAGATTTCTAATTGAAGTATAATTAACATACAGTTTTATATTAGTTTCAGGTGTACAATAATGATTCAACAATTCTATACATTACTTAGTACTCACCACAGTAAGTATACTCTTTTTAATTTTCTTTTCATTTGAGTTTAGTTGACACACAATGTTACATTAGTTTTAAGTGAAGGACATTGTGTAGTTTATGTACTATGGTAATGCTCACCAGAAATGTAGCCACCATCTGTCAATATACAACTCTATTACAATATCATTGATTATATTCCTTATGCTGTGCCTTTTATTCCAATAATTTATTCATTTCATGTCTGGAAGCCTGTGTCTTCCATTTTCTTTCACCCACTTTGCCCAACCTCACACCCTACTCCCCTATGGCAATCATCAGTTTGTTCTCAGTATTTAAGAGCCTGTCTTTTATATTATTTTTTTTCTTCATTTGTTCTTTTAATATTATCTTTTTAAGCCACACAATGCACTTTATGCACTCTCTTTTCATGCATGACATACTTGATAGTAAAAAGAAAAATCCTATAGTAGTCTCCTTTTGCCTTCCAATTCAAATACAAAGTTTCTGATATGCTTTCTAGGCCCTGAATAATCTGCTCCTTCTCTACCAAATTATTACCTACTATTTCCTAGTATGTATTTTACCTCCCATGTACTTTCTTATGTGATTTGCACTATCCTGAATGTTTTCCCTGCTCATTTCTGCCTATCTAAGCCAAACCTACTCTTGAAGGCTGACTTTATGCCCCAGTACCTTCATGAAAATATTTGAGAATATCCAGTCCAATATTTACTTCACACTTCTTTGCATTCTTTTTGCTTTTTAAAAATAGTAGCTCTGTACCACAAAATGTAGCACTTCATTGTTTTATGCGTTTTTACACTTGTCTCATCAGTACTGTGCTTCTTTTGCATCTTGTTAGAACCTAACAGTTATGGATTCACCAAACATATTCAATAAATACTTGTAGTTAGTGAAATTGGCTAGAAATCCATATTACATAGACTTTATTTAAAGCTATACAGATTGGGGCACCTGGGTGGCTCAGTTGGTTAAGCGACTGCCTTCGGCTCAGGTCATGATCCTGGAGTCCCAGGATCGAGTCCCGCATCGGGCTCCCTGCTCGGCAGGGAGTCTGCTTCTCCCTCTGACCCTCTTCCCTCTCGTGCTCTCTATCTCTCATTCTTTCTTTCTCAAATAAATAAATAAAATCTTTAAAAAAAATAAAATAAAGCTATACAGATTTAATGCATTCAAAAATATACAGGAGAATAAACACAAAAGTAGTCAAGTAGAGGCTCTGCTGTAATACATCAGGATTTTTCACCTTTGATACAGCCTTTCTAGGTAAATAGACAAAACAATATATTTAATTGAATCATCTGAATATATTATGTGCTGGAATTAGAAACACTGAATGAGTGGGTTCCACATTAGTGAAGTTTTGAGGGACTGCATAAGATAAGATTAAAGTAATAAATGCATCTTATCTCATACAGGTACTTAAATTTGCTTGCAAAGTCCCTGTCCCCAAACTCCGACTCTTCTTAAGCTACAATATTACTCAGATGCATGCATAAGCAGATTTCATATCATAAAATGATAGCACATGCACAGAGGCACTGCTGCACTTGCTGTTTTTATACAGCTGTAAAACCACCAAACTGAAGCAAAATTACTTCACAGACAAAAAAAAAAATGCCTTTTGTCTTTCCTAAAGCTCTTTCTCCAGTCCAATTGTAAACTTATGTAATGAGCTCTCACGTAGTAGTGCCTAATCTCTTGAAGTCTTTCTGAAACCTGCAGAGCTCAATCTCTTTGAATTTAGACATGAAAATTCTAGTTTGCTGGGCACTACAACTATTCTATTGTTGTCCCCAGGCTTGTTTTCTCTAGGGTATCTCTCTGTAGATGTAAAGAAAACTGATCAAATATTTGGCTTATAAATAATATTTGGAAACACCACGACATAGTATCAGTTGGTTTGTATTTGTGATGAAAGGAAGTGAAAGAGAATTTCAGACAAACTTTCCTTCATCATGGATCCAACATTTCTTTCTGTGTCTGCAGCTTATGCAACTGTTTTATCTTTGTTATATCAGCAATGTTCTCTCACCCAAAAAGTCACATACCAGATAATGCGCTTTAATCAAAAGTGGGGCCTGAAAGTCAAGTCTACTAACAAAGTAGTGGTCCACATCTGGATGCCAAATCTGAAACTATTCATTTTGAACTTATTGCTCGATCAAAGATGATTTAGAGAATAAATCTTGAAAGTATTGACAAACAAAAATAGTGGGGCTGGTTTTGGGGGGTGTTGAATATGGTTATTTCTTTTTCTCCAGCTCTTTTTAAGTTACCACTTAAGTTACCAACTTAAGTTAAGTTAAGTTAAGTTGGTCTTATACTCTTATCCATTCTTATATAGAAAAGGCTCTTTTAGTATATTAAATGAAATTCTTATAAAATTCTGTTTTTAATTATCTTTCATATTACTTATATGCAAAAATAATATCTATAATTGAGAAAGTTGTGTCCCTGTGTTGTTTCATTTTATACTATGAAAGATGATATTTGACATCATATTTTTTTATTTCTGTAAGTTTATTCTTACTGCTTTCAAGAACAAAGGGAGAATTTGTATATGGAAAACAATAATCAAAAATAAAAGCTCATTTTGGGTGGCATTATCATGTAATTGAACATTAAATACTATATTCTGAAGTAAGTTATTAAGATATGGAATTTTCTTAAAAAGATAAAGAGGCTTAAGCTCAAAAAGAAGTTATTTTTGGGATTCTTCTCCCATATAGTATGATATATTGCCAGGAAATGAAATATTTGCTAATCAGAAGGGTGAGTCAGATGAGGTGCTTCAAGTATAATGATCTAAATAATTTTTTGGCTTATCATCAGCATCAACAAAACAGTTGGGTGAATTCAGATTTTTATGTAATGACATGTTTCAGATTTATTCTCACTTTGAACCTTTTCTACCTTCTCTTAAACTCCAGAATAATAGCTCCTTCCTACCTCAGAACAATAAAGTGAAAAAGACAATGCAATTAAGAATTGTTCTCTATAACAGTGGGCCATTTAGAAAATACCCAGAAAGATGTTTAGGATAAGATGAAAAGCTATTGTACTTGGCACTTTATTTCTTTCAGATCCTGAAACTCTTGGTGTGTGTGTGTTTTGGGCTAAGAGGGTGTGCTGGAAGTGGAAGGTGGACAGTGAGACGCGGGATGGTGAGACCTGGACATGATATAGGGTAATAGCAAAACTTTACTGCTGGTTTTATCAAAAATATTTTCATAGTAAAATGTGTCCTCTCAGGAAGCATTGACAGATGGAGTAAAGTAAAACAATCTACCATACCTAAGAATCTTGAACAATGCCAGCTGCACCCATTTAGAGGCTGTGAAGAAATGTCAGTCATTATTAAAGGAAATCCTCTGAGACCAGGAAGCAGAAGATTTGTTTGCGAATGTCACCACTGTAGGGGCTCTGGTAATGCAGTGTTATCTGA
The DNA here is from genome assembly GCF_003265705.2 of Callorhinus ursinus. NCBI lineage: Eukaryota > Metazoa > Chordata > Mammalia > Carnivora > Otariidae > Callorhinus > Callorhinus ursinus. The sequence goes on from NW_027397129.1 coordinate 4,824,497, forward strand.
ACCTGTGGCCATCATTCATTAACTCGGGTACTAGTGGATCATTTTGTTTAATATAACTCCAACTAATACTGAGGATCCATTGATTGTATTTCATGAACCTACTTAATTCACTGGAAAATACAAGGGGTGCATATTTGCTCCAGGCATTATGTAACACTTCTCTCCTGAGGATCAATGTGTTAGTATTTGTAATGCACACTGAAGATGAAAATTGCTGTACAAATAATAGTCATTATCCTGTGGTACATATAGCTGAAGCTACTCCATTAGGAAGGGGAAAAAAGAGCAATATATAACCATAATATAAAATCAGATGCACACTTCCACCTCATCTTACCCTCCATTCTACCATGCATTGCAGTAAGACAGTTGCCTAGAATGTACCAAACTTGATAAAATATATCTTATAAGAAGGAAGACTTCATGATTAAAAGCAAACCAGATATCTCTGCAGCCCTACTATGTTTGCAAAGTTGCGTGTAATGAAATATTGTAATCTTAACCAGGCTGGCAACCAGAAGATTGGCATAGCAATTCTTCACTCAGTTGCTGTTGCTAATCCAATGCTGTGGTAAGTGGGAAAGACCCTTGCCATGCTCACTCACTCCCCAAATCTCTGGCATGACCACTGTGGCTATTGGCTAAAGTTACAAATGATAAAACTAAACTCAAATTTAAGTGTCAGTTCACTTGTAATTAAAGTGCAAATTGAATCAGAAGCATACACGGAAATGTGTGTCACTCAAAAAAGAATACTGATCTGTCTCTAATTCCATGAGTAAACCACCAGAAAACTCAAAGAGGCAGCTGTGTGTTTTAAAAGCTTTTATATTAAAGTATAATTGACATATTAGTTTCAGGTACACAACATAGTGATTTGACATTTGTATACATTGTGAAATTATAACCACAATAAATCTAGTTACCATGTGTCACCTTAGAAATATTGACTATCTCTTATGCTATACATTATATCCCTGTGACTTACATATTTTATAACCAAAAGTTTGTACTTCTTGATTCCGTTCACCTATTTTGCCTCTCCAGCTCCATTCCCTTCTGGCAATAACCAATCTATTTTCTGTATCTATAAATCTATGTTTTGTTTTGTTAATTTGTTTATTTTGTTTTTTTATATTCCACATATAAATGAAACTATGCAGTATTTGTCTTTCTCTGTCTGACTTATTTAACTTTGTGTAATACCCTCAAGATCCATCCATGTCATAAATGGTCAAAGTGCAAAGTTCTGTGTTTTTTATGGCTTAGTAGTATGTGTGTGTGTGTGTGTGTGTGTGTGTGTGTGTGTGTGTGTGTACATAGTCACTACCCATCAGTGGACACTTAGGTTGCTTCCATATCTTGGCTATTGTAAATAATGATTCAGTGAATATAAGAGTGCATATATCTTTTTGAATTAGTGTTTTCATTTTCTTCAGATAGATACCCAGCAGTAAAACTGCTAGATCATATTGTATTTCTATTTTTAATTTTCTGAGGAACCTCCATACCATTTTTCATGGAGGCTGCACCAATTTACATTCCTACCAACATTGTACCAGGGCTCCCTTTTCTCCACATCCTCACCACACTTGTTATTACTTGTCTTTTTGATAATAGCTATTCTGATAGGTGTAAAATGATAGCTCATTGTGATTTTGATTTGCATTTCCCTCATGATTAATGATGTTGGGCATCTTTTCATGTACCTGCTAGCCATTTGTATGTCTTCTTTGGAAAAAAATGCCTATTCAGATCTTTTGTTCATTTTTTAATTTTTTTATGTTGTTATTGAGTTTTATGAGTTCTTTACATATTTTGGAAGTGTTACCCACAGCAATTAGGCAAGAAAGAGAGTAAAGGCACCCAAATTGGAAAGGAAGTGGTAAAACTGTTACTATTTGCAGATGACATGACACTGTATGTAGAAAACCCTAAAGACTCCACCAAAATGCTGTTAGAACTAACAAATAAATTCGGTAAACTTGTAGGATACAAAATTCATTTATAAAAGTTTGTTGTGTTTTTATACACTAATAATGAACTATCAGAAAGAGAAATCATGAAAACAATCCCATTTATAATCACATCAAAAAGAATAAAATACCTAGGATTAAATTTAACCAAGGTATTGAAAGACTTGTGCACTGAATACTGTAAGACACTGATAAAAGAAATTAAAGAAGACATAAACAAATGGAAAGATATTCCATGCTCTTGGGTTAATATTATTAAAATGTCTATACTACACAAAGCAATCTACAGATTCAATGCAATTTCTATCACAATTCCAATGGAATTTTTCACAACACTAAAACAGATAATTATAAAAATTATATGGAACAACAAAAGACCTGAATAACCAAAATAATATTGAAAATGGAGAACAAATCTGGAGGTTTCACACTCCTGGATTTCAAATTATACTACAAAGCTATAGTAATCAACTTGGTATCGTACCGGCATAGAAACAGACACAAGATCAATGCAACAGAATAGAAAACCCAGAAATAAGTCCATGTATATATGGTCAATTATTTAACAATAAAGAAGACAATAACATACAATGTGGAAAGGACAGTTTCTTCAATAAATGATGTTGGGAAAACTGGGCAGTTACAAGCAAAAGAATGAAACTGGACCACTATCTTACAACATACACAAAATGGATAAATACTTGAATGTAAGACCTGAAACCATAAAACTCCTGGAAGAAAACAGATGATAAAGTTTTTGACATCAGTCTTTGCAATGTTTTGGTTTTCTTTTTCTTTTTGTTTTTCTTGGATCTGACTCCAAACACAGGGGCAACAGAACCAAAAATAAACAACTAATGGCGCATTAAACTAAAAAGCTTCTGCATAACCAAGAAAACTGTCAACAAAATGAGAAGGCAGCATACTGAATGGGAGAAGACATTTGCAAATCAAAATTTAAAAGCTTCTTCATGCTTAGTAGCACTTAATACCTCAGCCTCAAATCTCAAGGAAGCTCTACACTGGAATACATTTCTAAAGCAGTTGTTTCCAGATTTTTGGATTTCACACATCTTTAAAATGTTAGCATATATTTATCATGTACTACCATAATCATTTTCAAAAGTAAAGTGCATTTTAAAATATAATAGGAAACACTTAAACACAGAATAAGCAAACTGTTATAAGAAAGGGCACATAGCAAAGTTAGAACCACATCATGTATTTTGTGTATATTGAACAAGTTACCTAACCTGTCAATTCCCTCAGATTCTCCATATCTAAGAGAAGACAATATCATTTGTTATGAGGAGTATAGGAATTAACATATAAAGTTCATAGAACAGAATGTGTCACCCTATATTCAAGACATAAGAATTTAGTTATCTCTCTCTCTGTATAAGTTCCTCATTATTTTTTTTATTAACATATAATGTATTATTTGTTTCAGGGGTACAAGTCTGTGATTCATCAGTCTTACACAATTCACAGTGCTCGCCATAGCACATACCCTCCCCAGTGTCTATCACCCAGCCATCCCATCCTTCCCATCGCCCTTCACTCAGGCAACCTTATTTGTTTCTTATAGTTGAGTCTCTTATGGTTTCTCTCCCTCTCTGGTTTCATCTTGTTTCATTTTTCCCTCCCTTCCCCTATGATCTTCTGTCTTGTTTCTCAAATTTCTCATATCAGTGAGATCATATGATAACTGTCTTTCCATGATTGACTCATTTCGCTTAGCATAATACCCTCTAGTTCCATCTATGTCCTTGCAAATGACAAGATTTCATTTTTTGATGGCTGCATAATATTCCATTATATCTGTTGATGGACATCTAGGCTCTTTCCATGGTTTGGCTATTGTGGACATTTCTGCTATAAACACTTGGGTGCATGTTCCCCTTTGGATCACTACATTTGTATCTTTGGTGTAAATACCAGTAGTGGAATTGCTGGGTCATAGGGTAGCTCTATTTTCAACTTTTTGAGGACCCTCCATACTGTTTTCCAGACTGGCTGCACTGACTTGCATTCCCACCAACAGTGTAGAAGGGTTCCCCTTTTTCTGAATCCTTGCCAACGTCTGTCATTTCTTGACTTGTTAATTTTAGCCATTCTGACTGGTGTGAGGTGGTATCTCATTGAGGTTTTGATTGGGATTTCCCTGATGCTGAGTGATGTTGAGCACTTTTTCATGTGTCTGTTGGCCATTTGGATGTCTTCTTTGCAGAAATGCCTGTTCATGTTTTCTGCCCATTTCTTGAATAGATTATTTGTTCTTTGGGTGTTGAGTTTGATAAGTTCTTTATAGATCTTGGATACTAGCCCTTTATCTGATATGTCATTTGCAAATATCCTCTCCCATTCTGTTGGTTATCTTTTGGTTTTGTTGACTGTTTCTTTTGCTGTGCAAAAGCTTTTTATCTTGATGAAGTCCCAATAGTTCATTTTTGCCCTTGCTTCCCTTGCTTTTGGTGATGTTTCCAGGAAGAAGTTGCTACAGCTAAGATCGAAGAGGTGCTGCCTGTGTTCTCTTCAAGGATTTTGATGGATTTAGGTCTTTCAACCATTTTGAGTCTATTTTTGTGTGTGGTGTAAGGAAATGGTCCAGTTTCATTCTTCAGTATGTGGCTGTCCAATTTTCCCAACACCATTTGTTGAAGAGACTGTCTTTTTTCCATTAGACATTATTTCCCTCTTCGTGGAAGATTAGTTGACCATAGAGTTGAGGGTCCATTTCTAGGATCTCTATTCTGTTCCACTGATCTATGTATCTGCTTTTGTGCCAATACCATACTGTCCCCAAACCATAAGATACCTAGGAATAAAGCTAACCAAGGGGGCAAAGAATCTATACTCAGAAAACTATAGAATACTCATGAAAGAAATTGAGGAAGACACAAAGAAATGGAAAAAAGTTCCATGCTCATGGATTAGAAGAACAAATATTGTTAAAATGTCTATGCTACCTAGAGCAATCTACACATTTAATGCAAACGTTATCAAAATACCATCAACATTTTTCAAAGAAATGGAACAAATAATCCTAAAATTTGTATGGAACCAGAAAAGACCCCAAATAGCCAGAGTAATGTTGGAAAAGCAAAGCAAAGCTGGTGGCATCACAATTCTGGACTTCAAGCTCTATTACAAAGCTGTAATCATTAAGTTCCTTATTAATTTTTTAAAAATTCTCATTACCATAGACTGCTGATTACCTTATCTTGGAGCAGCACTGGTCCTCAGACCTGCATTTAGAAACATTGGTCTAGAAGTCTCACAGTTGTCTATGATACCAGATAGTTTTACTAGGGAACTGCACTAGTTTGTAATAATTAAAGACCCTCAAAGGAGAAGAAAATGCTTCATCCTGATGAGTGTTGACTATGAATGGTTACCAATAGAATAAAAAAGTCTACAGTGTCATATATAATATATTTTTATTTGTTATTTTCATGAAGATATAGACAGTAATGCTACCCAAAATTAATTGAACACTTGCAAAGAGTCATTCTTGTTTTTTTATCTCTAATACTCAATCTATTAGCAAATTCAGTCAAATCTAATTCCAAAACATAATTCTAAATCTCCCAGCTCCCTCAATCTACATTGCTACCACCTTAGCCCTAGCCATCATCATCTTTTAGCTGTGTGCTGAACTTCCATCCTAACTGGCCTTTCTACTTCCACTTTTGCTATATCTATACCATTCTTCACAGAACAATCACAGTGATATTTTTTATTAAGATTTTATTTACTTATGTGAAAGAGAGAGAGAGAGCACAAGCAGGTGGAGTGGCAGGCAGAGGGAGAGAGAGAAGCAGGCTCCCCATTGAGCAGAGAGCCCTAGGTGAGGCTCAATCCCAGGACCCTGGGATCACGACCTGAGCTGAAGACAGACACTTAACTGACTGAGCCACCCAGGTGCCCCACTTACAGTGATCTTTAAACAAAAAATATACATATAAACTTTCTAATGCCTTCCCATTGCACTTATAATAAAATCCAAAATCTTACCATAGCAGAAAACACCCTGAATGATCTAGTCCTTATCTATCTTTCTGACCACATCTTCTACTTCTCTCCTTCATGCTCACAATGCACTAATGACACTGACCTTCATTATGTCCCTTGACTACTATAAGTTTGTCTTTTCTCAAAGTCTTTAACTTGTTATTTTCTCTGCCTAGAGTAGTATTCTCCCATTCACTCATGTGGCTTATTCCATTCTTTCACACTGGTCTTACCATATATAATGCCTCCTTAAAAATGTTCCCTTTCACTTATTTCCCCTTTATCTCTTTAACTTATTTTTCATAGCAGTTGCTACTCTCTGAAATTATCTTATCTATTATTTTTTTATATGTTTATATATTTATTGTCTTGCTTTGAATACCTCAGAATGTAAGTTCTATAAAAGGTCTTTATCTGCCCTGTTTAATAGTATACCATCTCTTCGGCTTAGAACAATGTCTGAATTAATGAATAACTTTTTCAGGTATCATGTTAAATTATTTATAAACATTATCACATGTCATGAACATAATAACGCCATAAAGTAAATTTATTATTTTCCTCATTTTACAGATAAAGAACTTGAGATCAGACAGTTAAGTAAATTCCCAAAGGCAATGGGATCAATGCCAGTACACAGATACATAATTTAATTTTATTCCACTCCAGAGCCCATTCTCTTAATCTCATATGCTACTTCTCCTTATCTAACTTAGGAAACTGTTATCAATGTTTCAGATTTAAGGAATATAAATATATTGAAAGACTGAATTATAATACCAGAAGTTTACTACTACAGATTGGGATCTAGACCCAAAACTAATAAAATAAAACATAATAGAAATAGATTTGAAGTCCTGCTCTTAGTGTTTAAATATCATATGAGAAAGAATAAATGAGTGTAGCCTTGGCTTATAAGCAGCATTTGTTAAAAAAAAGAAATAAGACCTGGAAATTTTGACTTTAAGTTCATTGTGAGCTAGCAGGGTGTTGCGACTCCTACAAAATAAAAATTAAAAAAAAAAACAAGCTGCTACAAATAGATTGTATTAATATAAATCTACTCTCCAAGTACAGCCACACTGGACTTTTCACTGGACAAAATGTCACAATCATTTATGGAGGTCAAGTTTTAAAAGGGATAATCGGCAAATTAGACCCCAATCAGTGGAAATAGACCAAGAACATGAAGGGTCTGAAATAAATGCAAAATAAGTAACTGTAGGAGAAGCTAGGCATGCATAACCAAATCAGAAAAGGAATAGGTTATAAGTTTTAAGGGGCCACAATTTTGATTATGCATTGTTTGTCCATAATGATGAACTGCAGCCAGTGAATAGAAATTAAGAGGTGCTACATTGCGGATCAATATATGGAACAACTTTCAAATATTTTGTGTTAAGAAGGAGACCAGTTTGTTCACAAAGGATGAGATTCTTTCACTAGTAATTTTCAAATATAGGCAAGAAAACACTTAATAGGAATATTATATACAGGGAGTGAAGTTGGAGTAGAACAGTGATTCCCAAACCTCAGTCCAATACCTGGTGCTACAACGTAAAAACAAAACAAAACAAAACACAGATGCTGGGGAAACATCCAGTATGTCTATCAAGGGAACACAGTGATATGCATTTTTTAAAAAGATTCATAGGGTATCATGAAACTCTGGGAAAATTCTCAGATAAACAGTTCTCAAGTCCTTAGCATTTTTATCTGCCAGACTCCTAAAATTTCATTCATAGTTAAACTAATAGACTGTAAACTCCTTTCTGACAAGAACTGTACCACTGCTTCCTGTGTAATGTCTAAGACATCACTGGCACTCAATAAATGTTTGTTAAATATATATTTTTTTATTGTTTTAAATCTTAATTCCAGTACAGTTAATAGTGTTATAATAGTTTCAGGGGTACAATATAGTGATTCAACAATTCTATGCATTACTCAGTGCTCATCATGTAAATGTTCTCCTTAATTCCAGTCACCTATTTCACCCATCCCTTCTCCAACTTCCCCTCTGATAGTATCAGTTTGTTCACTATAGTTAAGAATCTGTTTCTTGGTTTCCCTCTCTCTCTCTCCCCCCTTTTAGTGTTTTATTTTGTTTCTTAAATTCTACATATGAGTGAAATCATAAGGTATTTGTCTTTCTCTGACTGACTTATCTTGCTTAGCATTGTATTCTCTAGCTCCATTCATGTCATTACAAATGGCAAGATCACATTATTTTTTATGGCTGAATAATATATATATATATATATATATATATATGATGAATATATATATTCATAGATAGATGAATTCATCTATCTATGGACAGTTGGGCAACTTCTATAATTTGGCTATTGTAAATAATGTTGCAATAAATATAGGGGTGCATATATCACTTTGAATTAGTGTTTTTGACTAAATATCCAGTAGTGGGAATGATGGATCATAGAGTAATTTTATTTTTAACTTTTTGAGGAAACTTCATACTGTTTTCCACAGTGGCTATTCCAGTTTGCATTCCCACCAAGAGTGTACAAAGGTTCATCTCTCTCCATGTTATCACCAACACTCGTTTCTTGTGTTTTGATTTTAGCCATTTTGACAAACATGTGATGATATCTCATTGTAGTTTTGATTTTCATTTCCCTGATCATGAGTGATATTGAGCACATTTTCATGTGTCTGTTGGTCATCTGGGTGTCTTCTTTGGAAAAATATCTGTTCATCTCTTCTCCGCATTTTTAACTAGGTTATTTGGTTTTTTTTTTTTTTTTTTTGGATGTTGAGTTGTATCAGTCCATTATATATTTTGGATACTAACCCTTTATCAGATATATCATTTGCAAATATCTTTTCCTATTCTGTACGTTGCCTTTTAGTTCTGTTGTTTGTTTCCTTTGCTATGGAGAAACTTTTTATTTTGATGTAGTCCCAATAGTTAATTTTTGCTTTTATTTCTTTTGTCTCAGTATACATATCAAGAAAAATGTTGCTACAGCTGATGTCAGAGAAATTACTGCCTATGCTTACTTCTAGGATTTGTATTGTTTCAGGCCTCACATTTAGGTCTTTCATCCATATTGAGTTTATTTTTTTGTGTGGTATAAGAAAGTGAGCCATTTTTGTTCTTTTGCATTGAAGCTGTCCGGTTTTCCCAACACCATTTGATGAACAGACTCTTTTCCCCATTGCATATTCTTTCTTGCTTTGTTAAAGATTAACTAACCATATAATTGTGGGTTTATTTCTGGGCTTTCTGTTCTGTTTTATTGATCGATGTGTCTATGTTTTTGCCAGTATCATTCTGTTTTGATTTCTACAGTTTTGTAATATAACTTGAAGTCTGGAATTGTAATACTAGTTTTGTCTTTCTTTTTCAGGATTGCTTTGGCTCTTCAGGATCTTTTGTGGTTCCATACAAATTTTAGGATTGTTTGTTCTAGTTCTGTGAAAAATGCTCTTGGCATTTTGATAGGGATTGCATTTAATCTGTAGATTGCTTTGGGTAGTATAGACATTTTAACAGTAATTGTTTTTTGGACTCATGAGCATGGAATATCTTTCCATTTCTTTGAGTCATTTTGAATTTTTTTCATCAGTAATTTCTCATGTCCAGAGTACAGGTCTTTCACTTCTTTGGCTAAGTTTATTTCTAGATATTTAATTGCTTTGGTGTAATTGTAAATTGAATTATTTTAATTTTTCTTTTAGCTGTTTCATTATTAGTGTATAGAAATTCAACAGATTTTTGTACATTGAATTTATATTTTGTGACTTTACTGAATTGATTTATCAATTCTAGTAGATTTTTGGAAGAGTCTCTAGGATTTTCTATATATAATATCATGTCATCTGTAAATAGTGAAAGTTTTATTTCTTCATTACCAATTTGGATGCATTTATTTCTTTTTGTTGTCTAATTTCTGTGGCAAAGATGTCCAGTTCTCTGTTGAATAAAAGTGGTAAGAGTGGGGGCGCCTGGGTGGCTCAGTTGGTTAAGCGACTGCCTTCGGCTCAGGTCATGATCCTGGAGTCCCGGGATCGAGTCCCGCATCAGGCTCCCTGCTCAGCAGGGAGTCTGCTTCTCCCTCTGACCCTCTCCCCTCTCGTGCTCTCTATCTCTCATTTTCTCTCTCTCTCAAATAAATAAATAAAAAAAAAAATCTTTAAAAAAAAAAAAGTGGTAAGAGTGGATGTCCTTGTGTTGTTTCTGACCTTAGTGGAAAAGCTCTTAGTTTTTCCTCACTGGGTATGATGTATGCTGTTGGTTTTTCATATATGGTTTATATTATGTTGAGGTATGTTCCCTTTAAATCAACTTTGCCGAAGGTTTTTGTCATGAATAGATGTTGTACTTTGTCAAAAGCTTTTTCTGCATCTATTGACATGTTTTTATCTTTTCTCTTAATGATGTGATGTATCACATTGATTTATAAATATTGAACCACCTTGCATTCCAGGAAAAAATCCCACTTGATTGTAGTGGATGATTCTTTTAATATATTGTATATAACATCTTCTGCATGTAGCAGTCTATATGAAGTTGATGGTTGCTTAAGTTTGAACCCATTCTTTACTCCTCTCTTTCCATGTTTCAGGTATATGGTGTCATATTTTACATCCTTTTATTTTGTGAATCCTTTGACTGATTTGTACAGATACATTTATTTTTACTGCTTCGTTGTGGAGTTTTTTTGGTTGTTTTTTATTTTACCGGTTTTGCTATCAGGGTAATGCTGGTCTCAGAGAATGAATTTGGAAATTTTCCTTTCCCTTCTATATTTTTTTGGAAAATTTTGAGAAATACAAGTATTAACTATTTTTTAAATGCTTGGTATAGTTTGCCTGTAAAGGCGTCTGGTCCTGGACTTTTGTTGGTTGGGAATTTTCTGATTCCTAATTAAATTTCATTGCTGATAATCAGCCTGTTCAAATTTTGTAATTCTTCTTGTTTCAGTTTTGGTAGGTTATATCTTTCTAGGAATTTATCCATTTCTTCCGGGTTGTCCAATTTTTGACATATGATTTTTCATAATATTCCCACAATTTGTATTTCTGTCATATTGGTTGTTATTTCTCCTCTTTAATTTGTGATATTGCTTATTCGAGTCCTTCCTCTCTCTCTCTTTCTCTCTCTATGAGACTGGCTAGAGGTTTATCAATTGTGTTGATCTTTTCAAAGAACTAGCTCCTGGTTTCATTGATCTGTTTTTTGTTTTGTTTTGTTTTGTTTCTGTATATCATTTATTTCTGCTCTAATCTTTATCATTATTTTTTCCTTCTGGTAGTTTTGGGTTTTGCTTTCTTATTCTAGCTCCTTTAGGTTTAAAGTTAGGATTTTTACCTGAAATTGTCCTTGTTCCTTCAGGTAAGCCTGTATTGTTATGAACTTCCCTGTTAGAACTGCTTTTGCTACATCCCAAAGGTTTGAACTGTTGTATTTTCATTTTTATTTGTTTCCATGTAATTTTTTATTTTTTCTTTGATTTCTTGGATGGCCCATTCATTGTTTGGTACCATGTTATTTAACCTCAAAGTATTTGTGCTCTTTCCAGATTTTTGCTTGTGGTTGATTTTTAGTTTCATAACATTGTGGGCAGAAAAGATGCATGGTATAACTTTGATCTTTTTGAATTTGTTGAGAATTATTTTGTGGCCTAATATGTGATGTATTCTGGAGAATGTTCCTTGTGAACTTGAGAAGAATGTGTATTCTGTTTTAGGAAGGAATGTTCTGAATATATCTTTTAAATCCATGTGGTTCAAGGTATTATTTAAAGCCATTGTTTCCTTGTTGATTTTCTGTTTGGATGACCTGTCCATTGATGTAAGTAGGGTGTTAGAGTCCCCTACTATTATTACATTGCTATCGATTAGCTACTTCATATTTGTTAACTGTTTTATGTATTTGAGTATTCCCATGATGGATAAATAAATAATTACAATTGTTATATCTTCTTATTGGATTGTCCCCTTTATTATCATATAGTGCATTTTTCTTAGTCCCTTGTTACAGTCTTTATTTTAAATTTTATTTTGTCTGATTTAAGTTTTGCTATCCTGGCTTTCTTTTAAAAACCTTTCACATGATACATGATAACTTTCAATCTGCAGGTGTCTTTATGTCTGAAATGAGTCTCTTATAGGCATCATTAGATGGGTCTTGTGTTTTTATCCACTCTGTCAACCTATGTCTTTTAGTAGGAGGATTTTAGTCCACTTATATTCATAGTAATTATTGATAAGTGTGTATTCATTGCTATTTTATTACTTATTTTGTGGTTTTTCTCTGATCTTTTCTTCTCTTGCCCTCTTTCTTGATTTGTTGGCTTTCTCTAGTGATATAATTGGATTGATTCCTTTCTCTTTATTCTTTGCCTATCTATTACTGGTTTTTGATCTGTGGTTACCATTAGGTTTGTATATAACATCTTCTGCATGTAGCAGTCTATATGAAGTTGATGGTTGCTTAAGTTTGAACCCATTCTTTACTCTTTTTCCATGTTTCAGGTATATGGTGTCATATTTTACATCCTTTTATTTTGTGAATGCTTTGACTGATTTGTACAGATATACTTATTTTTACTGCTTTGTTGTGGAGTTTTTTTGGTTGTTTTTTATTTTACTTTTCATACTCTTACTTATGGTCTTTCCTTTCCACACAAATAATTTCCTTTAACATTTCTTTTAGGGCTGGTTTAGTGGTCATGATCTTCTTTAATTTTTATTTGTCTGAGAAACTTTATCTCTCCTTTTATTCTGAATGGGAGCCTTGCTGGATATAGTATTCTTGGCTGCAGATTTTTCCTTTTAAGCACTTTGAATATATCATTTCACTCCCTTCTGGCCTGCAAATTTTGTGCTGGAAAATCTGATAGCATTAAGGTGTTTCTTTTGTGTGTAACTGTTCTTTCTCTTGCTGTTTTTAAAATTTTTTATCAGTCCTTTTTGCCATTTTAATTACTATGTATCCTGGTGTGGACCACCTTGGGTTGATTTTTGGGGCACTCTCTTTGCCTACTGGATCTAGATACCTGTTTTTTTTCAGATTAGGTAAGTTTTCTGCTATTATTTCTTCAGATAAATTTTTCCCCTTTTCATTTTTTTCTTTTTCTGGCATTCCAAAAGTGTGAATATTATTATGCTTGATGAAGTCACTGAATTCCCTAAGTCTATTCTCATTTTGCATAATTATTTTTCCTCTTACTTGTTTAGTTTTATCACTTTCCATTTACTGTCTTCCAGACCATTAATTTGTCCCTTTGCTTCTTCTACCTTGCCATTTATTCCATCAGGTGTATTTTTAATTTCAATTACTGTGTTCTTCATCTCTGATTTCTTTTATTTCTGTGTTAAGGGTCTCACTGATGTCCACCACTCTTTTCTCAAGTCCAGTGAGTATTTATGATGATTACTTTAAATTCTCTATCAGGCATACTACTTATCTTTGTTTTTCTTAGGTCTTTTGTTGTGGTATTATCCTATTCTTTATTTGAGACATATTATTCTGTCTCTTCATTTTGCCTAACTCTCTGTGCTTGTTTCTGTGTCAGGAAAGTCAGCTGTGTCTCTTGTCCTTAAAGCAGTGAACAAGGCATGCACTTTTAATAAAGTGGCACTAGTCCTCTTTGACGGGACACACAGCTGTAACCAAGACTGTTCCATCCTGGGCTTTTCTGCAAAGCCTGCATGGGTAGGGGTGTGGTGCCACAAATTTTGGGAACAGGCCCTCTCCCACAGGGGATGGATAGCCACTGTGGAGTGTGGGACAAGCCAAGCTGCTTCAGGAATCACATGAGAGTTGGTAGAGGCGGCGCAGTTTTGATGATGTGTGTGTGTCCTCCATGGGAGGTTGGGAGATGCAGTTTTGCCAAGATTTGCTCCTGTCTTCTAGGTGAAGGGACCCACAGCACTGGGACTGAAGCAAGCTAAGCCAAAGGGGGCAGGGTATTGTATAAGCAAGTTTGGTAGGATGGAAATGGCACCTGTCAGCTCCTTTGTTCCTGGAGAAGTCCCTCAGAGAACTCTGAGATTCGAAACTAATTCTCTCTCTCATATGTCCCAGGTGTTTTTCGAACTGCTGCTTCTAAGCCATATCTCTGTGGGCTTTTTGTTGTGCTATGTCTTGAAGGGCAGGGACTCAGCTTCTTATTGCCCTGGGCTCTCCCAGAGCTGAAATCACTGATTTTTATTTTTTTTAATTCCAGGCTTTAAGTCCTGCTGTTTGCAAGAACTTACCAAATTCAGCCCTTATGATTTTCAATGCCAAATGCTATGGGGATTCTTCTTTCCCATGCAGGCTACCTTGTGTGGTAGTTTGTTTCTCGCCCATCTCCATGCCTGTGTCTCCCTCCCTCTGGCAGCCAGACCTATGGGGTTTATTTCTCCAGTGTTTCTGAAATACAGAGAAGTATTTTACTTTTCCAGGATCACATAGTGATAAACGGTAGAGCTAAAATTCAAAACCATTTTGGCTCCAGATCTCATGCTCTTACTTGCTCTGCTATGCTGCTTCCTACTTACTGTTAATGCTATAATAATAGTAATAATAAAAGTAGCTGTTTTTATTGAGAGCTATGTACCAGGCATACATTGAGCTTAGTGCTTTACATGGATTATGTCACCTATCCCTCAGAATAACCTAGTAAGGCAATTACTTTTATGATTTCCACTTTATAGTCAAGAAAACTGAAGATAGTTTAAGTAGAGTTTCTAATGTTATACATAGGCAGAGGTGGATTCAAAATTGAGTGATGTGACTCTAGAGTTGGTGTGCTTAACAACCATATGACATTGACTCTAAGATTGAAAGTTTTTTTTAAAGATTTTATGCATTTGTCAGAGAGAGAGAGAACACAAGCAGGCAGAGTGACAGGCAGAAGGAGAAGCAAGCTCCCTGCTGAGCAAGGAGCCTGATGGAGGACTCCATCCCAGGACCCATCTATGTAAGGGAGTTTCTTAAGAGACATTTCTACAGAAAGTCATGCTCCAAACAAGTATTCTCTTTAAACCAGTCCAATTCAAATCATAGGCTTATCAAAAATTTCTGAGAACAAACTGAAAAGCACACTGAATATGCTGAAAATATTCCACCAGGGTAGTCCATATGCCAAATGAACTCTATGTCAACATCTTTCCTACTGTGCTCATATATCAACTGTCAAGTCAAGATATATTTTAAAAAGTATCTAATTACTGTCTAAGGAGGAAATTAAAGTAACATGCTATCCACCAGTCTCGCTTTACCTTATCGTTTGAAACTAATAATTGGTGTTAAGATCTAACTTTAAATACAGATATAATTTAAAAATACTAATATGAAATTAGAGGTCAAAGTTAAATTTGCAACAGTATTCTCAATCCCAAAAATAGACTCTAAATATAAGCAGCAATGCCAAGCATATTGCACAACTCCAGGGGGTCGATATTCACATTAATGTCTATGTGAATGGCATCCCCTGGAGTTGTAAAGTGCACAACCTGCAGGGCAGTGTCTAGAGACCCTGGTCAGCAGAACTGATTCAGAGTAACAAAGGGCCAAAGCAAAAAAGCAATTGATTACAAGGAGCGCTGATCCACACCAGTGATATTTTGAGTTTTAGCAAAGTCAAAGAGACTGCTATACTTGCAGCTTGTTAAACTTGAGTATATCAAGGAGAATATCTTAAAAGACTTAACTGAAGGCACTCCAGTGCTTCTAATAACAGCAGGACACCAGGCCATGCATAAAGACTTAGAAGATCAAAGCCATATAAAAACAAATAAGGAGATGTTCATGTTGGTCATTGACTTTTAGTGCCTAGGCATTTCTTGTCTCTCTCTTGCCATTTGGGGACAACTGCTATATATTTCTCCCAGTTTTAGTTATTCTGCTCCCCTCCCCAATTTTATGTTATATTTGAAATATTGCTTCTGCCTGGAAACTCTTTTCCAATAGCTGGTTGGCATTTAGTTTGTATCTACAAATACCTTTGGCTTGATTTTGGTGGATATGCAGTGTGCCATAAATGGTGAAGTTGAGAAATAGTCTTTAAAAAATGTTACACTTCATTGAATGCTACTGTGTGCCAGAAAGAGATTTAAGTAATCTTATTTGTCTCAGTGCTAGGAATCAAATCCACTGGTTGATACCAGAGTTCATGCAGTTAACTACTAAACCATACCACCTTTTTACAAGTAGGCTTAAAAAATTATTAGGTGCATTAACATGCCCTGGTCACACCCAAAATATATATCTTGGCTTTCTCTCTTTTCCATCTCCCTCACTTATTTCACCTTGGTCATTAGGTGAAGAGGACATGGAACCATGACAAATAGCTCAGGAGTTTTTCTAAGAATACATTCCCATTAAAATGTTAAATTGCTCTCAAGCTATCACAATCTTTTGATCAATTCCTATCTCTAAAGCTCTAATTTCTGGGGCAACTGGGTGGCTCAGTTGGTTAAACATCTGCCTTTGGCTCAGGTCATGATCTCATAGTTCTGGGGTTGAGCTCTGCATAGAGCTCCCTCCTCAGCAGGGAGTTTGCTTCTCCTTCTCCCCTTATCCCTCCCCCTGCTCGTGCTCTCTCTCTCTCATTCTCTCTCTCTCAAATAAATAAGCAAAATCTATAAATAAATAAATAAATCTCCAATTTCTCTACATATTTTATGATGTGGAAAAGCAAGGAGTTTATTTTAATGACTTCATTACCATCTTTAATCTTCATTATAAAAAGAAATTTTACAGGGGTTCAGGTGGCTCAGTCAGTTAAGTGTCTGCCTTTGGCTCAGGTCATGATCCCAAGGTCCTGGGACTGAGCCCCACATCATGCTCCTTGCTCAGTGGGGGGTCTGCTTCTTCCTCTCCTGCTCTCCCTGCTTGTGCTCTCTCTCTCTCTCTCTCTCTCTGTCAAATAATAAATAAATCTTAAAAAAAGAAAATTTACAAAAACTTTTGTAAAGAAGTAAGAGTCAGAGAGTCATTGTTACTTTCATTTTACAGAAAAGGGAACAGATATAGTGAGGTAAAATTCCCTCATCCATTTTTGAAAGGAATTATAGCATCAAAGAGTCATTTGGGTTGAAAAATACATTAAAAAGGCTTGCATCCTAGAGAAGGTAAGATGGCAGAGGAGTAAGGAGACCCTAAATTTGTCTGGTCCCTTGAATATAGCTATATAGTTTCCAATCATTCTGAACATCTGCAAAATAAAAGATCTGAGAAAAGAAATGCTGCAAATCTGCTAGTAGAAAAGTAACCACCACTTGGGAGGTAGGAGGTACAGAGACATGAATCCAGCGTGAAATAACTGAGGATAAGGTGGAGGGGAGGGAGCCTGCTTAAGGAGGCTATTGCAAAGTGTTATAAACAGAGGAGTGCAAACTCAGAACTTTTAGAACTCTGCTACAGTGGAGGATGTCCCTGGCTTTAAAGTACTCAGGTGGTGAAGCAGGCAGATTCCCAGGTGTGACAGTGTGGTCTCAGGATCCCAGGGGTCAAAGGAGAATGACTGGTGTCTGAATGCAGCAGAGTTCCCAGCACAGGAGTGGGGAAGCTGGCTGAAAACAGCGATTCTAGGTACAGGTTTTCTGCTCTGTGTTGACATAAATTGCAAACTGCTGCATGGTCATGCCATCACTTTCCTGGCAGGGGTCCAGCGACTTCTGCAAAAGGCAGAAGTGTGACAAGAACCACCCCCAATTCCCAGTAGGAACAGCACGGTCCACACTTCAGGAGTCCAAAAAATTTGCAGTTCTGGAACTCAGATGCATTCCTGATATAAAAATGCTCAGTCACAGGCCACGTGAACACAGAATTCTGATGGAAAATGGGGAGACAAGAGTGATTGATTGCTTTGCTGTGAGGGCTCACTGAAGAGTGGGGTGACGAATTTTCAGCTCCAGCGCTAGAGACTGGAGCACAGCCATATTCATCCTGCCTTTGGTGCTAAAAGTCTTCAGGGAACAAAACAGCACCACATAGTGGAATCCAGAGCTGCTGACACAGAGTTCTGCCTCTGGGCATGGGAGGTGCAGCTACACTAGGGCAAGTCCACCCGAGAATTAGTGCTACGGCCCCCCTCCCAGAACACCAGCACAAACAAATTGCTCTCACCAAGTTTACTGAGTACAGAGGGCTGCAGAGCTTCAGCTTTTGGGGAAAACAGTATATAGCATTCCTTGTATTTTTATTCTTTAGAATTTTAGCATTATTTTTTCAGTTATTTTCTTATTTTTTTCAATTCTTTTTTATTCTTTTTTAATTTTTATCTTTATATATGTTATGTATATGTATATATGTATTTTTGTTTCCTTTCATTTCATATGATATATATGTATATATATATACATATATATATAAAGTTTTTCTTTATTTCTTATTTTGGGATCTAGTTTCTTTTAACAAGTAAACCAAAACACACTCAGGATCTAGATTTATTTTATTTTATATTTTATTTTATTTTATTATTTTATTTTATTTCCTTTCTGTTGTCACTGTTGTTATTGTTATTTTTTTTCTCTTTCTTCTTTTATTTTCTGGACAAGATGACAAAATGGAGAAATTCGCCCCAAAAGAAAGAACAGTAAGTATTACTAACTGCCAGGGATTTAATCAATACAGATATAAGTAAAATGTCTGAACTAGAATTTAAAACAATGATTATAAAGATACAGCTGGGCTCAAAAAAGGCATTGAAAACACTAGAGAATCCTTTACTATAGGGATAAAAAGAACTATAATCTGGTCAAGCCAAAATTAAAAATGTTAGTACCAAGATGCAGCCCCAAGTAGAGGCAATAAAAACAAGAGTAAAGAATCACAAGAGCAAATCAGTGATACAGGAGCTAAAATGACGGAAAATAAGGAAGCTGAAAAAAAAGGGAAGAAAGAAAATTATTAGATCATGAAGGGAGATTTAGAGAACTCTGCAATTCCATAAAGTGAAATAATATCTGTATTAAAGGGATCCCAGAAGATAAGGAGTGGGAGAAAAGGGCAGGGGGTTTATTTGAACAAATTATAGCAGAGAACTTCCCTAATCTGGGGAAGGAAACAAGCATTTAAGTTCAGGAGACACAGAGAAAGCCCCTCAAAATCAACAAAATCAGGTCAATACCTTGATGTATTATAGTGAAGCTTGCAAATTTCAAAGATAAAGAGAAAATCCTGAAAGCAACTCACGACAAGAGGTCCTTAACCTACAAGGGTATGTAGATAAGGCTGGCAGCAGACTTGTCCACAGAAACCTGACAGACCAGAAAGGACTAGCATGATATATTCAATGTGCTAAATGGGAAAAGTATGCAGCCAAGAATACTTTATCCAGCAAGGCTGTCATCCAGCATAGGAGAGATAAAAGAGTTTCCAGGACAAACAAAAACTAAAGGCATTTGTGAGCACTAAACCAGCCCTGCAAGAAATATTAAGGGGCCTCTTGAGCAGAGAGAGACCAAAAGTTAACAAAGACCAGAAAGGAATAGAGACAATCTATAGGAACAGTGATTTTACAAGTAATACATTGGCACTAAATTCATATCTTTCAATAATTACTCTGAATGTAAATGGACTCAATGTTCCAATCAGAAGACACAGAGTATCAGAATAGTTAAAAAAGCAAGAGCATCAATATGCTGCTTATAAGAGACTCATTTTGACCCAAAGACACCTCTATATTGAAAGTGAGGGGGTGGAAAACCATCTATTATGCTAATGGACAACAAAAGAAAGCTGGAGTAGTCATCCTTATATCAGACAAACTATATTTTAAAGCAAAGACTGTAATAAGAGATGAAGGACACTATATCATAATAAAAGGGTTTATCCAAAAAGATGTAAATTATAAATATTCATGCTCTTAACTTGGGAGCAGCCAAATATATAAACCAATTAATAACAAAATTAAAGAAACACATTGATAATAATACAAAAATAGTGGGGGATCAAACACCCCACACACAGCAATGGACAGATCATCTAAGCAGAAGATCAATAAGGAAACAAGGGTTTTGAATGACACACTGGAACAGATGAACTTAAAAAATATATTCAGATCATTTCATCCTAAAGCAGCCAAATACACATTCTTTCTGAGTGCACAGGGAACATTCTCCAGAATAGATCACATACTAGGTCACAAATCAGGTCTCAATAGGTACAAAAAGATTGAGGTCACTCTATGCATATTTTCAGACCATCCTATGAAACTTGAAGTCAACCACAAGAAAAAATTTGAAAGGAACAGAAATACATGTAGGTTAAAAAACATCCTACTAAAGAATGAATAGGTCAACTAGTAAATTAGACTTTAAAAAATATGTGGAAGAAAATGAAAATGAAAACATGACAGTTGAGAACCTTTGGGATGCAGCAAAGGTGGTCTTAGCTAAGAGAAACATATAGCAATACAGGCCTTCCTCAAGAAACAAGAAAGTCTCAAATACACAAGTTAACCTTATACCTAAAGGAGCTGGAAAAAAAAACAGCAAATAAAACTAAAATCCAGCAAGAGAAGGGAAATAATAAAGATTAGAGCAGAAATCAATGATATAAAAATAATAGTAATAATAAAAGCAGTAGAACAGACCAACAGAACTAGAAGCTGGTTCCTTGAAAGAATTAGTAAGATTGATAAACCCCTAGCCAGACTTATCAAAAAGAAAAGAGAAAAGACTCAAATAAATAAAATCATGAATAAAAGAGGAGAGAGCACAACCAATGCTGAAGAAATTAAAAGAGAATATTATGAGCATTATATGCCATCAAATTAGGAATCCGGAAGAAGTGGATAAATTCCTAGAAACATAAAAACTACCAAAACTGAAACAGGAAGAAAGAGAAAACCTGAACAGATCCATAACCAACAAAGAAATTGAATCAGTATTCAAACATCTCCCACAAACAAGAGTCCAGGCCCAGATGCTGCCAGGTGTATTCTACCATGCATTTAAAGAAGAATACCTAGCCTTCTGAAACTGTTCCAGAAATTAGAAATGGAGAGAAAATGTCTAAACTAATTCTGTGAGGCCAGTATTACCTTGATATCAAAAACAAAGACCTCACCAAAAAGGAGAATTATAAACCAATATCCCCGATGAAAATGGATGCAAAGATTCTCACCAAGATACTAGCTAATAGGATCCAACAGTATATTAAAAGGATTATTCACCATGACCAAGTGGGATTTATTCCTGGGATGCAAGGATGGTTCAACATCTGCAAATCAATCAATGTGATACACCACATTAATAAAAGGCAAGAACCATATGATCCTTTCAATAGATACAGAAAAAGCATTTGACAAAATACAGCTTCCTTTCTTGATTAAAACTCTTCAAAGTATAGGTATAGAAAAAACATACCTTAATATCATGAAAGTCATATATGAAATACCCACAGTGAATATCATCTTCAATGGGGAAAAACAGAGCTTTCCCCTAAGATCAGGAACATGGCAGGGATGTCCACTAATACCACTGTCATTCAACATAGTACTGGAAGTCCTCTCCTCAACAATCAGACAACATAAAGGAAAAAAAAAAAAGGCATCCTCATTGGCAAAGTCAAACATTCATTCTTCACAGATGACATGATACTCTATGCAGAAAACCCAAAAGACTCCACCCAAAAATTGCTAGAACTCATACAGGAATTCAGCAAAGTCACAGGATATAAAATCAATACACAGAAGTCAGTTGCATTTCTACGCACTAACAACGAAGCAGCAGAAAGTGAAACCAAGGAATCGATCCCATTTATAATTGCACCAAAACCCACAAGATACCTAGCAATAAACCTAGCCAAAGACATAGAGGATTTGTACTCTGAAAACTATAGAACACTTATGAAATAAATTGTGGAAGACACAAAGAAATGGAAAAAATATTCCACGCTCATGGATTGGAAGAACAAATATTGCTAAAAAGTCTATGCTATCCAAGGCAATCTACACATTCAATGAAACACCTATAAAAATACCATCAGCATTTTTCACAGACCTGGAACAAACAATTCTAATATTTGTATGTAACCAGAAAAGACCTCGAATAGCCAAAGTAATATTGAAAAAGAACACCAAACCGGAGGCATCACAATTCCAGACTTCAAGCTGCATTACAAAGCTGTAATCATCAAGACAGTAGGGGACTGGTACAGAAACAGACACATGGACCAATGAAACAAGAACCCAGAAATGGACCCTCAACTCTATGGTCAACTTCAACAAAGCAGGAAAGAATATCCAATGGAAATAAGACAGTCTCTTTAACAAATGATGTTGGGGAAATTGGACAGCCACATGCAGAAGAATGAAACTGGACCACTTTCTTACACCATACACAAAAATAAACTCAAAATGGATGAAGGACCAAAATGTGAGACAGGAACCCATCAAAATCCTGGAGAACACAGGCAGCAACCTCTTTTACCTAGGCTGCAGCAACTTCTTGCTAGTCATGTATCCAAAGGCAAGGGAAACAAAAGCAAAAATGAATTTTGGGACTTCATCAAGATAAAAAGCTTTTGCACAGCAAAGGAACAGTCAACAAAATTAAAAGGCAACCTATGGAATGGGAGAAGATATTTGCAAATGTCTTAACAGATAAAGGGCTGGTATCCAAAATCTATAAAGAACTTATCAAACTCAAAACCCCCCAAAAAACAAAATATCCAATAAAGAATTGGTCAGAAGACATGAACATATATTTCTCCAAGGAAGACTTACAGATGGATAAAAGACACATGAAAAAGTGTTCCACTTTTGGTGGGAATGCAAACTGGTCCAGCCACTCTGGAAAACAGTATAGAGGTTCCGCAAAAAGTTAAAAATAGAACTACCCTATGACCCAGCAATTGCATTACTAAGTATTTATCCAAAGTATACAAACACAGTGATTCGAAGGGGCACATGCACCCCAATGTTTATAGCAGCAATGTCCACAATAGCCAAACAATGGAAAGAACCCAGATGTCCATCAACAGATGAATGGATAAAGAAGTGGTATATGTATATACAATGGAATATTACTCAGCCATCAAAAAGAATTAAATCTTGACATTTGCAATGATGTGTTATTGCAAATGTATTTTGCAATATTGCATAATACATGAGGGTATTATGCTAAGTGAAATAAGTCAGCCAGAGAAAGACAAATACCATTTCACTCATATGTGGAATTTAAGAAACAAAACATGAACATAGGAGAAGGGAAGGAAAAATAAAATAATATGAAAATTGAAAGGGAGGCAAACCATAAAAGACTCTTAACTCTAGGATACAAATTGAGGGTTACTTGAGGGGAGGTAGGTGGGGGGAAGGTGTAACTGGGTGATGAGCATTAAGGAGGGCACTTGATGTAATGAGCACTGGGGGTTATATGCAACTGATGAATCACTAAATTCTACCCCTGAAACTAATAATGCAGTGTATGTTAACTAAGTTGAATTTAAATTTTAAAAAATTTTGAAAAACAGGCTTATATGTCCTGAATAAATTCCTAAAGTTACAGTTTCTAGCATTCAACTTTATTCTAAAGTTCTCAAAATGTGGCTAAGGAAAGTAAAGAAAATGTTACAGTTGCATCTGATTCTGAATTGCAAATAGCATACATCTGTAACACCATCAAATTTCAGGATCACCAACATTAGGTAAAATGACATCAAAATGTGTGGAATACTACATATCATTGTGGTTCCCTAATTTCCAATGGTTTTGGGAATTGCGTGAAGGAAACTGAATCTTTTCTAACCTATCCCCACCTAGTCCTGGACCACCCATCCTTCCCCAAATTCTTATTTTTCTTTAATATTAACAATGAGACAGAGATCCAGGAATACTGTGGTTTTTGACTGGATGTAGATCAGGTCTTGGGAATTCACAAGGCACATTAATATTTTACACATTCTTTGGGTAGAAACCTGTGAAAACAATAACAGTAAACACAATTTTATTGATTCATGTCAGCTATGTATTAGTCTTCTTATGATCATGTCTATTCCTTATAAAAATCCAGTAAGTCAGGCAATACTATTTCTACTTAATAGACAAGAAAACTGAGTCTCAGAAATTTTGAAGGAGTTAGAAATTGAAATCAATGTTCCTTTGATTGGATTAAGTTCCAAATTCCATGATCTCCTAATATCTAAATTAAATTGCACCTACTGTATTTAGACCTTTTTTGTTTTTGCTTTTGTTCTGCCTTCGGAGGGTAGTGGATTCAGGGTTTCTGGTTCTCAAACTAGTTTTCCCCCTTATTATCCATATTCTTTCATTCATAACCTCATGCCAACAAAAAAGTATAAATTGAACTTCCGTATACCACAGAAATTCCCTAGTGTGGTTTTCTTGGTTAAATTCACTACTGGGGCAAGTGTTCTAGTGAGTTAATATTCCTACCAATTTAATCTGTTTCCTTCTTCCTTTGCACTTTTTCAGTCTCTTTTTTCCTTTAAAAAGAAATGTGAAAAGAGAAGCCTGATGTGGCATTGCAGAAAAACGTAAAAGTCCATTTTATTCTTTTTCCATCACTTTCTTTAATAAATAATCAAAAAAGGAAAAATAGTTTGTGGGCACCCTATTATTGTGGGAAACAATTGTCCACACTTATATCAGATAGAAAGTGTTTCTTCATTAGGAAGGAATTGCTGCCCCACCCCAAAGCCCAGCTATTTTGAATGCTCCTGTCAGTTTCTTTGTTGATAAAGCTGTCTGGCCCTTCATCATCTCTCCACCTCTCTCCATCTTTCCTCTATGTCTCTTTTTGCAAAGGCCTTAAAGTATGCATTAAAGGCAATGAAATTCTGCTGCTCTATGGTATCTAAACTTCAGTTGGAACTTTTGCTTGGAAAACTGTATTGCAGGGCCCTGTTGACATTCACTCTTTCTCTACCCTTAGGACATATGACATACCTTCAGAAGCATTTCTTTTCTTGATCTCTTAGCCAGGAAAACATCTTGGTATGTGAAGCTGTATCCATTTCTTTGCCTGAAGAATTTATATGGCTAAGGACCCACATCCATAGTGCATCTAATATGTGCTATGAAATATTAGCAAGTAGCAGCACATTTAGTCTCACAGAAGGAATAAAAAAAGATTTATTCTAATACTGGCAGAAATGTTGGACAAAATGATTTATCTTTTGAGTTATTTCATTTGTTACATTTTTAATAACACAATTCTTTGACTGTCTGATCTTTAATTTTTTAGGTTATCTGTTATATTATATTCTAAAAATTCCATATATGCTTATGCATGGAGGACAGGCTGATAACTTGGGAATTGTGATTTATGTTTCCTCTTCTGAGGCACAACTGATTTAAAGAAGTTGGTTTCCCTTTCAACATATTTTGGCTGCCCAGTAGTAAGAATAGTATGCTCCTCCCAAGAGGCCTCCCTCTGATAACAAGAAAGGCATTACTAGACAGGTACATGGAAGTGAGATGTGTTCCTCATTTCTTAGAAACACTTATGGTGGGGCGCCTGGGTGGCTCAGTCGGTTAAGCATCTGCCTTCGGCTCAGGTCATGATCTCAGGGTCCTGGGATTGAGCCCTACGTCAGGTTCCTTGCTCCACGGGGAGCTTGCTTCTCCCCCTCCCTTTGCCTCTCCCCCTGCTTGTGCTCTCTCTCACTATCTCTGTCACTATCTGTCTCTCTCTATCAAATAAATAAATAAAATCTTAAAAAAAATAAAAAATAAACACCTATGGCAAAGATGTGAGAAAGAGGCATATGTGAAAAGTGCTGATGGAGGTTTAAGAATTTGTAGCATGTTGAAAGGTATTCCTCTAAACACATCACTGGAAGAGTGAGGATTGAGTTTTTCAACCTTTCAAAAGAAAAAGGTAAGTGATTTAGCCAGCAAAATCGAGTTTATTCAGGAATAGCTGAGGAATTGCAAATTGGGACAAGCAAACAATGACAAATCATTGGCAAGTCTGGAGAACAAAGGAGGAGACCATCCTTTTATAAAAGAAAGAAGGAAGTTGGGAGTGGTTGTTTTGGACACAGTTTATTGGAGGAAAATGAGAGTTTAAAGTGGTGGCAGCTTCCCGTTGGCTGTAGGCCAGGGCAGCTTGCTGTTGCTCAGCCAAGAAGTCTTCCTTGTTCTGCTGGAATATGCAAGCTACAACAAATTGTACATGCTTGAGAGCCCTCCCTTCAATGCTTTCAGACTCCAGTCCTGAGTTATGTTTCCTTAACACATTTTTACAAGCTCCATATACAAGATCATAGCAAGAATTAATGAAACTGTTTCTCAGCCTCCAGTTTGCATCACATACAATATCAGAAGTTTCATTTTTTGTCATGTCTGATAAAGCTGGCAATGTGCCAAATTCATGAAGTTGACTTAAAAAAAAGAGCAGTTGGAAAGATTCAGACTTTGGAGTTCTCTTCCTGGGTTACTCCTGAGAGTCTTCTGTTTTGTTTTGTTTTGTTTTTGTTTGTTTGTTGCTTTGAGATGAAGGCCATGGTTCTAATATTAGACCACATGGGCCAAAGTTGCAAACTTTAATAGCCAGGGTAAAAGCAGCAGCTGCACCCTTGGTACAACTCTAAACCCACAAAGATCACTCACTAACTGAATAAGAAGAGTATGTCACTTTGTAACATTCTACTGCTGTAGCAGAGGCAGCCCAGCAGGCTGAACAGTCTTTGCCTATGCATTGGTAGACTGTAAAGCTTTGCAGCAACGTTGGAGCCTTTCTGTTTATCTAGTAATATTGGATTAAGATGGGATCAGGTCAAATGTATGGTTTGCTGCACAGAATGGACCCATTGAAAGGATCAGAGAGTGATTCTGATTTGGGTTCTCAAGATCTGTTTATATTAAAGGGAAATAGTTATGAATTGGCTAAGCAGTATAGAACCTAAGGGTTTCATCAGTAAAACACATGCCACAAAACTGAATGTACCACAAAGTGGAAGGATTTCAAAAATAAACTCATTAGCAGCAAAATATACAAACTCTTGTAATTCTACCTAAATGTTAGTTCCTGGGAAGCACTTTTGGACACTTTATAAAGGTAAACAAATTTTTTTACTGTCCACATTTGTTCTAGCCAGACCTTTAAGTTAAAAAAAAATGCTATAACTAACTCTTCAGGGGCTGGGACAAGTACAAACTAGATAGAAGTATAACAAAACTATTAGCTTACGTCCTTATTGCTAGTCATTGTGATAAAGGCATTGCCTTTGTAGTATCTCATTTACGTCCCATAACAATCTTCTAAAAGGAGTCTTATTACTCAAATATCAGGTCTGCCACAAAAACCCCACTATGCTAATTTCTTTTAAGATACTTAAAGTCTAAAATTCCTTTAGGTCTTATATGTTATCTGAATAGAGACTACACAGGGGAACCCTCTTACCCTGTTGGTAGGAATGCAAGTTGGTACAGCCACTTTGGAAAACAGTGTGAAGGTGCCTCAAAAAATTAAAAATAGAGCTACCCTATGACCCAGCAATTGCACTCTTGAGCATTTACCCCAAAGACACAGATGTAGTGAAAGAAGGGCCATAGGCACCCCAATGTTCATAGTAGCAATGTCCACAATAGCTAAACTGCGGAAAGAGCTGAGATGCCCTTCAACAGATGAATGGATAAAGAAGATGTGGTCCATATATACAATGGAATATTACTCAGCCATCAGAAAGGATGAATACTCGACTTTTATATCAACATGGTTGGGACTGGAGGAGATTATACTAAGTGAAATAAGTCAATCAGAGAAAGTCAATTATCATATGGTTTCACTTATTTGTGGAACATAAGGAATAGCATGGAGGACATTAGGAGAAGGAAGGGAAAAATGGGGGGGGATTGGAGGGAGAGATGAACCATGAGAGACTATGGATTCTGAGAAACAAACAGGGTTTTAGAGGGGAGGGGGGTGGGGGGATGGGTTAGCCCAGTGATGGGTATTAAGGAGGGCACATACTGCATGGAGCACTGGGTGCTATACGAAAACAATGAATCATGGATCACCACATCAAAAACTAATGATGTGGGCGCCTGGGTGGCTCAGTTGGTTAAGTGACTGCCTTCGGCTCAGGTCATGATCCTGGAGTCCCGGGATCGAGTCCCGCATCGGGCTCCCTGCTCAGCGGGGAGTCTGCTTCTCCCTCTGACCCTCTCCCCTCTCATGCTCTCTCTCTATCTCATTCTCTCTCTCAAATAAATAAATAAAATTAAAAAAATAACTAATGATGTACTGTGTGGTGACTAACATAACATAATAAAATAAAATAAAATTTAATTGAATAGACTACACAGAAAACAGAGTGAATGAGAGGACATATAATGCCATGATCAGTTTTTAATTTGCTTCTAGTGTACAGTTTCATCTTTTTCCTTACAAATATGACTCTAGAAGAGGGCAAGAACAGCTGCAAAATAAAGTGAGAAGAGATGGCCTGAGATGCAAATGCATTTAGACAAATTCATGTGTTAGCTGAAATCCTATTGTCTGAAAAAGAACCAGTTTCCATTTCCAAATGTAAGAATACAGAGTGTATACATTGCCAATGCTTTGGAGTTTCTAAATTGTGACGGACAATTAGTCTTTGATGAAGAGACATGGAGCAGTATTTCCCCATGTTGTCTCTGCTCAGAAATGCAAGAAGTATTCATATTCTCAGATTTTCTAAGTTAAAAAAAAGTTGCATCATATTGCGTTTTGCCTCCTGGCTAGATCTACATTTAGCATAAGAAGCTATTTTAGAAGTAATAATGCTTTATTTTAAGGATGAATGAAGTATAAAGAGCTATAAGCCTGCTAAAGATGGTGTACCAGAATGTACACCTTACAAATAATTTGCAATATATTACAGCAAAGAATTTAAAACACATCAATGGCTCCTGCAAATGAATTTACTGTAACTCTGCATTCATACATTTTATTAAAAATGACTTAAATATGTTCAAATGCACTATATATAATGAAATAGAAGCTCCAGGAATAACAATTAATGTGTAGTGATCATTGACCAGACAAAGCTATGGTAAACAACCAAGAACAAACTTTTGTGTACAAATCTATACAAACCCAACTACATTTAGTAAACCCTTACAAAATCTAATGCCCTTAATTGGAAACTAAAATCATATGAAAGGAAAGGAATTTTGTACCACTGATAGACCAAATTAAACATAAGGGAGGGCTCACACAATATTTCTCCTTTTTGACTATTGAGATCATTTGGCAGGCACTTACCCAACCCTTCTCCAAAACTGATTTTTTTTCCCCTTAGATGTAAAACTGCATAAAGACTTGTTTAAAACTCTGAGTGGATCTTAAAGATATTTTCTACAGGACTATATGATAAACTTCATTTCTTTTTGCTTTCTTCAGCAGATAATCCCAAGCCCCAAATTCTGCCATTGTGTTCGAGAAGCCTTAAATTCTCAATACGTTGCATCGTGGAAGTGATTTGATGGTGGTCATCATGTTCATATTTTTTACAGTGAGGATCCAGAGGTAAATAAGACATCCAGCTTATCACTTTGCCATATATAAATTCACAAGATCAATGTTGCAGCTTCTCTATCAACTAAACCTCAAGTAGCAAGATATTTCTCATGTAGGTCACATTAACTTCTTCCCAACTAATGCTTTTATCTTGGAGCATTTTTCTATCAGTGTTTATGAGCCTTAAAGATGTTTTCCTATTAAAATTATCCAAGCATATTTTTATTATCTATTTTGATTTGAGGACTTCTTAAAGACAAGCCTAAGTCTCTTATAATTTTTCTAACTGTCCTAGTACCCATCACAGCTACTTTGAGTATCAAAGGTCCTTAATAATTATATCTGTTTGACAAACCATACTTCAAGTTTCATTCTATAGACCTCACTCACAATATGAACTGCACACTATTTTTGGCATGCCGGAAGAAAGAATTTGTATAAAGTGTAGGAAGCAGAATTGACTTCATTAATTTAGATGCATGCCTATGGATTTGATCTAAGTCAGTTACTTATTATGAAAAAGACTGCTATGTTCTCTGTTGCAGGGTAGAAGCTAAGCCAAAATGGAAGAGTTGTTATCAGAAACTCTACCAGAAAGTGGGGTATGGTAGGTAAAAAGCAAGGATAATCTAAAACTTGCATAATACTCACTAAGTCCGTGGAAAATTTCTTATCTCAGCTGTCCAAAACAAAACAACAAATGAAAACTTGATTCTGTTCTCAGCTAAGCCTATAAAGGCTTTGAGGTTTTTGTATGTTATAACCTACACAAAGTTGGAAAACAAAAGATAAAATGAGGCTTGCCTGTTCATGGTTATGTATTGCTTTGATCTTCCACAAAATTCATTCTTTGAAATGGGCCAAGGTTCAATGGGTTCTCTGTGATTTGTTTAAACTGTTCAGTGTCTCTGAACTTCTTTTTCAAAGCTGGCTGCCAGCATAGGTCTTGTTTCCTGATTCAAAATATTCAAACTTAGGGTGTTGGATTGCAGATATAGGATGCAATTAGAAAAACTAAATGAATCTTAAACTTTCCCACCTGAATTAACACATAAGCTAAATTTATTAGGCTGATTTGCGCAAATTATGGAGAGAAAAAAGGGAAAGAGCTCAATAGGTTGAACAGTGAATTCATTGTAAAGGGCATTTCAAAGGTTTGGGGTTGATTTATACCTGGATTCTGGAGCTTCCCCAAGTATGCAGATTGTCCTCAATGTTTCAACAATCTCATCTTTTGAAAGATGGGTGAATTCCAGCTAGATGCTGGCAGAACTGCAGCTGTTAGAGCATGTCAGCCAACCTAATAGAGAAGCCAGGAGAGCACAGAACTAGAAATCTGCATGCTCTCTTTCCTCTAGCCTGACCATCTGTGTATGGACACAGAGCATTAAAGTTGTGCAGCTGTGCTGATAATGCCTTATGGAAGGGGATCAGTTATCTTCAAATGTAATTCATTTCTTTGTTGTCAATGGCTATAGCACATTGCTGAAGCAGAAGGAGAGGCTTTGGGATGGGGACAGAGTGTGGAGAAGAGACATCATATTGTGTTTTTACAGGAACACTATAAACCCATGATGTCACCGTGATGATTTGGGCTTGGAAGGTACCCTCTAAAATCCACCTGCATTGTTTCAATTATCAGTGTGCAGGTGGTAAGCAGTAGCACATGTGCTGTTGCGAACTCTTTGTGTCTGCAATGTGAAGTAGCATTTTAAAAAAATGCATGACAGAGTTGCAATGATAACCTGCCTGTTTTTCCAAAAGCAGTTTTGTTCAAATGAACAGCATCCATTTTGGTCCAAAACATTTACAGGAAATAGGGGCAATCTCGGTACTCAATTCATCTGTATTCTTATTCTTAATAGGCAGAAGTACAGAACATTTTAGAACTAAAACAAAACAAAACTAAACTAAACTAACAAATAAAACCCAAAACAGACATTTACAAGACCCACAGATAGAGGGAGACATTGCACTAAAAGTGGCAACCACCCCGGGGGAGACTGTAAGCAAATTTTCATCCGAGTCTTATGTAGACTAAACCATTAACAAAGTTAAGCTGGAGATGTATCTTATTTCTAGCTGGAAAATATTTCTTTGAAAAACTATGTTACCTGTCTTTGAACCTTCTGGAAAACTCCATTAGATGTAGTTTGGATGTTTGTTTATTTGTTTTTCCTAAACTCTTGAGCAGGAAAATTGAAAACTGAACCAGGGATAAGTCAACATCAAGTCAGAAAAATATTTTATTTTACAAGTCAAGACCATAAGCATGTAGGAGCTCATGAGCCTTCTTGGTCCCAATCATTACTCCATTTTTCTATATACTAAGAAAAAAAGTCAGAGAGAACATGTTGATGTGGAGAGCAAAGGCAAAAGAAATGTAGATAAAATTAAATTTCTTTATAATCTGCAGCCCACTGACAAATACTTGAGGTGAGCAGAGTATGACATTCTTCCAGGAACTCCCAATCTTAACTTTAATGCCTTGCTAGAGGGGAAAACAACCTTAGCTTGGCAAGAGCTAATCCTTCAGGATCCTGTGAGTCTTCTTTAGCCCTTTTAAAAACTTCTTTAGTTCTTTTGGAAACTTCCCTTTGTCTTTACCTCCCCCAACATCAAAGTATATAATCAGTTGCTCCTCACAACCCCAGTGCAGCTCTTTCTGTCCATAGGTCCTGTCCCTGTTTTATAATAA
Source organism: Callorhinus ursinus (assembly GCF_003265705.2). Taxonomy (NCBI): domain Eukaryota; kingdom Metazoa; phylum Chordata; class Mammalia; order Carnivora; family Otariidae; genus Callorhinus; species Callorhinus ursinus. Next base: position 4,856,627 of record NW_027397129.1, read on the forward strand.
AAACACCTTTTTGCACCAAAAATGGCTCAAGAATTATTTCTTGGCCATTGGCTCTGAAACCCAACATTTCCACATCACATGTTTTTAAAAATACCTCAAACCTGAAAGAAAACGGAAATGACAATAGTCATGTAAGGGAAGTAAATCTTTTAAGATTATTCATGAATTAGAACTGTCTACTACAAAACATATAAAGAGATGTCATTTACTGGTCTATTTCCAGGTATATTTTTTTGCTATATATTTGCTTAAATGTGGCTGCCATTTGATACATAGCAGAGAAAACATTTGATGATATGGTACATTAAATCCTATAGAGCAAAAGGAAGGTTTTAAGAAACTTAAATCAGACCCCTAGGCAGGAAAATTATATGTACTATAAATACCTACATTTTGCTGTGCTATAGTTAATGAGTAATATTGTACTACCTCGGCTATCTGTTTCCTATGGTTCAGCAAATCAGAATTTATCCTTTTCTTCTCCTGTTTGGTACATTTCTTTTTTGTAGTAATGTTGCTGAGTATGAAAAAATTATATTTGATAATTTCAATCTATCAAACGTCCTGAGTCCTAACGTATATATATATATGTGTGTGTGTATTTAAATTCCAGTTAGTTCACATACAGTGTAATATTAGTCTTAGGTGTACAATTTAGTGATTCAACACTTACATACAATACCCCAGTGCTCATCACAAATGCACTCTTTAATTACTAAGCCAAAAAAAAGAATTAAATCTTGCCACTTACAATGACATGGGCAGAGTTAGAGAGTATTATGCTATGCAAAATAAGTCAGAGAAATATAAATATATGATTTCATTCATATGTGTAGTTTAAGAAATAAAACAAATGATAACAGTTCAATATATTTTTTAACTATTAATTCCTTTCCAGTAGAAAAAAAATCCTTATTTTCCCCCATGTTTGGTGTTTGATACTGCTCATTCACTGAAAAGTAGTACAGAAAGAAGGTCAAAATAAAGAGGAAAGTGCTGGTGCGCCTGGGTGGCTCAGTCGTTAAACATTCGCCTGCAGCTCAGGTCATGATCTTGGGGTCCCGGGATCGAGCCCCACATTGGGCTCCCTGCTCCACGGAAAGCCTGCCTCTCCTTCTCCCACTCCCCCTGCTTGTGTTCCCTCTCTCACTGTGTGTCTCTCTGTCAAATAAACAAAATCTTTAAAAAAGAAGAGGAAAGTGCTAAGAACCTTACCATTTTTTAAATTGTAGTAAAAAAACACAAAGCATGAGATCTACCCTCTTAGCAAATGTTTAAGTGTACAATATTGTTAACTATAATAAGCACAAAGTGGTACAACAGATCTCTAGAAATTTGTATTTTATTACTTTATTTTTTTAAAGATTTTTTTTTATTTAATTGAGAGAGAAAAAGAGAGCAAGCATGAATGGGGGTGAGTGGCAGAGAGAAGTAAACTCCCCATTGAGCAGGGAGCCCGACATGGGGTTCAATCCCAGGACCCTGAGATCATGACCTGAGCTGAAGGCAGACACTCAACCTACTGAGCCACCCAGGTGCCACTCTCTAGAACCTTTTAAATCTTGAGTGACTGAAACTCCATACTTAGTAAGTAACACCAAACTTCTCCCTCTACCTAGCCCTGGGAAACTACAGTACTACTTTCTGTAGAGTTTGACTACTTTAGATACCTCATATAAGTACCTTCTGTAGAGTTTGACTACTTTAGATACCTCATATAAGTAGAATCATGCAGTATTTGTCCTTATGTGACTGGCTTACTTCACTAAGCATAACATCATGAAGGGGTGCAGGATGAGACACCCCAACATGTGCGACTTCGGCATAAAAATTACTTTGAGTTAAAAGTAATAAAAACCCAGCAGACACAGGATAGGCCTCTGCTTCCCTCATAGCTGCCTAAATTTATACTGGAAAGGAAAGCCTGCTACAGGAAGAGAAGTATTAACAGAGGCCCCCTTTACCTAAGAAACTCATCTGCATAATAGAACAATCTTATTTTTCCAAACATCTTCCTTCACCTTCTTGATAATGAGTTTTCTACCCTATCCCTTTCCTTAGTTCATATAAGCTTCATATTGCCTCACTGTCTTTGGAATTTCATGGATTCCCCTTACATATGTCTATTAAATTTTATTTCCCCCTGTCAATCTGTCTCGTGTCAATTTGATTCTAAATCCAGCTAGAAGAACCATAGGGCAAATCCTGTCAAATCCTCAAGATTATTATATACTGTAGCATAAGACAGGATTTCCTTCTGTTTTTATGGTGGAATAATAATCCATTGTGTATATATATATATATATATATATATATATATATACACACAATATTTTCTTGATCTATTTGATGTAAAAATGTTGGGATTTAGAGTAAATGGTCAAGAAAGAATTCTTGAGACATCTTCAGTGCATAAAGGTGGTTTTATTAAAGCACAAGCACAAGGACAGGACCTATGGGCTGAAAGCTGCACGGGGGTTTTGAGGAGTGGCTGATTATATACTTTCAAGTTGGAAGGGGGTTAGGAATAGCATAAGTCTATGAGGAATTTGGAAGCAAGATTTCCAGGACCTTGAGGGCTAGCTGTTGTCAGGAAGAGGTCCTTTATAACAGTCTAGTAAAACTTCAGTTATGAGATCATTCAGATGTGCATCAGTGGGCCATATGCTTGGAGGATGATTGCTAACATGTATCTTGGTGGGGTAGAGATAAAGGGAGTTTCCAAAGGAATTTTCATATATTAAAGGAGACTTACAGGATCTTGGAAGTTGGGCTCATGTTAAGCTAAAGTTCACTTCTGACCTCTGGAAAGTATTAACATTGAGGCAGTTGAGTTCCTTTTTTTTTTTTAAGATTAATGTATTTATTTGAGAGAAAGAGAGAGGAGAGAGAGAGAATGAGAGCATGGGGGAGAGGGAGAGAGAATTTATAGCAGACTCTGCACTGTACAAAGCCCCATATGGGGCTTGATCCCACAACCACGAGGTCATGACCTGAGCTGAAATCAAGAGTCAGACACTTAACTGACTGAGCCACCCAGGCGCCCGGGCAGTTGAGTTGCTAAAGAAAGGTCACCCTGCCTGTCTCAAGGACTTGTCAATGGGCTGTGAGTTGTAAGGGAATTTAATTTCTTTTGCCTTTGTTCCTCATGCCATATTCTTTCATTTATTGACATTTAGATTGTTTTTTTTAAATTTAATTTTATTATGTTATGTTAGTCACCATACAATACATCATTAGTTTTTGATATAGTGATCCATGATTCATTGTTTTTGTATAACACCCAGTGCTCCATCCAGTACGTGCTCTACTTAATACTCATCACCGGGCTCACACATCCCCCCACCCCCCTCCCCTCTAAAACCCTCAGTTTGTTTCTCAGAGTCCATAGTCTTTCATGGTTTGTCTCCCCCTCTGATTCCCCCCCCTTCATTTTTCCTTTCCATCTCCTAATGTCCTCCATGTTATTCCTTATGTTCCACAAATAAGTGAAACCATGTGATAATTAACTTTCTCTGCTTGACTTATTTCACTTAGCATAACCTCCTCCAGTCCCATCCATGTGGATGTGAAAGTTGGGTATTCATCTCTTCTGATGGCTGAGTAATATTCCATTGTATATATGGACCACATCTTCTTTATCCATTCATCTGTTGAAGGGCATCTCGGCTCTCCACAGTTTGGAGACATTGTGGACATTGCTGCTATGAACATTGGGGTGCATATGGCCCTTCTTTTCACTACATCTGTGTCTTTGGGGTAAATACACAGGAGTGCAATTGCTGGGTCATAGGGTAGCTCTGTTTTTAATTTTTTGAGGCACCACCACACTGTTTTCCAAAGTGGCTGTACCAACATGCATTCCCACCAACAGTGTAAGAGGGTTTCCCTTTCTCCACAACCTCTCCAACATTTGTTGTTTCTTGCCTTGTCAATTTTTGCCATTCTAACTAGTGTGAGGTGGTATCGCAATGTGGTTTTGATTTGAATTTCCCTGAGAGCTAGTGATATTGAACATTTTTTCATGTATCTGTTAGCCATTTGTATGTCTTCTTTGAAGAAGTGTCTGTTCATGTCCTCTGCCTATTTTTTGACTTGATTATTTGTTTTTTGGATGTTGAGTTTGAGAAGTTCTTTATAGATCTTGGAAATCAATGCTTTGTTTATAGCATCATTTGCAAATATCTTCTCCCATTCTGTGGGTTGCCTCTTTGTTTTGTTGACTGTTTCCTTTGCTTTGCAGAAGCTTTTTATCTTCATGAAGTCCCAAAAGTTCATTTTTGCTTTTGTTTCACTAGCTTTTGGAGATGTATCTTGAAAGAATTTGCTGTGGTTGATGTCAAAGAGGTTATTGCCTATGTTCTCCTCTTAAGATTTAATGGATTCCTGTCTTACATTGAGGTCTTTCATCATTTCATCATTTATATCAATATATAAAACATAATATGCATATCACATCATAATAATTTTACATATAACATATATTATGTGTGTATATAAAATCTCCTATGTCTATATATAATTATAAATCCATATTAATACTTGCAATTCTAAAACAGTAGTATGGGATTGTTACTTAACTTTTACTATATTACATCTATATCTCCTTCTTTCTACATGAAGAACCCTGCTTCTCAAAATACAGAGGGTGACAGAATTCAATTATAACATAATAGCTAACTTGCTTGATCCCATAACACACAAAACAATCCCAGAATAACAATACTAAAGCTATCATCCCAATATTATTACTGAAAATAGTTAAGTATTTTGCATATGCTTTCTTCCTATCCCCCTTTGTTTTTTATAGTTGTGCTACATCTACTTTGATATAAAATATAGCCATTTAAATACATATTAATTCTGTTATAACTTTCATTTAATCTCAATTCCACAGGTTATTCTGTAAATATTGGTTCCTACAAGTTCTTATATTGTCGTACCTTTAGTCATTTTCATTATTTGAAGCTTATTCTCTGTATTTTTTAGAAAAAGATCTTGGGAAAGATATCTCTTGAGTTCTCAAATGTGAACAAGATATTTTTACCCCTTACACCTTTCATTCTTCAAGTTTTAGTGAGATATAATTGACATATAACATTGTGTTATTTTAAGGTGTATAATGTAATAATTTGATAGAAATATATATTACCACAATAATATTAGTTAATACATCCTTTACTTCATATAATTACCATTTTGTTTTTGTTCTTGTTATGGTGAGAACATTAGAGCTCTACTCTTATAGCAACTTTCAAGTATACAATATCGTATTGTGAAGTATAATTATTGTACTATACATAGATACCCTGAACATATAACTGAAGGTTTGTACCCTTTGACCAAAATCTCCCCATTTCCTTCTTCCCTAAGCCCTTGGCAATCATCATTCTTCCCTCTGTTTCTGTAAGTTTGGCCTTTTTAGATTTCACATGTAATTAAGATCATACAGTTTTGTCTTTTACTGTCTTATTTCACTTGGTATAATGCCCTCAGGGTCCATCCATGTCATTGCAAATGACAAGATTTCTTTCTTTTTTAACTGAATAATATTCCATATATACACACATACCACATATTCTTTATCCATTCCTCAATTGATGGACACTTAGGTTGTTTCCATGTCTCGGCTATTGTGAATAATGCTGCAATGAACGTGGGAGTACACATACCTCTTCAAGACAATGATTTCATCTCTTTGGATATATACCCAGAAATGGGATCACTGGATCATATGGTAGTTCTATTTTTAATTTTTTGAGGAACTTCATACTGTTTTCCATAGTGGCTGTACCAATTAGCATTCTCACCAATAGTGCACTAGGGTTCCCTTTTCTCCACATCCTTCTATAATTTATCTTTTGTCTTCTTGATATAGCCATTTTAACAGGTGTGAGGTGATATCTTATTGTGGTTTTGATTTACATTTATTTCCCTGATTAGTGATGTTGAGCCCCCTTTTCATGTACCTGTTCATTTGTATGTCTTCTTTGGAAAAATATCTCTTCAGGTACTTTGCCTGTTTTCAAATCAGAATTTTTTTTTTAATTTTGCTCTTGAGTTGTGTGAATTCTTTATATATTTTGAATATTAACCCCTTATCTGATATATGGCTTAAAAATATTTTCTCCCTTTCTGTAGATTGATTTTTCATTTTTCTGATGGTTTCTTTTACTGTGCAGAAGCTTTTTAGTTTTATGTAGTCCCACATGTTGATTTTTGCTTTTGTTGTTTGTACTTTTGGTGTCAAATAAAAAAAAAATCATTGCCAAGACTAATATCAAGGAGCTTTTAAATATGTTTCTTCAGGAGTTTTAGAGTTCCAGATCTTATTTTTAAGATCTTAATTCATTCTGATTTAATTTTTGTGAATACAAGACAGGGGTCCAATTTTATTCTTTTGCATGTGATTATCCAGTTTTAAATGAAATTTATTGAAAAATATCCTCTCCCTATTGAGTATTCTTGGCTCCCTTGTCAAATATTAGTTGGCCACTTCTGCATGGGTTTATTTCTGGGCTCTTGATTCTGTTCCATTGGTGTATGTGTCTGTTTGTATGTCAATACCATACTGTTTTTATTACTATAGCATTGTAACATAGCTTGAAATCAGGAAGTATGATGCCTCAAGCTTTATTCTTTTTCAAGAATGCATAGACTATTTAAGGTTTTTTGTAATTTATTTAAATTTTAGGATTGTTTTTCTATTTCTGTGAGCCCTTAAGTCTAAAGTCAGTTCTGGATACAAAGTCTTTGCTCACATTTTATTTTCTTGAGTACCTTAAATATGTCCTTCCATTTACTTATAGCATAAATTTTGCAAAAAAAATCTGATGACAATAAAATTTTTATTCCAAGTTGAATGTTTTTCTTAATCTATATGCCCAGAGGATTTTACTTTTGTTTAAAACTCAGTAGTTTTACTAGAATGTGAGAATAGGGTTGTATAATGAGCTTTGTTTCTAAAACTGAATAGCAAGTATAGTGTAATCCTGAAAGGATGCTTTCAATCCTCACTGTTTTGAGCCATCAGCATGAAAAGTTAAAAGACAATATAAATATCTGTTTATATGTAGAAAAAGTCTATCAAATGGCAAAACACCAGTGGTTCCTAACTTTTTAACTGTTCACCAGCCTATGGACTTTGACTTTCTGACCACAGACATTTAATTTTTTTCTGTTTGTATGGGAATCCTGATAACTAAAAACATGTTGTATCCTGAGGGAAACCACAGCAGTTAGCATATTCATTAATTTAATTAGGACCTTGTTTACACTTTTGCTGTCAACCATAATCATTTGTTTATTTGAACTACAGTCATCTGACTTCATTAGAAGCATCAGTACCTGTCAGTAAATGAAAGTGTGCTTGACTTTCATAACTAAGTGTAAATTTAAGAAGCTTAATTTCTAATAGGATAGGCAATATTTTCTCAAGATGACAATGGAAATCAAGGAAAGGGCCCTAGTAAAACTTAACCTTTGTGATAAGATTAAGGATAAGGCAATAATTAATGTGGTTGTTGTTTTCTGACAGTACTTCCATCTTGGTCTTTAATCCCTAAGGTCATTGCTTAGCCACCCTCCACTTTCAAAACAGAACTGTTTAAATGAGTTAACGAAAACCCTGAAGCAGGTTTCATAGGATATCATTTCACTTGGATGACTGCATATTTCTCTAGACCAACATAGGAAAAAATGATATTGGTTAAAAAAAAATTAAAGTCCCTTCTCCAGATCAGCTCTTACCATTAACCTAAAAAGCAAAGTGTAATGAAAAGAGCATGAGTTTGGAGCAACAAAATTTGAGGTTTGATCTCTGATTCTGCTACTTATCAGCTGAGTGAGTTTCAGCAAGTTATTAAAACTTTCTGTGCTCAGTATCCTCATCTAAAAAGTAGGGAATGATGACATATTTTTCCATCTCAAATAAAATAATGGATGCAAAAAAATGTTGTAAATGTAGGGTGATAAGCATTTTCTTTGCCTTATATATTTTTTCTAGGATTCATTTATTATGGAGTTTGTAAGTTAACATGAAAAATGGGTATTGAATGTGCTTTTTGCAGAACTTGTTAAATATCTGCTGTGTAAACATATCAGGTAATTAATATTTGAAAACATTTGATGCATGAAATGGAAATAAAAGGGAAGGGAAAAAAAACCTTAGAGATTATATACCCATGCCCCAATAAAAGTGACTTAGCTTCATTTTGAATTATATTATCTCTTGTGAATTGGCTTGAGAATCACTTTTTAAAAGTTATGTGTCCATTCTTTTACCTTAGTAATTACAACCTAATCAACAGAATTAAATATTTTCATTAATAGGTTGGAATTGTTTTATTGCCTTAGGCTAATCCTTTTTAACACTAACCCTTGCTAATTTAAACAGGGCCTGGCTGCCAAAAAACTATGAAGGAAGCCAAATTTGTCCTTGGCTATATTCCTACACCCTTGACCCCATCAGCATCTTCTCCTTTTTGGCATGCTCTTTTCCCTACCCAATTGCTTATTTTCTAGCCAGCTTCTGTTGTCACCTGGATGTCAACTTAGTTGATAACTATTAATTAGGGTGTTAGAAAACAACCAGTTTAAGGCATAGCTTCTTTCAGTGTTAAAAATGGACTCATAAAAAATATAACATATAATGATGAAATGACTGGTAGTAGGTTGTATTATATAGGCAATTACATACTCTGCTCATAGGATTTTTCTTTTTTAGATACAAAAGGTGCAGAAACTCAAATTGGATCTATCCAGGACAATTTGTTTCTATATAAGAAACAAATTAAAAAAAACTTATAATAAAAAACAGTTATAAAACCCCAATATTGTCTTATTTCCGTGTGATTTGCTTCTTTCTCATAAACAAAGATGATAAGAAAATGAATTAAATGTAAGCACTAACTCATTAGGTTCTTATTAATCCTGGTTTTACTTTTAATGGCAATGCAGAATGTAATAATAATGGTCAAAAACTAATGAAAAAAGTGAGTCAACACTGTAATGTTCCAAAACGGGAAATAAGGGAGGGAACTTGTGCATCAGAGAAACATGAATTCCATTACTGGTAAACAACTAGCCACCTAAATATCATTTAGTACATGTTCAGAACTAATGTCACCACAATCCGCATTTAGTTCTTTGAACATGTCATAACTGGGAACTAAAAACAAACAAACAAACAAACAAAAAAACTAGTTCTGAAGAAAGTAGGCAACCTTGGACCCTACCTTCACATTGGTCCCAGCTCTTGACCTGATACAAAGTTTCCACTGCATGGATGACAGCCCTAGGGCCAGTTTCACTGACTCTCATAAGATATACCATCTTATTTTTGACTGTGGGAAGCTTCAAAGAACAAAAGGATATTTCACTGTGAATGTCACTGTCTTAATAAAGCTAAATTTATTGGAGAACATGCACTAATATAATGGAAAAGATTTAGTAATACAAAGTCAAAATACTCTTCCTGTACCCCCAAGGATTACCTGCATCTAGAATATTTGGGAAAACAATAGTTTTGTTTCACATTTTTTTCTGAATTATTCACATGATAGCTATTTCTCAATCTGATATGTTCTTCCTTGTTGTTTTACCTTCACTGAAGACCACTGTTTGCTTTGGTGCACATCACTGCTTGGAACTCTGGGGTTGTTTACTTCTTGATATTATTCTGCTACCAAGACATTTGCCTGTATGGGGCAGTGATGTGGAAATGGCTACCTTTGTCTTTGTTACATCTGCATGGTATAGTGGTGGAAAGGGTTTAAAACATACAACAGTAAGATTTAATAAAATATCCAAGTAATAAAAAGATACAAAGTCAGAAAAAGTGTACAACTGTATGCTAAATATGATTGTACCAATAGTTCAAGGGAAAAATATCTTAAGTTCTTCAAGTAGATTTTACTCATGGACCTCAATAATTCTTAGCCTTGCTCCCCTCTCTCAAGATCTAATCTTTCTACTTTCCTTTCAGAAATATCTCTTCTTAAAAATTCTACAACACCAGTTTTCAATTATCCTTTAAATCATTGGGAAATCCCATTCTAAGTACAGGGATAAGACTTTCTTCAGGATCCACTCCCCTAAACACTACCACCAAGTGCAATCCATAGCATACAATGACATGGAGCAGTGCATTTCCAAAGTCTGAGTTATGAATAAAAGATACTTTATGGGCATAAACATGCTTGGGTGAGGAAAATGAACTCTTCAGCAGAATACTCAAAGATGGATTTTGGCCCTCAAAGATCCAGTTGCTTGAGGTCTTTGAGGTCATTCTCTGAGTGGAAGATGAAGATAGTTCTTCCTCTAATCTTATGTCTTATGATCATTCAAAGTTTATTCTCTCTCTCTCCCTCTCCTTCTCTCTCTCTCTCTCACACACACACAGAGGTATATTTATCAAGGAAAAATCATAATTCTTAAAGTCAAGAGAGTTTAAGTTTATGCTAAGAATTAGCATAGATATACTTTGCTTCTAGTATAGAAGGCATTTTTTTTAAAGATTTTATTTATTTAATTGAGAGAGAGAGAATGAGAGATAGAAAGCACGAGAGGGAAGAGGGTCAGAGGGAGAAGCAGACTCCCTGCTGAGCGGGGAGCCCGATGTGGGACTCGATCCCGGGACTCCAGGATCATGACCTGAGCCAAAGGCAGTCGCTTAACCAACTGAGCCACCCAGGCGCCCGGCATTTTATTTTTTTTAAAAGATTTTCTTTATTTATTTGACACAGAGAGACACAGCAAAAGAGGGAACACAAGAAGGGGTAGTAGGAGAGGGAGAAGCAGGCTCCCCACTGAGCAGGGAGCCTGACCTGGGGCTGGATCCCAGAATCATGATCTGAGCCAAAGACAGATGCCTAACGACTGAGCCACCAAGGTGCCCCTAGAAGGCATTTTATATTATTCAGAATAGTGCCATCTCTCCTTATGCTCATTTAGGGAGATTATATATATGTATATCTCCATACCAGAAGTCTATCAATAGGAAATAGGCCTCATTACTATGCCTGTTCCAAACAACAGAACCATCAACACTTGTAATCTACCTTTCTACTTTCTGGCCACACAAGCATCCCAAAAAGCTTTTAAAATTATCACTTTACTTTGCCCTAGTCCAGATCAAATTCTTAGATGGGTGGAGGGGGGAAGCTTAATATTAATTTTGGTCAGCCCATTTCTAGTAGTAGGAGGATTTATTAACTACTAGCCCATAGCATTTCTTTAAGATCGGAGTTTAAGGGATCACTATTCTCCTGGTTACACTTCTTCCTTGTTAGTAAATGGGTGAGGGAGTCAAGTGAATACACAAGTACCTAAGTAATTATATTAGCCAGTTTTACTATTTACTAACACAGGCCCTGATTCACTGTAACAGGGTAAGTGGTTTATTCTAACAGGGTAAGTGTTTAGTCACTAACCAATCTTCCTCTATACATTTTGGTTCAAGAAGAAACATTTATTTTCCTGACAGTATTTGGTAACACACAAACTGTTGACCAGGAACAAATAAAATTTAGGTAGGTGATACCATCTGTGCCTATTATATTCCAATCAAAATAATTCTATCTCAAGTGGCCTACTTTGGATGTTAGAAAAAAATCTAATACTTATTCCAAAACCTAGGAAAGGAAAATGGATTTATTTCTAAAATTTAGATAAGGCTATACAAGCCACTTACTAGTGTTTATGAACCCCCTCTCTGTGTCTGTCTCTGTCTCCACACACAGAGAGATAATCAGCACCCATCTCTATCCCCACCCCTAGCCAAAGGATGAGCACATGTTATGAAATTATATGTTCCCTCCCTGAAATTTGAATCTTCAGATGAAGGACAAACTACTTAAAATAGTTGACATTCATCCATTTCAGAAGTGGCCTTCTGACATGACTGATAGAAGCTCCTACTTGCTTCCTGAATCCTAGATTCCCATCTCTTTTAGTGTTACTACCACCAATTTTGGTTCTACACATGCCACAAAGAGTAAGGACTATAGTTCTCAATCTTCTTTATATCAGTATGTGGCCATATGACCAAGTTTAGGCCAAAGACATACGATGAGAGGTGATGTGTGAAATTTCTGGGATATATTCTTACAGTTAGCAAACACCTCCCCTCTTTCTTTTATTCTACTACTCGGAATATAGTCAAAATGGTGAGATTTCTTGGACCATGCATATGGGAAAGATTCTAGTGTTGACAGAACAATAAGATAGAATAATTCTGGATCCATGGATACCCTCACACCAAAATCATAAAAAGATAGTAGGTGATTTTAATAGATTTTCATTAGAAACTGATGAATCACACAAAAATTTGTTAAACATACAGTAGTAGAAGAACAATAATAACCTTTAGCAAATACTCAACAAGTAGAGAACATAAACTATTTTCAGGTAAACAAAGAAGATTTACAAATTTAACTGCATATCAGGTTACAAAATCCTTGACAAAATTCAAATAATAGATAACATTCACCCCAACAGTTCTGGTCATGTTGTAAATAAATCAGAAAATAGCATTTAAAGATTTTTAAATTCCCAAATATATTACTAAATAACTAACAGTTTAAAGGTAAACATGATAGAGTATTTGTAATTGAATATCAATTAAAATACTATGTAGAGAAACTGGCTATTAAGGAAAGCATTAAAATACAGAAATATACAGAAAATAATATAACAAATCCTTTCATTATTAAAAATGTTGATGTTTTGTCATTTTTGTTTAAAAAGCAAAGATCATGAAGGTAAAGTTGGCTTTTTTCCTCCTCACCAATCCCATTGCTGGACTCATCCTCTCTCATGAATATATGTATGTGCATATATACACACACATATCCTACAGTACTAGTCAGGGTTTGCCAGAGAAACAGAGCCAATAAGATATGTCTATCTCTATTTCTATTATCTCTATCTCTATATATCTTTCTCTCTAATCTATCTCTATTTGTAGATAGAGAGATTGATCAATTGAATTATTACAAGGAATTGGCTCATGCAGCTATGAAGGTTAGCAGGCTCAAGATCCAGAGAGATCTGATGTTTCAATTTGAGTCTCAGGGCAGGAAAAAGCCAATGTTCATCAGACAGAAAGGATTCTCTCCTGATTAAGAAAGGGTCAGAGATTTTGTTACAGCCAGGCCTTTGACTGATTAAATGAGACCCACCTATATTAGGGAGAGCAATGTGATTTACTCAATCTACCAATTTAAGTGTTTTACTGTCATCCAAAAACACCCTTACAGAAATACCCAGAAAAATGCTTGGCCAAATATCTGGATACTCTATGGCCCCATCAAGGTGACATGAAATTAACCATCACACCTACCATTATTTTTTTAACTTTTATTTGATATATGCATCTGTGAGCAATGCAATGCTGCTTGGTATATTTTTAAAAACTATACAAATGTTATCACACTCTACACATTATTCTACAACTTGCTTTTCATTCAAAATTACATTTTTATTACTATCTTTCTTGATACATTTAGAGCAAGTTCATTCATTGTAAGTGTATCAGGTAATTCATTGATAAAATAAACCATAAATTATCTATTCTCTGACTTTTAACTTTTATAATTTGTATCCTTCTACAACTCTCTTAGTACATAAGTACAAGAGTTTATCTAAAATACACACCTATAAGCAGAATATCTGGTTTATAGGATATGCACAGTTTCAACTTCATTTGATAATACTAAATCACAATCCAAAGTGATTGCATCACTTTGCACTCTTACCAGAGTATGTATGAGAGTTTTCTTTCCCTGTATTTCAACCAATACTTTGTCTCGTGAGACTTTTTATTTTTGCTAATATTGTAGATGATACCTAATTTTTTAACATCAATTTCCATGATTACCCATGAAGGAGAGATTTATCTTTTTTTTTCTATTTTTAGTATCCAAACTTGCTTCAAATTTGGAGAAAAGCTAGATAGATAAAAGACAGGATTTAAACTCCTACTATCAAATCTGACAGTGGGGGATGGGAGCAGATGTTCCCCTTTCCAGTTCTATGACAGATAAGACATAACAATGTTATTTAGACTGGACAGTTGTATGTTCTTATAAGTTTCCACAGCTGCTAGACTGAATGTGAGAGTATAGAAGTGTTCTATAACAGTGTTGCTAGCAGAGATGGCAGCAAGTGTTTCTTCCATTAACAGTGACATATGGAAACTGTTCCTGTGATGAAAGCCTGGCTGTGGACATGCTTCCTTTGTTTTTTTTTTTCTGTGTTCTGATCCTCCCTACTCCAGACATTGATTCTGTAAGTCATATAATGGTTTTTGACTAATTTTTTTCTGCTTCATCTACCCAGAGTTTAAATTTATTTTTTAAAATGAAAGATTCTGTTCTGTTCCATTAATTTATGTGTTGTTTTTTTATGCCAATACCATGCCAAGGTAGAAAAATAGATCAGTGAACAGAATAGAGCATTCAGAGATAGAGTCCCATAAATTTAGTCAATGGATCTTTGGCAAAGAACAAATTTAATACAATCGAGCAAAGATAATCTCTTCTACCAACAGTGCTAGAACAACTGAACTTCCACATGCAAAAAAAAAAAAATCTAAACACAGACCCTTCCATTTTAACAAATATTAAGTCAAAATAGATCAAGATCTAAATATAAGATGCAAAACTACAGAACTCCTGGAAGATAATGTAAGAGAAAATCTAGATAACTTTGAGTGGGTTATGCCCTTTTAGATACAACATCAAAGATATAATTCATGAAGTAAATAGTTGATAATCTGGACTTAATTAGAATTAAAAACTTCTGCTCTGTAAAAGACAATGTCAAGAGAATGAGAAAAAAAGCCACACAAAGGGAAAATTATTTGCAAAAGATACATCAAATAAAGGACTATTATTCAAATACACAAAGAACTTTAAAATTGAACAATGAGAAAATAAATGACCCTATTAAAAAATGGGCCAAATACCTTAACAGATACCTCATCAGAGAAGATATACAGATGGCAAATACACATATGAAAAGCCATATGATGATTTTTGACTAAATTATTTTTTCTTAAACTACCCAGAATTTTTAATGTATTGTTTAAAATCAAGAATCAAAAAAGAATCTTAACAGCCTATAGCAGTGACAGTCAGATCAGGGTACCACTGCTGAGAAGAATATTAAAAAGAAAACAATTACTTTTTCTTCTGTACTTATAGCAATTTCTAAGGATTCACGGTACCAGAAGAGTGTGTCCCATTCCTTGTGTATTTATAGTAATTTGTAGTAGAAATCTAGGTATCACTTGTTGGAAATTACTTGGTATAAATTATCATCCCACAAAACCCACAAAATTGAAGAAAGAAAACTATGCTCCACCTCCCCCCAATGTATTCTGATTCTGAGAAAATGAGAAAATAGTGAAAATAAAGTTCAAATGATTAATGTCCAAAAAAGACCCGGTAATTCCACTTAGGAATCCATATTAGTAGATCAAAGTCTAAAATGACTAGTAATGACTTTCACCCTGCATAATCTCCTCTTGTTGATTGTTGAACCTGTTGATTTGATTGGGCATCACTCTTATAATATTTTACATATAGAGTAAAAGAGATATTCCAGGTGTGATTAAATTTATTATTGAGTTGCTTTTGAGTTAGTCAGATGAATATATTTTGGGGGAGCCTGAATTAATCACATGAGCCCTTTACTTCTGAGTCAGAGACAGAAGTCAGAGAATCAAAGCATGGGAAAACATCAATATTCTGACTTTGAAAATGGTGGGAGCCATGTGGCAAGTAATGTGAATGACTTCTAGGAGACAAGAGAAGCTTCTTGCTGCAGCAAGAAAACAGGAATCTTGATTTACAACCCCAAGAAACTGGATTATCCCAACAACATAAATGAGCTCAGAAATTAATATATCCATAGCCAAGCTTTCAGACAAGAACATAACCAAAACATTGACTTCAGTTTTGGAATAGCTTTTGCACAAAATCAACAACATCGTGCTGGACTTCTTACCTACAGAGCTGTGAACTAATAAGTAGGCCTTTTTTTAAGGTGTTATATTTGTGATAATTTGTAATGCAGCAATCAAAATATAATACATTTTATTAAAGAAATAAAAGTACCAGTACTATGGACATGTGTTCAATTATATTTATTGTGCTAGAAAAACCTGAAATTAACCTGAGTTGTGCCTCAATAAAGAAATCACTGGGAATGTTGTGATATATCATACGCTTTATAAAGTTTGTCAATATTAAAATAACTAGCATAATATGTGTTAAATTGGAAACATGTCTATTGTATATTGAGTGAGGAAACTTAATCACACAACTATGTGTATATTGTGTATGATTCTATTTTATTTTAAGAACTATATATGTCTATTAAGATAGTTTATTAAGATATCTATTAAGGTAGGCATATAAATACATAGAAATATAGATTAAAATAGACATATAAATATATAGAAACACAGATATATATAAAAACAGAACAATAGCTACTAAATGTATATATAGGTTGCCTCAGAAGGATAGGATCACATTACTATTACCATGAGGAAATAGAAACAGACTATTACATATTTTATATACCTCTGCATTGCTTGATGTGTTACAATGTGTATTACCCTTGCCATAAAAGCTAATTAAATTTTTACAAACATAACACATTTTGAGAAAATAAACTACACCAATAACTCAAGAGCCTAGAAACTTTAAAATAGAAGAATTAATAAAGTAGAAATTAATAGAAAATAAAATTAATATAAACAAATATTAAAATTGATACATTTCAGATTTGTGAAGTAGAAAACTAAAACCTTGAGTAAACCCATCCCTATACATATTCTATAGTAACAACTTGGGTTTTATCCATCCTGATTTTGATTGCATACACACACACACACACATATTCATACGCAGAAGCTATTTTGGGAAGTGTTTTGAAATGTTCAATTTTTTGGAACATGTAGCTAATTTTCAGTGTTCTTACATTATAGGTAGATCATGTATCCTTTACAAGTTCTCTTGTTTGTAATTTATTATTTTTTTCAGTTTTTGTGTTTGTGTGTTTTGCCTAAAATCATAGCACATTCATTATAAACATGTGCCCCTTTTGCCACTGTTTATTATATTTTGCCTCAAATACACTTATGTTTAAAAAACATTGTGACCTGTGAGTTATTTTATTTGTGTTTTCCTATATAGCATGGGTCATTCTTTGAATCTTAGTTTTCTAAGGCAGTTTTTTGTAGTTGCATACCTTATAAAGATCTGTAATTGAAATTTGTGTTTTATTAAATTTGGAGTTCTGTCTTTGAATGGGCCAGTTCAACCCCTTTATATTTTTTTCACAATTTCTATGTTAGAACTTTACTTTTGTGATCTTATTTTATACATTTTGATTTTATCTTTCCCTGAGATTACCTTGGTTTCCTATTTTTTGATATATGAACTATGGTTTCTTTATTGTTTTTCAAACATCTCTTGTGATTTGGCAGTATAGACCCTCATGAACACATTATATTCAAGTTATCTAGAATAAAAGGCTGTTCAGTGATATAAAAATGGAGTATATTTGAAGGACGCCTGGGTGTCTGCCTTTGGCTCAGGTCATGATCCTGGGGTCCTGGGATCAAGTCTTGCATTGGGCTCCTTGCTCAATGAGTAGCCTGCTTCTCTCCCTGCTTGTGCTCTCTCTCTTTCCCCCCTCTCTCTCTGATAAATAAATAAATAAATCTTTAAAAAATGGAGTATATGAGGGTTCTAGAGGTGAGGGGAGGTGGGGGGATGGGTTAGCCTGGTGTTGGGTATTAAAGAGGGCACGTTCTGCATGGAGCACTGGGTGTTATACACAAACAACGAATCATGGAACACTACATCAAAAACTAATGATGTAATGTATGGTGATTAACATAACATAATAATAAAAAAATGGAGTATATTTGAATGCACTTTATCCACTTGTTTCTTAAAATTCCTTTTTTCTGTTAATATAATTTAGAAATTTGGGCAATATAACTATCATTAAATTATTAAATTTTTATTTTTTTTAAATTTACAGGAGCTATTTTTGGCATTTATTTTATTTAGTCAGAACTCTTAATATGATTTAATTTTCTGTTTAGTAGATTTCAATACTCATCACTATGACTTCTTCTTTCCTTAAATCTTCATTTTATCTTATATACAGGGCAATTAAAAAAGACCTAGGAGTAAATCTTCATTTTATCTTATATACAGGGCAATTAAAAAAGACCTAGGAGTAATTTTATTTCTCCAGATTCTTATACTTTTCAAAAATAGTTTTCTTGAAATATAATTCACATATCATGCAATACACTCACTTATGGTATTTTTCGAAATCTTTGATTATCTGAAATTATCCTTGTGCAGTTTTTTAAATTAAATTTTTTTGCATTGAAATTATTGTAGATTTACATTTTGTTAAAAAAATAATACAGAGAGATACTATGTACATTTTACTCAGTTTCACTTAATGGTAACATCTTACAAAATTAGGGTGCCTGGCTGGTTCAGTTGGAAGAGCATGAAACTCTTGAGATCCAGTCATGGGTTCAAGTCCCACATTGGCTGTAGAGACTAATAAAAAAATAAATAAATAAACTTTAAAAATGTCTTTTTTAAAGATTTTATTTATTTATTTGACAGAGAGAGACACACAGGGAGAGAGGGAACACAAGCAGGGGGAGTGGGAGTTGGAGAAGCAGGCTCCCCACTAAACAGGAAGCCTGATGTGGGGGGTCAATCCCAGGACCCTGGGATAATGACCTGAGCCGAAGGCAGACCCTTAACACCTGAGCCACCCAGGCACCCCAAACTTAAAAAAATGCCTTACAAAATTATGGTACAATGGCACAACCAGGTTGTTGATATTGATAAAATCTAACAATCTTATTCAGATCTCCCTACTTGTACTCTTTGTATGTCTTTGTGTGTGTGGGGGGGATGATTAGTGTAATATCATTGAATAATGTATAATTAAATAGGTGAATTTTCACCACAGTCAACTTCCAGAAGAGTTTCATCATCACAAGGATACCTCATGTTGCTGGATTGATTTTTTTTTT
The DNA here is from genome assembly GCF_003265705.2 of Callorhinus ursinus. Classification (NCBI taxonomy): domain Eukaryota; kingdom Metazoa; phylum Chordata; class Mammalia; order Carnivora; family Otariidae; genus Callorhinus; species Callorhinus ursinus. The sequence continues at coordinate 4,875,717 of NW_027397129.1, forward strand.
TCACTCGGAATATCCCTGGAGAATCATCCAAGACATTGCATATATTGATAGCTTATTACTTTTTATTGCTGACCATTATTCCATGATATGTATACACCACATTTTGTTGTTGTTGCTGTTGATTCATTTAATTTTTTTTCAAGTTTTTAATTAAATTCCAGTTAGTTAACATACAGTGTAAAATTAGTCTCAGGTATAGAATTTAGTGATTCATCACTTATATAAAACAACCAGTGCTCATCACAATAAGTGCCCTCCTTAATACCCATCCCACAGCCCACCTCCCTTCCAGCAACCCTCAGTTTGTCTTGTATAGTTAAGTGTCTGTTTCCTGGTTAGTCTCTCTATTGTTTTCCCTATGTTCATCTGTTTTTTTTTTCTTAAATTCCTCATATGAGTGATACTATATGGTATTTGAGTTTGTTTCCCTGGCTGCCTTATTTCACTTAGCATAATACTCTGTAGCTCCAACCACATCATTGTAAATGGCAAGATTTTATTCTTTTTGATGGCTGAGTAATATTCCAGTCTGTGTCTGTGTGTCTATGTCTGTGTGTGTGTGTCTGCCTGTGTATATGACATCTTTTTCCATACACATTTGGGTTCTTTCCATAATTTGGCTATTGTTGATAATGCTGTTATAAACATTGGGGTATATGTATCCCTTCAAATCAATATTTTTTATCCTTCAGGTAATACTTAACAGTGCAACTACTGGATCAAAGATAGTTCTATTTTGAATTTTTTGAGGATACGCTGTACTCTTTTCCACAGTGGCTGCAACAGTTTGCATTCCCAACAACAGTGCAAGAGGGTTCCTGTTTCTCTGCATCTTTGTCAACACCTGTCGTTTCCTGTGTTGTTGATTTTAGCCATTCTGACAGGTGTGAGATGATATCTCATTATAGTTTTGATTTACATTTCCCTGATTATCAGTGATGTCGAGAATCTTTTCATGTGTCTGTTTGCCATCTGTATGTCTTCTTTGGAAGAATGTCTATTCATGTCTTCTGCTCATGTTTTAACTGGATTATTTGGTTTTTAGGTGTTTGTTGAGTTGTATAAATTCTTTATAGATTTTGGATACTAACCTTTTATCAGATATGTCATGTGCAAATGTTCTCTCCCATTCTGAAGTTTGCCTTATAGTTTTATTGGCTGTTTCCTTTGCTGTGAAGAAGCTTTTTATCCTGATGAAGTCCCAATAGTTTATTTTTGCTTTTGTTTTCCTTGCTTCGGGAGACATATCTAGTAAGAAGCTGTGGCTAATGTCAGAGAGGTTACTGCCAATTTCTTCTTTAGGATTTTGATGGTTTCCTGTCTCACATTTAGGTCTTTCATTTATTTTGGATTTATTTTTGTGTATGGTGTAAGAAAGTGGTCCCATTTCATTCTTTTGCATGTTTCTGTCCTGTTTTCCTAACACCATTTGTGGAAGAGACTGCCTTTTTCCATTGGTTATTCCTTCCTGCTTTGTTGAAGATTAGTTGACCATATAGTTTTGGGTTAATTTCTGTGCTTTCTCTTCTGCTCCATTGATCTATGTGTCTGTTTTTGTGCCATAACCCATTTGTTTAATTATTCACCTGTCAGTGGACTTCTGAGTTGTTTTCAGTTTATTTTCTTATTATGGACAAACCTCTAACATTTGTGTACAGATTTTTGAGTGGACAAAGTTTTTGTTTATCTAGGATAAATGTTTAAGAGTGAAATTCCTGGGTCATATGGTAATTGAATGTTTCATATTATTAAAAAAATGCTGAACTGTGTTCTATTGTGATTATACCATTTTCCTTCCCCATCAGCAATGGTGAGTGGTCCAGTTTTTCTGCATCCTGGCCAGCATTTTGTGCTGCCATTATTTATTTTACCCATTCTGATAGATATATATTAATATCACATTGTGGTGTTAATTTTCATTTCTCTAATGGGGAATGTGGTGGTTAATTTTATGTATCACTTGTCTGGGCCATAGTACTCACATTTTTGTCAAAGATTAGTCTGGATAGCTTTGTAAGATTTTTTTTTTTTCTCTTTTGCTGGGGCAAGGGGCAGGGTGGGTAAGATTAACATTTAAGTCAGTAGGCTTTTGGACTTTGTATAAATCAGATTTCCCTCCATACTGTGGGTGGGCCTCATCCAATTGGTTGAAGACCTTAATAGAACAAAGACTCTCCTCACCAGAGCAAGAAGAAATTTTGTCAGCAGACAAATTCCAGACTTGGACTGATACATTGGTTTTTCCCTGGGTCTCTAGCTTCTCAGCCCACTCTGCCAATTTTGGACTTGCCAGACTCTAAAACTGTGTAAGCCAATTTCTTAAAATAAATCTCTTTCTATATATACACATCATACTGGTTTTGCTTTTCTGAAGAACAATAACTAATACAGGTAAAGATGTTGAACATCTCTTCATGTGCTCCTTTGACATCTGTATATCCTCTTTGATGAAATATCCGTTTGTGTCTTTTGCCTATTTTTTAATTGGATTTTTTGTTTGACTGCTGTGTTTTGAGAGTTCTTTATATATTCTAAATATTAGTCCTTGGTTGGATATATAGTATGCACATATTTTCTCCCAGTCGGTAGCTTGTATTTTCAACCTTTTCGTAGGTGCTTTAAAGAGCAAAACCTATTAATTTTGATGATGTCCAGTATATCAAGTTTTCCTTCTATGGATTGCATTTTTGGTGCCGTGTCTAAGTACTCTTTCCCTAGCTCTAGATTAAAAGATTGTTTCCAATGTTTTGTTTCTTAATAACAAATATTCTTAATATTTGTTTCTTAATATTCTTAATATTCTTAATAAAAATTTTGTATTTTGCATTTATGTCTCATTCATTTGAGTCAATTTTTGGATTAGGTAATTTGAGTCAATTTTTGGATTAGGTATGAGATTTTTAGTTGAATGCTTCAGCACTATTTATTAAAAAGACTGTCATCTTTCCTCCATTGAATTGCTTTTCTACCTTTATCAAAAATCCACTGAGCATGTTTATGTGGGTTAATATCTAGGTTGTCTAGGCTATTCCTTTGATCTATGTGTCTATCCCTATAACAATACCACACTGTCTTGATTATAGTAGCTATATAATAGGCCTTAATACTGGTAGAGTAATCCCTCCCATTTTATTCTTTGTATGTAGCAATTGTATGTGCATACGTATTACATGCTTTCAATATACATTTTAAGTTTGTTCTTATCTACAAAAAAATTGTTAGGATTTTGATAAAAATTGCATTAACATAAAGGTCAATTTAGGAACAAGTGACGTCTTTACTATGTTGAGAGACAAATGTGGTATGTCTCTCCATTTATTTAATTTTTTTTAAATTTCGTTCCTTAGCATTTTATAATTTTCAGCATAAAGATCCTGTACATGTTTTGTTAATTTTATACCTAACAATTTAACTTATCTTTGTGGTTATTGTAAATAGTATTGCATGTTTTGATTTGGGCTTTCAATTTTCACTGACATACAGAAATGCAAATTACTGCTTTTTTGTGTATGTGTATTAATTTTGTATCCTACAACCTTGCTGAAATCATATATTAATTCTAAAAGGTTTTTTATTATGTTAGTTGTAAAGTTTGGTTGGTTGGTTGATTCTGGGTATGGAGATTTTATTGTAGATAATTTTTATCAAATTGAGGAAGCTCCACTCTATTCATAGTTTAAGAGATTTTATCATGAGTGCATGTTGGGTTTGCCATTTTTTTTTTCATGTTCTTATTTGCCATCTGTATTTCTTTTTTGGTAAAGTATTTGCCTCAGTTGAAAAGATCATATTTTTTTTTTCTTCTTTGGATGGTTGACATGGAGAATTAATTGATTTTTTAATGTTGAACCAGACTTGTATACCTGGAATAAATCCCACTTGGTTAGTATGTATAATTCTAATTATTTTTGTACATTGCTGGATTCAATTTGCTATTATTTTGTTGAGTAACTTTGAATTTATGTTCAGAAGGGCTATTGTTCTGTAGATCTCCTTTTTCAGTACTATCTTTGTTTAGTTTTGGTAGCCATGTAATAATGACTTCATAAAATGAATTAGGAAGTGTTTTCTCATCATTTATTTTCTGGAATAGATTGTACAAAATTGGAGTTAATTTTCCTCTAAATAATTTTGTGGAATTCTCCAGTGAAACCATCTGTCCCCAAGGATTTCTTTTTTTTTTAAGATTTTATTTATTTGACAGAGAGAGACACAGCGAGAGAGGGAACACAAGCAGGGGGAGTGGGAGAGGGAGAAGTTCTTCCTGCGGAGCAGGGAGCCCACCGTGGGGCTCGATCTGAGGACCCTGAGACCATGTCCTGAGCCAAAGGCATATGCTTAATGACTGAGCTACCCAGGCACCCCAGTTAATGGTTATTAGGACTATTCAGATTGTCTGTTTTATTTTGTTTGTGGTTTAATACTTTGTGGTTTTCAAGCAATTGGTCCAATTTCTTCTAAGTTATTGAAATTATGAGCATAAAATTGTTCATAGTACTCCTTCATTATCTTAAAAAAAAGATTTATTTATTTATTTTAGAGAGACAGCATGACTGGGAGGAGGAGCAGAAGGAGAGGGAGAGAATCTCAAGCAGACTCCCTGCTGAGCACAGAGCCCAACACAGTGCTTCATTTCTCATTCCAGAGATCACAACCTAAAGCAAAATTAAGAGTTGGATGCTCAACCAACTGAGCCACTCATGCACCCCTCTTTCATTATCTTTTTAATATCTGCAGAAGTTTTAATGATATCCCCTGTCTGATTCTTGATATTGGTAATTTGTGTTTTCTCTCTCTCTCTCTCATATTTGTCAGTCTTGCTAAAGGTTAATCAAATATATTAATTTTTTGAAGAACCGATTATTTGTTACTTTGTTTTATTTTCCTGTTTCAATTTTATTAATTTCTGATCCCATCTTTATTATTTCCTTCCTTTTGATTTCTGTGGATTTATTTTGCTATGTTTTGTTTGTTTCTTGACATAGAACTTAGATTATTTATCAGAAACATTTCCTGTTTTCCAACATAACCATTTAGTGGTAAAAATGGTTTTGTCAGAACTGCCTTAGAGGCATCCCATGTATATTGATATGTTGAATTTTCATTGTTTTTCAATTCTATGTATTATTTTTACTTCAATGAAACTTTCTCTTTGACCAACAGATTAATTAGAAATATATTTTTTTTCATTTCCAACTCTTTGTAGATTTTTTTGCTATTTTTCTAATTTGTTACAACAGTGGTCACAGAACACATTGTATGATTTCAATTATTTTAAATTTGTTGAGTTTCTTTTTTATGGTTCATAATATGGACTATCTTCATGAACAATCTGTGTACAATTGAAAACATTGTGTATTTTGCTATTGGATGTAGTGGTGTGTGTGTGTGTGTATTTCAAGTAGATTCTACTGGTTAATTATGTTGTTTAAGTATTAATGCTTAAGCAAAAGGAAAAACCTTCTACAAAGGAAAAAAAAAGGACTAATTTTTTCAAAGATTTATTTATTTATTTTAGAGAGAGTGTGTGTATGTGTGTGAGCAGGCAGAGGAACAGAGGGGAACCAGACTGCCTGCAGATTGTGGAGCCTGAGGCAGGGCTTAATCTCTTGATGGAATATCATGACCTGAGCCAAAATCAAAGGCTGGATGCATAACCAACTGAGCCACATAGGCACTCCAAAAAAGATTGATTTTTTTTAACTCAATAATATATATTAAAATGTCTACTGAGTTCAAACTAATGTAATAAGTACAAGGAAAAATCACTCAGTCATCAATTTATTCAACAAACATTTATTAATTAATTACTAAATGAAAGATTTTATGCTAATCTCAATAGAAAATACAAAGTGTTACAAGACATATTTCTGTACCTCAGATAGTATAAAATCCATTAAGATTATATGTATAATACAAGCCTATATGTTTTTTAAATATTTTATATATCTGTTTGATAGAGAGAGAACACAAGTAGCCAGAGCGGCAGGCAGAGGGAGAGGGAGAAGCAAGCTCCCTGCTGAGCAGAGAGCCTGATGTGGCTCAATCCCAGGTAGGATCATGACTTGAGCTGAAGACAGATGCTTAATGGACTGAGACACCCAAGGGTCCCACAAGCCTATATCTTGATGCTAGCACACCACAAATATTTCTGAGGCTTCAGACAAGAGTACAAAATGGCTGCTCATACACCACATGTCTAAATATTTAAATGATTACAAAATGTTAAATAAAATCTTTGTTTGCTTTCCTTGATAAGCAAAATGACCTGAAAGACCAAGTATGAATTTAAAATTTGGGGGATTTTCAGAATTCTGCACCAAAACATAGAAGTATGGAAGGAGCTATTATACAGAGCCCTGGCCTATGGTCCACTCCCCTCCTTCTATCACACACAGCTTTGTTCCACTCAAAAGAAACCTTGTAGCACACCTAGGAATTCTCAAGCCCTCACTTAACAGTCCATTCTCAACTTGTGCAAGCAGTTGTTCCTTAGACACTTTTGGCCCAATGGTGTGGACAGTAAGAGAACAGGTAGAGGCTTGGACAGGACCAAAAGAGGGCTTAGAGAAGTTGGGAAGGGAATTCTGGGATCCCAAATAACAAAGTGTCATCTAAAAGATGTTGCAGGAACTTGGTGGGAACTTCCCCTTGGCCACATATGCTCTTTACTCTGTGGGAGTGGAAGAACAGAAGGAGTGCTAGAGTAAGGCCCTTTAATGCACAGTTTCCTCAGCAAGGGCCATTCTTGCCAGGATTTAAGGGCAATCCAACAGTCATGAAGAAATACAGATTGTACAGTTAGATATAACATAGTGCATCCATATGATTTAGTTATTGAAAAGAAAGACAATTTCTACATGCATTAACACAGAAAGATGTCAATGTCACATGGTTAAGTAAAATAATGCAATATTTTTATATATTTATTAGAGTGAGCATATATTGTTTTTGTAATAAAAAATCCAATGTATTTTTCATAATGTCAAAAAAACATGTATTGATTACCTACAATGTACCATGTACTAGTAGGTGCCAAATAAAGTCTCATCTCATTTTTGCTCACCACAGTCATCCAGTTAAGAAAACTCTTCCAAGAAATAAAATTAGTTGCCCAAAGTCACTCAGCTAGTAAATTGGAGAACCAGTTCAACCTCAGGTCTTCTGAATCTAAGTCCATCACTCTTTCTTCAATTTTACCAGAGTTTATTTCAGAATTAAAGAGCAGTGTTGGAAAAGTATTCTCTACATATGATTTGGATCTATTTGCCCTTAGTTCTGACCAACTTTCTAGACTGCCTTATGACTTTCTGACCCCTAATATACAATTTAGTGATTTATAACCCTAATTATACCACAATTTGGACACTGTTCTCTTTATGGCTTATTTGCATGTTTATTTTTATTTTCAGGCTTGTCTGGCAAGATGATATGATCCACAGTTCACTTAATTTGGGGTATCATGTGGTTGTAGTGCAACAGGGAAGTCCCAAGGAATCCTAGGGCACTGAGGCAAGAGTTAGATGAAAGTTCATGACTAAGTTGCCAGAAGGCCATTTATTCAATAATGTTCTAGTAACCTGTACTCTGGTGTGAATTAGTGGTAGTGATATTTCACTGCATCACATACATATGCTGACAACCTGAAAGAATAAGAGACAAAACAGTTCTTTATGATTCAGTAAGATGTGCACACACATATCTCATTTCATTCTTACAACTACCCTGCAATATAAATGTGTTAGCTTCATTTTATGGATGAGTAAATTGAAGATCATAGAAGTTAAGTAACTTCAAACTTTTTTTTAACTTTTTTTTTTAAGTGGGCTCCACATTCAATGTGGGGCTTGAACTCATGACCCCGAGATCAAAAGTGACATGTTCCACCAACTGAGCCAGCCAGGCACTGAGAGAAGTTAAGTAACTTTACAACACAAGGTACCTGTATTAGTTAGGGTTCTCTGAAGAAACACAAAAAATGTGTACACACACACACACACATTTGGATACATAAGGAAGGGCTGCAGTTTGAGTTCAAGAACAGTGTGCTGGAAGAATTCATTTTTGCTTGGGAGAGATCAGGGTTTATTTTCTCAAGGTCTTCAACAAATTGGTTGGGACTCACCCACAATATACAAGGTAATCTGCTTTACTAAAAATCTTTGATTTAAATATTAATTTTATCCAAAAAAACAACACCTTCACAGAAACATCCAGAATAATGTTTGATCAAATATTGGGCACTGTGGCCCAGCCAAGTGGAACACATATCCATTACAGCACCATAATTTAAAATTTACTTTTATGACTTGCTCTCAAAAGTGGAAGACTCTATTTTATTCTTTTAATGATATTATTATTTATTCAAATTTCAGAAAGTATCTAGATCATTGTATAGATCAATGTTCCCATATCATGTTTAAAGGATGAACCATCTGAGAGAGAGTATACTGAGAAAGTAAAAATATTCAGCTAATTAACTTCCTTAAGTCACCATGTTAATTGTAAGATGAGAAAAAGGATTAACCATTTTCTAATTTTAACCTTTCTTTAGAAGGCCATACAAATTACATTCAGTATCAATTGAATTAAAAAGCATAATTGTTTACTAAATCTTATTTAAACACAATTTTAAGAAATGCAGTAATAGATAAGGTTAACTTTCTTCATTTCAATGCAAATGTTCTCTTAAAAATTTGATCAATGATTTACCAGACACTGAGGTTTGAAAAATACCTATCAGTTTTGTTCTTTTTAATAAGAGCAAAAAGGTAATTGTTAGTCATTTGGATAACTCGAAAATTACCTTCAGGGGCACCTGGGTGGCTCAGTTGGTTAAGCGACTGCCTTCAGCTCAGGTCATGTTCCCAGGGTCCTGGGATCGAGCCCCACGTTGGGCTCCCCCCTCAGCAGGGAACCTACTTCTCCCTCTCCCTCTGCCTCTCCCCCTGCTTGTGCTTTGTCTCTGTCTCTGATAAATAAATAAAATCTTTAAAAAAAAATACCTTCAAGTGCTACTTTGCTTACACTGTACTAAAAATAGTCTACAATGTGCTTTATTTAGTCATAATAGACTCTAACAGGGTATATAAGTGCTTAGTGTGCAGCCATAGAAATTATTTGTCAAATCCATTCTAAAATTAAAACTAAAATCATGTCTACATAGAAAGCTTGAATCAAGTAGGGGTGATTTGTTTTGGCAACCTGTAGGAAAAATAGGTCAGCACTACAATACAATGTCTTTATAAGAATAGCTTGAAATGAGTAAATAATGTCAAGGTGGATCCATTTATTTGGATTATTATAATTAACCAAATCAATTATTTCATAATCTGACCAGTTTTACCTTTATCACCAGCTACCAAAGCAACCATGTGCAGAATTCTGTGTCGACCTTTGTGCAGTTATACCTACATAATATAAATTGAAGAACAAACTGATTACTATCTTTTATTTAAATATATAAGATTGTGGGGTGCCTGGGTGGCTCAGTCTGTTAAGTGGCTGCCTTTAGCTCAGCTCATGATCCCAGGGTCCTGGGATTGAGCCCCATATTGGGCTCCTTGCTCAGTGGGGAACCTGCTTCTCCCCTGCCTGCCACTACCCTTGCTTGTGCTTTCTCTCTTCCTTTCTCCCTCTCTGTGTCAAATAAATAAAAAATCTTTAAAAAATAAATAAATATATGACATTATGCTAATTTTCTGCTGCCCCCATAAAACCTACTAAAACGGCAAAAATAGGACTTTTTAAGAGGATATATTCACAACCATAAAAGTAATAAGAAAGGAAATGACAGTAGATAAGAGATGTCCACACATATAAAGTGAACATGAGTGGTGATGACTGAAGAGATAGAACTCTAAGATCTAAGAGTTTTTAGAGGGAAATGTTAACCAGAACCCAATAAATTAGGGTTACAAAATTCCAGAAAATCTCAAAATATGGAGTCATCAGTTACTTCAGAAACCAGGGTGAGGCAGAGGTCAAACAGGACAAATGCCTGAAAATCTGCCTATGAAGACATTAGACTTTCAGGCATCCTTCCTCACTCTTGAAGCAACAGAATCACAGAGGCTGTGAAGTTAGGGCACTAGAACAGACACAGTGGAAGAGAGGAGAGAGGTACTGTACTGAAACATGCAATTCAATGAAAGTCAACATATTAAATGGTAAAATGGCAATTCTCTGTTTGATTCCTAGGACATTGTCAGGATTACAGTTTCAAAAGTAGAAAATTAAAGATTCCTCTCTGAAGAAACTGAACCTTTGAAAGAATGTTTGGAGGTCTCTGGTAAAATGACCAAGTTTGTATTAAATTTGACTATGGTAAGGCCTACCAATACACAGGTCTTGCTCAAGTACACAGAACTTTTAGTTAAATTTTTGGTACCTCAGTCTCAACTATAAATGGATACCCAAGGTTCATAGTATATTTGAAGAAACAACAACAAAAAAAGTTTCAACATGAAAAATCAAGACTCAAAAAAGAGAACAGTGAAAAATTTGAGGAAACAGAAAATCAAGAGATCTCACCCTACCAAAAAGCCCCCAAAATTATAATATATTTAAAGAACTAAGAAAATGTCATATAAAAATCATCAATAAAATAAAAATAAACATTTTTTAAAAGATCATGTATCCACAAATAACTAAGAGAAGATCTTACAATATTCAGTGTTGCAGAAGATGTGGATCAACAAGTATGCCACATATGCTGTTGTTGGGATTGTAAAATGGATTGGTTGCTTTGGAAAAACTAGCATTATCTTATAAATAAAATACTCATATGCCATATGAGCTTAGCATTTTCATTCTTTATTATAGACTTAAGAGAAACTCATATATGTTCAGCACAGGCTATGTAAAGATTATTCAAAGCACAAGATTGTTTATCATCTCAAAACTACAGAAATGATGTGATTACCCATCAATACTAGTATGGTAAATAAATTATGGTTTATTCACACAAGGGAATATTATATAGTAGTCCAGAGAAAAAAAATGAGCTCCTTGCATCAATATGCATAAATATTAGCAATAAAATATCAATAACAAAATTTGTAAGCCTAAAAAGATTACATAATTGTACCATATGCTTTTTTTAAAGGTAAAAACAATGAAAACTAAACTAATATATATATATATATATAGTTTATATATATTTTATCATATACTACTTGCTCTGTGTGTGTGTATGTATTGAGTGCTTGTCTTGAAGGGCTATAGTAAGGACAAAGTTAGGGCGCCTGGGTGGCTCAGTTGGTTAAGCGACTGCCTTCGGCTCAGGTCATGATCCTGGAGTCCCGGGATCGAGTCCCACATCGGGTTCCCTGCTCAGCGGGGAGTCTGCTTCTCCCTCTGACCCTCTTCCCTCTCGTGCTCTCTATCTCTCATTCTCTCTCTCAAATAAATAAATAAAATCTTTAAAAAAAAAAAGGACAAAGTTAATATAAGTTAAATGTTTATAATGAAACTTGATAACATATTAGTATTCTATTTTTAATAGTTTTTGTGAATTTGAAGATAGTTAAATATAAAACTATGCCGAAAAATACAAGTAATTCTTAACTTTGAGTATATATATGGGGGGGGGGATGTTCTATGAGAAAGGAAGTGAAATCATTAGGTATTGCTTATCTCAGTGTGAAAAACATTTGCATAGTAATAATAATATGTACATTTTGAATATTGTTTTTGTCCCAGGTTTTGATATATCTACATTAGTACAATGAGGAAAGAGGAAGTATGTGTGACATAGGGAAGTTGTATGAGAAAGTTAACTACATATTGTTCATGGTACAAATTCAATTATGTTTAACGTTAATAAATCAATCAATGGCAATGAGAACATTATTTGGTATATGGAAGCAAATAACAAAACAACAACAACAACAACAAACATCCCACAAAGTTGAAAGTTGTTGCCTTGGGGAGTTGAGAAGCAGGAGTGGGGAGAGGTGGGGATGGAGATTGTTATTTTTCATTATAAACCTTATTATTCAAATGACCATGCTATTTATCATCACAAAGGGACATTGTAGAAAATAAAATGAAGTGCTTTCAACAATTAGACTAGGGTAAGTTGTGTAAACTAGGATTGTCCCAGGCAAACTGGGATGTATGGTCACCCTACCATCTGACTCTCAAAATTTGGTGCATATATTGGTTTGATACAGGGAAAAAAAGTGAAAATATGGAAGTAACTACCAAGTTAATTGAATATATTGGTGTTTTTATTTTGTTTTGTTTTTACTCAGTTATCCAATTTGGCTGTCTAAAGCTACCAGCTTATTTGTTTAAGGGCTGGACATTCAGGTTCACTTTTGGGTAAATGTAGATGCTGTCTGAAAAAGGAGAATATATAGACTGACAATTTTTTTTGATCCATTGTGCACAAAATTAAATTAGCGACTGAAGCTACTGAAAAAAAAATCGGTAAAGTTCTAGGGTTATATCAGTAAGATGACAGAATAGAAAGTCCCGTGTCTTGTTTTTCCATAGATACACTGATTTAATAACAATATATATGCAGAAATGACCTCATGAGAATTCTTGACTCAAGAGGTGGCAATATCCCAGGTAAGCACAAAACTGGGGACAGCTGCATTGAAATAAGTAAGAAGAACAATTTCACTTTACCTGCATAAGGCCATTCTCCAAACTGGCACAAATAACCAGCAGGAGAGAACACCTTGGCTAGTGAATTCTGCCTGGAGGAGGGAAAGAGAGAAGATAGAGGAGAGGAGTGTGCATCCAATATTCCAACTTTTTGGAAAAACACACAAAGGACTGGTTTCTGTCTTGCCTCATTCTAAGCACTGATGGAACCAGTATACTTTTGGCGTCTGGGGGACACTGAGAACAAGGAAGAGTGGGTGGCTTACTGCTGTTCCAGAGGATGCATAATACATCAGATAGAGGCCAATAGAACTTGATAGTCTCTCAGGAAGAAAGAGAACAGTGGAATATGCATTCAGTGTTCTGGCTTTTTAGGGGACTGACTGAAAGAATGAAGTACAGACAGAATCCAATGTATTCTAGAAGCCTGGGGTCTGCTGAGAACACGAGAACTGGATGGTTTGTGGCAGCCCCAGATAAAAAGCAGTACCTCAGACAGGGAAAAAAAAAAAGAACAAGAGATCACAAGCTTTAGGAAAAGAAACTAGCAATATTATTTATTAAGGAATTTCATGCACAGAACAATTCCCCCCCAAAAAAAGGTACAGAGGCCCCAAGAAAATCTAGCCAGGCTGATTGGAGAGGGTCTTTCCCTGTACAAGTCAGCTGGTAAAAACTAGGAGAGGGGACAAACTTTTCAAATGTGCAAATCCCCACAAAAAGTTATGAGAAACACAAAGAAACAGGGAAGCATGGCTCAAAGAAACAAAATAAACCCACAGAAACTGACAATAAAGGAATGGAGGTATATGAATTACCTGATAATTAATACAAAATAAGTGTCATAAAAATGCTCAGTAAACTCAGGAAAACAGTGCATCAATAAAATGAGAATATCAACAAAGAGACAGAAAATATGTTTTGTTTTAAAATTTTGAGCTGAAGAATGTAATAGCTGAGTTGAAAAACTCACCAGAGGGTTTAATATCAGACTTGATCAAGCAGAAGAAAGAATGAGTGAACTCAAAGACACATGATTCTGAATTATGCAGTCAGTGATAGAGCGGCGGAGCACAAAATCGGAACTTTTAGAAGTCAGCTCTGCTGAGGGACGTCGCTCCAGTGGCTCCATTCCCACTGTTGGTGGGAATGCAAGCTGGTGCAGCCACTCTGGAAAACAGTATGGAGGTTCTTCAAACAGTTGACAATAGAGCTACCATATGACCCAGCAATTGCACTACTGGGTATTTACCCCAAAGATATAATGTAGGGATCCGAAGGGGTACATGCCCTCCAAAGTTTAGAGCAGCAATGTCCACAATAGCCAAACTGTGGAAAGAGCCAAGATGTCCATTGACAGATGAATGGATAAAGAAGATGTGGTATATATACACGATGGAATATTATGCAGCCATCAAAAGGAATGAGATCTTGCCATTTGCAACAACGTGGATGGAACTGGAGGGTGTTATGCTGAGTGAAATAAGTCAGTCAGAGAAAGACATGTATCATATGACCTCACTGATATGAGGAATTCTTAATCTCAGGAAACAAACTGAGTGTTGCTGAGTGGTGGGGGGGTGGGAGGGATGGGGTGGCTGGGTGATAGACATTGGGTAGGGTATGTGCTATGGTGAGTGCTGTGAATTGTGCAAGACTGTTGAATAACAGATCTGTACTTCTGAAACAAATAATGCAACATATGTTAAGAAAAAAGAAAAAGAAGAAGATAGCAGGAGGGGAAGAATGAAGGGGAGTAAGTCGGAGGGGAAGACGAACCATGAGAGACGATGGACTCTGAAAAACAAACTGAGGCTTCTAGAGGGGAGGAGGGTGGGGGGATGGGTTAGCCTGGTGATGGGTATTAAGGAGGGCGTGTTCTGCGTGGAGCACTGGGTGTTATGCACAAACAATGAATCATGGAACCCTACATCAAGAACTAATGATGTAATGTATGGTGATTAACATAACAATAAAAAATTTTTAAAAAAAGAAATCATTCAATGCAAAAATATACTACATAAACAGATACAAAACATAAAAATCATATAAATGTCTCAATAGAAGCAAAAAGCATTTGAAAAATTCAATACTTTTTCATGACAAAAACATTCAACAAACTAAGAGTAGAAGGAAAATATCTCAACATAATGAAGGCCATATATGAAAAGCTGATATGTAACATTTTACTCAATAGAGAAAAACTGAAAACTTTTCCTCCAAGATCAGGAACAAGGAAATGATGCCTACTGTCATCCCTTCTATTAAATATAGTCCTGGAAGTCCTAACTGAAGCAATTAGGTGAGATAAGAAAGGACATCCAAATCAAAATGGAAGAAGTACAATTATCTCTATTTAAAGATAACATGATCTCATATGTAGAAAACCCTGAAGATTCCACAAGAGAAAAAAAAATGTTACAGGTAATAAATAAATTCAATGAAGTTGCAGGATTAAAAAAAAATCAATATATAGGGGTGCCTGGGAGGCACCTAACCTTCCTCATTATCTCAAAGGAGAGCTTTGGGATATCTTTCTGAAATGCAGCTTTGGGCTATGTGGACTATGAACCTGATTCATGCTACTTGCAGGCTTCCTTTATCTTCCCTGAAACTGCCAACTCCTGTGCCTCTGTACCATTGCTTAGAATATTCTTCCCTCTACTTTTATGAAGCTGGATCCTTCTCATTCTTTACATCTCAGCTTACAAATTACCTCCAGGGATGCCTAGGTGGCTCAGTAGTTAAGCGTCTGCCTTCAGCTCAGGTCATGATCCCAGGGTGCTGGGATCAAGCTCCACACTGGGAATGAGCCCCACACTGGAAACGAGCCCCACACTGGGATTGAACCCGGCACTGGGATTGGGCTCCCTGTTCAGTGGGAAGCCTGCTTCTCCCTCTCCCACACCCCTGCTTGTGTTCCCTCTATTGCTGACTCTCTCTCTCTGTCAAATAAATAAATAAAATCTTAAAAAAAACAAGTTATGTCCAGCTCCTACTTCAAGCCCTGTCATGATCTCAATTGGTAATCATCTTGTATATTAATCTGTTTACTTGTTTATTACCTGTTTCCACAACTAAAAGGTAAACCTTATAGACAGGGCACTTAGAAAGTTTTGTTCACAACAGTAGCTCCAGCATCTAACCTAGTGCCTGTTATAAACACATAATTATGGAATGAATGAATTAGTAAGTAAATAAAAGATTTAAGAATCTAATTTTGAGCAAAGTGAAAATTCCTCCCCCTAAAATAAGGTGCCATCAGTTGGTATTTTTTCCTTATTTTTACTTTTTTATCCAATATATTTTTGAGACTCATTCTTTTTTGTACTTTTTCTGATAAGCTTCTAAAAAACTATTTAATATACTAGCATGGACACAAACACACTCACACACACAAGAAAAATAAAAAAAAAATCTTACCTCTTCTGTTCCTTATAGAAAGTCTTGATGGAATTGGACAAATATGCATGCATTAAGTATGCATATCTGGTCTTCAGCGCTTTGTTCATCATTTTTCCTGGAACACTTATTCAAATCAGCCTGACACTAGCAACATCCAAGGCCCATCTGGCTGCTCAAGGACTTACATACACAGCATGTTACTGCAGAGCATGCTGTACTTTGTGGCAGCCTCTTTAAAGTGCAATACCTGGAATTCTAGGAAATCTGCTTCCCCTGAAAAATCCTCCCTGAATTGGAATAGACACCCCATTACTATGGTTGTGAGAATGCATGCATCATCTGGTAGCAAAAGAGGGCTTTGTAAAGTGATATAGTCCCTTCAATTCACAGCAAGTAACTAACTAAAAAGCTAAGTGAGTAAGTAAAATAGATATATGAAGTAAAGATGATTCTAGTACTTTGGAATCAAGTCCAGAGATCTAAATGTCTGTGACTAGTAAAATTTGGAGATTTTGAAGTGAAGTCCAATATGCCATTCTCCTTAGGATGAAACAGCTCTAATTATTTATAATAAGTAACATTGCAGTTCCTCCTAGATACTGCTCACTATAGATAACTCATAGTTTTCTAACTCACCAGGAGTGTCATTTTAGGGTTAGGGTTAATGTTGATATAGACATGAATATTGAGGAAGAAATGGCCTCAGAGGGATCTCCTTGTTTAATTTCTTAAGTAACAATAGGCTAGCTTGTGGGTTCCTTTGTTCTGTAGAGAATAGGATATGGAAAAGGGAGTTCATTTCTCTAAGACATCTATGTTTTATGATCTCTGCTTCTTGTACTATGCATCACATATTTTTATTTCAAATATTTTATGCCCTTGAACCCAAATTCTTAAGTCTATAACAAACTGGAATATAATTTTTCATAAATTCAAGAATCAGTACATTGTTAGTAGATCATCTTTCAGTAAAAGTACTGGGAAATGTAGGCAACTATCCTCCAAACATGAGAATTACAGGGACACCTGCCAACATTGGACCAAATAGATGAGAATGTGTGGGAAATTTCTGCCAACACTTTTCTTTTGTTGATACTCAGCTCTGCTACCCCTTTCAGAGAATCACTTCAAATTTTCACAGAAAGGCAGGAGGCAAGCAAGCAAGGACTTGGGAGAGTAATAAAATAAACCCAGTAAGCATCAGAGTTTCAATAAGAGTCTACTGTTAAAAATAACTTTTTTTTTATTAAACCCCAGTTAATTCCTCTTCCAATTGAAATTTAAGGGTGAGAAAATATTTAATTTACTTTATCCCTCAATAAACCATATTCTATAGAGCATGAATAAAAAAAAATAATCAACATGTCATGTAGTAAATACCCATGCCACTGATGAGACTGGTCAGAAGGTTCTGATCTTTCTAGTAAGAGCTCTTAAGTACAAGGACTGGTCTAGTGTGGTGCAGTGTTTGAGTTTGAGCCTATTCCAGAATGTTACTAATATGTCAAAGGCCACTAGAGCAATACTGTAACACTGGAGACATAATTTTTCTAAATCACTCTCAAATGCCTCCTTGATACATGCGAATCAAACAACACAACAAAATGAGAGCAGCATAAACTGCTTCAGCCACCTATAAGCATCAACCCCCATCCTTTTGAAAAGCTTCATATTTATAAAACTAAGTTTAGAAATTTGGTGGAATCATTTTATTTGTTCATTTGAGACACAGAGATACAGAGAGAGAGAGAGAGCATGAGCAAGGGAGCGAGGCAGAGGGAGAGGGAGAAGCAGACTCCTTGCTGAGCCAGGAGCCCGACACGGGGCTCGATCCCAGGACCCTGGGATCACGACCTGAGCTGAAGGCAGACAGCTAACCATCTGAGCCACCCAGGCACCCCAAAATCATTTTTATACTTACCCCAGTGCCAGATAAAACCCTGGGTCCAGAGAAAGTGTTTACCTATAAATATTCATAGATTTCTCATCTTATGGGTAGACAATATTGAGGTAAGGATGAAGAACTCATACATGTGAAATGAAATTAATCACATCAGGGTAACAATCATGATAAATGCTCTTGTCTCCTCTACCAGATATTATCTTCAGTAGCCATTTCTACACTGCCCTCTCTGGCATATTAAAGATGAGCTTAATTCTTCTCTTTCTCTGTTGCTCTGTTGTCTCTCTTCATCCTCCCAACACACACACACACACACACACACACACACACACACACACACAGGTGCAAAGGGATGTGTTTTCTCTAAAGATCTGGGCAGCTTCACTATTCCTTTTTGGCTGTAATAGAACAATTTTCTCTCCAAAGAACCTATCCACAGCTACCAGTTTAGAACTTATCTCTCTGCTGTGCAGCATGTGAACTTCAAAGGAGTTGCTTCACCTTCTAGAGAAGTAAAAGGCCTCCTAAGTGATCAGCAAGAGGCATGCAGTCTTATTCTTGTTCTATTACCATATAAAGGGAGCTGAATTTTCTCACTTTGGTCCACAATTGTATAGCCTACTATCCAAACCATGGGGAGGAGAATCATAAAGATTTTTTTCATATTCAAATGATGAGGAAAACAATGATGATGGTGGTGATGATGATGATGATGATGATGATGGCAATGATGATGATATTGATGATGATGATGATGATGGCAATGAAGACATCAGAGACCACAAGTCTTCAAACCATTATATATGCAGTATTGTTTAAACCACATGGATGGTAGAACAGGAATGCATATGGCGTAACTCATGACTGACTCTTAAAAATAGGCTTCCTTTGGTTCTTAAATTGGCTTGTCCTCTGGGTTTGAGATTTAAGATACCAACTCTTATTTTTCTAAAACTTTTTTGAATATTTGCTACCTGTTTTAGGTGCTGCCTCTGGGATTGTATTCTAACTTCACACCCATACCTTGAACTGGTATGCTTCTAGACTCTTCCCCTGCCAACCTTGCTCATCAGACTGAAGATGCTAAATACTCTTGCTTGTATTGATGTCAGGCTCTGCTTGGGAAAGTGTTTTCAAGATGCAATAATGTCAACCTCATGCATATGGTTAGAGGCTCCTCTTGTATAAGTTGATATAGAACAGTGTTTCTTTTCTCCCTATAGTTGCATGCATGTCATTTCAGTGGTATTTCAGGTTTGTAGGACACTTCCATAAGATTTGCTATGTCTACATCCTAGAGCCCAGAGCTCTGTAATCAATTGCCATTGTGGAAAAAGATATACTGTAACATTCTGAGGGAGTCAGATAACTGTGTTGTGACTTTTCTGTTACCCCATCTATAAACCATGGAGTTTATACATGTCACCTCAGGAAGGTATTATGAGATTTAATGAACCAAAGGTTGTAAGGGGATTTAGCCTGTCAGATGATAGGTGCTGCTTAAGTATAGAGCGTTCCAGTTTTATGTGTCCTGATTCTTCAGGGCCAAAGCAACATATCAGGAAGTCATGGTACTACTATGAAAGGGCAGAGTGCACCATCAGTACATTCTCAATGTAAAGTGTGACCAGTCTCCAAAAGGAGTGGTTTGGGGGTTTATAACTTACTGTTTAGTGGTGTCTCCTTTCTTTGCTGCAGCTGCCACATCCAGTGCATAATAAAATTAGTTTCATTTTGCCCAATTTGTTCTTGGTTCCCTTGACACAACATGCATTCCCTTAAAATTCCTTCTGGATGAAACTATGGTACAGAAATATAACATGCACAAATACATCAGCTAAAATGGATGATAAGATAGAAAACCTGCAGGGCAAGCAGTGCCTCTGGCACATTTTTAACTGTTCCTTTTGAGATACACAAGCAAGAAGACATCTACAGCTAAGATGCATTAAAGGGTTTTTGTTATCACATCAGTGAAAGAAGGTACAACAAGACAAATGGGGCAAACATAATATGCCACCTCTAAGTAGCATTATTTTTTTCCTAAGTAACGTTATTGAGATCTGTCACAGAGAGGAGACAAACACTTGGAGTATAAGTCCTTTCCATCCATTTTAACTGGATTATTCAATTTTTGGGTGTTGAGTTTCATAAATTCTCTTTATGTTTTGGATTCTAACCCTTTATTAGAAATGTCATTTGCAAATATCTTCTCCCATTCAGTAGGTTGGCTTTTAGTTTCATTTTTAAGTGTTTATCTTTTAAGTAATCTCTATACCTAATGTGGGACTTGAACCCACAGCCCTGAGATCAAAAGTTGCATGCTCCACTGACTGAGCCAGCTAGGTGCCTCAGGTTGCTTTTTAGTTTTGTTGATTGTTGCCTTCAGTGTGCATAAGCTTTTGATTTTGATGAAGTCCCAGTAGTTTATTTTTGCTTTTGTTTTCCTTGCCTTAGGAGAAATATCTAGAAAGAAGTTGCTATGGCCAGTGTCAAAAAATAGGTAGTAGACATGAATAGACATTTTTCCAAAGAAGACATCCAGATGGCCAACAGACACATGAAAAGATGTTCAGTACCACTCATCATCAGGGAAATGCAAATCAAAACTAAATGAGATATCACCACACACCTGTCAGGATGGCTAAGATCAACAACACAAGAAACAAGTGTTGGCAAGGATGTGGAGAAAAAAGGAACTCTTTTGCACTGTAAGTGGGAATGCAAACTGGTGCATCCATTGCAGCAAACAGTACGGAGCTTCCTCAAAAAGTTAAAAATAGAGCGATCCTAGGATCCAACAATTACACTACTAGATATTTACCCAAAGGATACAAAAATACTAATTCAAAGTGATACATGTACTCTGATGTTTATAGCTGCATTATCTACAATAGTCAAATCATCAAAAGAGCCCAAGTGTCCACTGACTGTTGAATGGATAAAGAAGATATAAGCCATAAAAAAGCCATAAAAGAAATCAAATCTTGCCATTTGCAATGACAAGGATGAAACTAAAAAGTATTATGTTAAACAAAATAAGTCACAGAAAGACAAATACCACATGATTTCACTCATACATGGAACTTAAGAAACAAAACAAATGAACAAAGGTGGGGAAAGAAGAGAGAGGTAAACCAAGAAACAGACTCTTAACTGTAGAGAATAAATTGATGGTTACCAGAGGGGAGGTTGGTAAGGGGATGGCTTAAATAGGTGATGGGGATTAAGGAGTGCACTTGTGATGAGCACCAGGTGATGTATGGAAGTGTTGAATCACTATGTTATACACCTGAAGATAACATAAGACTGTATGTTAACTGGAATTTAAATAAAAATTTTTAAAAAACTACATCCCTTCTAAAGACCTCTCATTCTGCTTATATACATTGTGACAATTCTGCGGGGCTCATTTTATTTGACTTGGGGTGTGCTTTCTGCTGAGCTGACTCTTTTGACCACTTTAACTCTAATATGCTCTGAGTTCAACCTGTTCTGTCCTACACTAGCTGCTACCAAAAGGGTCCTGCCAAAGCACCTAAAGTTCACTGCTTTGGGGGGCATTTATTTATTAACATTGTAAATTAGTATGTTTTGAATATATTCTTGCCTACTGTTGAAGACAAATTCACATTTATAATGAGATTAGCTGTAAGGGATTTAGAATGCATTTTATTTTGTTTGTAATTTCTGCAGACACTTCTCACTTTCCATAATAAAGCCAGTTTTCCTAACCAGGGGAAAAGACCATAAATATTCACAAGTTTGGAGAAAAAAATGTATATGTAATATATATATTTTTTGAATAATGAAAGATCAATAATGTGAAAACAGTCAGGGAACTGTGTTTCATGCTTTTCCCCCCTCCTTGCATTCTTTCCTTTACTTTAGCCCTACCCTCCTTGTAAAAATAAGTAAAGTAGAAATAAAAGACTCTTTCTTGATTTCCCCCCACTCTGAGATGCCCTAAGGCTTACAAGATGATACTTTCTCCATTATAGTCAGTCACTGTAAATCAGCTGTGTGATTAAGAACACTTGAATCCCTCTAGATCTGTGTGTTTACTAAATTTTACAAGCTGAAAAACATGGGCTCTTGGGGTACTAGGGTATTTTAAAATTAAAGTAGTTCTGCCTGATGCTGTGAATATAACTACAAAAAAACCCACAAAAATCAGTTTTCTCTTTCCTTAGCCATGGAGCTGCAGTGTTTTCCAGGAGCCTTTGACACTTTCTACTTTATGCACCACTTCCTCTGATAGTGTATAGTCTCTTTTATATTCTTTCTTGAAACACTTTAGTGTTCAGCATTCATTCACATTTTAATGGGGAGACAACAAAGTTTTGCATGTTTCTGAAGATTAACAATATTTAGTCCTGATGATACATAGCTAAACCTCTCTGCTGTAGAGACAGGAGAGATATCCTTGGTGTTACATCTCTGCTCTTCAGGTACTTTTTTTTGAGAAAAGATTTCAGGTCACTGTAATGTATATGGAATGGTAGAGTGAAACTTGCTTCTTTTGCAGGGCATGGGATTTAGAGAACCTGATAAATAGCTAAATTTTCAATGAGTCAAAGATCAGGAAAGAAGTTTCTTTCATTTTTCTTTGCACTAGTTAATTTGCAGAGGTGCTGATTTTTCTCTTCAGATTTATAAAGCTAGAAGACACATTTTTAAAATGGCACAAAAGAATCATGAGAGAAAACTGTCTAGCAGGAAAGAAGAGAGGCAGATATATCCTAACAGGTAAAATTTAGCAGATATTTTGGTTTTGTTCTGTTTTCCTTCCATGGCTATTCAAGTTTAGGTCTACAGAGATACCTGCTGCTTTTAAAGTGTAGATCAAAGGACAGATGAAGTTGCACCTTTGCTGTTGGTGCCATATATGAAACATCAGCAAAGCGCTGTTATGTTGTGGGTATGAGTTCTTTGCTGCGTTTAACTCCAATTTTAGCATTGTGTTATTGGCTTAGAAATCTTTTCCTTAAAAGTGATACAGAAAGAAATAATATATGTGAAGCAAATGAGAAGTTTCATAGCATAGATCTAATTACTACCCACTATTGTTCATGAAATGACCTCAATGACTGATTTCCACCAGCGATTCCTGTCATTGAATAAAGACATTGAAAAGTTCTGGGATAGTTTATATTTCAAAATTTAAGCTCTATAAGAATCTTAGAGCTCTAGAATGTCTTTTCTGATCTGGAAGTAAGCATCTGATGAAAAAATTAAGTGATTGTAAAGTGCAATTAATGAATTAACTTTCAAATGAATCTGTTTCTGTGATATGTCAATGCAAAATGAACAAACCTTTTAGAATTTCTAAAAAAAAAAAAAAAGGAAGAAAGTTTTATTTAAGCCCAAGTGAAGACAGCTACCCAGGATACACAATCTTCACAGAGTGCTCCTGAGAAGGAATATTTAATACAGTGATATAGATATTTTTGGTTACATCAAGAGTTACAAATCATCTGAAGGACATTTCAGAACATTACAAACTTTATCTTATGCTTTTAGTATGTATAAGATCGCAGGCTTCAGAGGTATGGGCATGGGATTTAGGGAAATTTTTACTCATCTTTAGTTTGAAATGTTTCTTTTAGGTTATTTGTTAAAGAAGCAGATGCACGATGTGTGTTCAGGGCAGAAATAGAGCTCATGTTTTGAAGTTTGGTGAAGACATTCTGACCTTGGTAAAAGTACAGCTTCCTTGGGAGTCCAGGAACAGAGCTTACAAACATTAAAAGTTGAAAATTTCCTTTATCAGATACTACCATGAGTTTATGAACATGTTCTAGTGTCCACAAACTGTCCAAGACAGAGGGTATACAAGCATAATACTCAACCTAATACCTTAACTCCATAATAACAGTTGTCAAATTTGAAATCTACAGAGACTGTTTATTATTCAGTCCACACTCAGTTTTGTTCCCCTCCCCACACTCCCCAGCTTTCTTCCATACCTTCTCGCATTTCCTTCATTCTTTCCCTTTCTTATTGTTACCTGCCAGTACCTAAATTCACTCACTAGCTTCTGAACTCTGTTGAGAGTATTTACCCATCTCAGAGGATGTAGGTAAGCAAAAGATGTTAAGTGGATAGACAAATATATATAATTCATTGTTCATAGTCTCTATTCTAACAAAACTCTCACATTTGTATTCTATTTTGTATTTTGTATTACAAAGTCTCTGTCACTGTAACTCCTGACATGCACCAGCTGCGTATCTATATGTGATGGTGGATGATGAGAACAGATTGAGGGAGCACAAGCTATTTTAGCTCTATCAGTATGCAGTTGAATGCTGCAAATAAGATCAGTCAAGGAAATCTTTTACCATTGTGCCTGGCACATGGTAAGCATGCAATAAATGGTAATAGTTGTTCTTGTTATTGCTGTTGTTTTTTGGTCATTATGTTTACTCTCCTACACATAACACTATTTATTACAGAGGTCCTCGGAGGGGAAAAAAAAGTCCACTTTTTATAGATATACCAGTATGCTACATAAAGTTGTTCTCTCTTCTAACCCATTGAACAGCCCCCTCACATTTCTTCATTAATGAAATTCTTGGAAACTTGTATACACACTATATTTTTCCCTTCCCCATCCTTATTTTTGCTCTCTTCTTATCCTGTTTTCTCACCATAGGCCTTATCATGTGAGAGGTGAGATTGCAAGTACGGATGATAAAGAAACTGTCCTAAATCCTCAGACTTAAAGAATATGTTCTATTTCTTATCAAACTTTCATTTACATGAGTCAAAACATTTCCAAACTCTTTTATGTATACTTTATTTTAAAATTAAATATTAAATTTTAAAAATTAGTCATTTTGATGTTAAAAAATATGAAACATGTTTTTTGTTTTTCTATGAAAGACTTCCTTAATAACTAGAATGTCCCAATGAATGTGATCCATAGGATTTATTCAAGGGAGCAAGAAAGTTAGGGTCCTAACAGGAAAATTAAGGTCACTCTGGGGTTCAAATGAATTTATACTAAGAATTGCATTTATCATTTTATGCTGCTCTGTTTCCAACCACTGTTGAAAATGTGCTAAGAAATCCATAAGGGCTTCTGCAGAATTATATCATCTACCCAGGAATTATTTAGTTGAAAGCATCACCTTATATTTAGCCCAGGTATTTCTGCAATAGAGAAAATGTATCATGATTACAGAAATATTACACCTGCACTAAATAATCAGGGGGGACATTTTGAATACATTTCCACTGATGTCTAACTATGAACATTGGTATTCTCTTCCTGAGTATTCATCTCAAGAAACAAACATTTAATTTTTCCAAGATTGGTATTTGAAGCATGTTTTACACATCCTGAAAAGTAAAGCATTAGGGCAACTATAGAAAATAATTGGACTTCAAGTAGGAGAATGTTTGTCATGTACTTACTAGGCCTCACAGTAGTTATGCCTACTCAACAAATCTTATTAAATGTGATCTTGGTTACACTAGGTGACTAATACTATAACCTCTAGAAAACTCAAAACTTTCTACCTTTCACAGGCCCTTTAACCCTTCATGAATAAAATTCAACAACATAACCAGGAGGTGTGGCTTTCAGTAAATGAAAAAATGGAATCTAAATAGAACTTAACTAAATCCAGAAATCTTTTGGCTCTTGCTATTATTGAATTTATTTGAATCATCCTCTTCTACCTCTCTCTTATGAGGACCTGGTGTAATAAGATGAGCCCATGAGAAAAGATTCCCTCCTAACTTCCCACTGCTGCCCTTAGAGTGGATTGAGATCCAAGGAAAGCCCAACAAAAAAAGAGGACGGTGGACACTGGATTTACATTTTCATTTATTTCCACCGATATTTATTGTGTACCAACGACTTCTGTAGGCATTAGGAGATAGCAGTGAACAAGATCAATAGTGTCCCTGCCATCCTGAAACTTAAAGTATACTTAGGAGAATATGCTTATAGTCTAGTCCCTAAAGTCCCAAATGCTTGTAGTCTAGTCCTAAAGCTAGAAGAAAAAAAAAGTTCCTGTACTCACATTTATTCTTAAATTAGAGTTTCAATCTAAATTTTTGGGTGGTAATAAGTATTGTTTTGTATTTCCCTTTTTAGGAGGAATTTTTGTATTTTTGTAAGAGGAAAGCTGGATATCTCCAGTAACCCTAGGCCAGTTGTCAGAAATTTGGGGATTTTAGATCTTGCCCCCCCCCCCACAAAATATTGTGAATATCAGTGTGAGTTCTGCATCTGTTAGACTGGAAAGAAAAAAAAATGGGCACCCCTTTTTCTTTTAATGATGATGTACAGTAGACCAATAGTTGAACAGAAACACTTCATTTTTATGCTACCAGAGGCTTGTTTCTCCTTGTACTGCCTGTGGCCTATAATCTCCCAATCAGGGTAATACAAAGAACAAATGTTTAAATAATTTTTGACACTTTAAGACCACTTACTGTCATACAAAGAGAATGGGATTTTATAGAAGAGTTTTATGGAACTTTATTTTCTGTTTCTTTTTCGTTTTCTTCTCTCTGTACATTTTTTGCTTTCTTTTTTTCCTGAAAACCATATTTTGAAAGCTAAAAAGTGGTCAAACACACCATTTTATTAAAGCATCAATCTCATATTCTATTGCCCTCATTCTTCCTCCCTCCCTCCCTTCCTTCCTTTTCCTTGACTTCTTGCCTGTATTATTTGGTTATTTTATATTTCTGTGTTTTTAGATAGAGGCACCCAACTAGAGATTCTCTTTTCTAGCACATTCTTATAAAACATATTTATATGTAATAGTTGTAACATTAGAACAGGCCCTTGCTTCTTTGTAGTTATAAATATGAGAACTTGAACTCAAAAAGATGGCAGAGGAGTAGGGGACCCTATTTCAACTGGTCCCATGAATTTAAATGACTATTTACCAAGACATTTGGAACACCCACAAAATCAGCCTGAGATGTAAGAATATATATCTGGATCTCTACAAACAGAATATCTCCAGCAGTCTTGAAGTATGAAGTGGGGAGCTGTGATTCTGCAGGCAGATATTGGAAGATAAACATAAGGGGGAGGGAACCACCATAAGCTGGCGCTGGGAAAGTGATATAACACCAGAGCACAAAAGTGTCCCATGCAGGGGACTGGGCATAGACTCACAGACCAGTTGTAGTAGGGAAAGGACTTTAGTGCAGTTCCCTGACAGGATCCAGGAGCTGCTGGTGCACATGCATGCAAACTGGGGGTAGCTCACGGTTTTAAAAGCACAAAGGGCAGAGAGACATGGGGCCCTGAGTTCCACCTCTGGGAGTGTTGCTGTGGGGCACACAACCAGGAAGGCTGTGGTTTTTAGAAGTGCAGACAGAAATGGAGACTGTGTGGCCTGGAGAGCTCAGTGAAGAGCAGATTGTGATTTCTCTGTTCTGAGACAGAGGTGTGGATGTGGTCACTTCTGCTCTGACTCTTAGAAGAGATGCAGAAAGCTGCCAGGAAAAGCCGCCAAGAACAGAAACCCAAAAAACCAGTTTTCACTGAGCCCACCCCCCGACCCCTGACAGGGGGTAGGGCAACTCTACCAACGCAGGGTTGCCTGAGTAACAGTGTAGCAGACCCCTCCCCCGGAAGACAGGCTGGAAGAACAAGAGGAGGACAACCCTAGGATCCCTATAAAACAGGTGCATCTTGCTTAGGTTGTGGTTAACACTTTGGACTCTGTACATTCCCTCAACCACCCCCCAACAGAATGACTAAGAGGAGGAACCCCCAACAAAGAAAATAATCAGAGACTGTGGACTCTGCCACAGATCTAATGGATATGGATATAAGCAAGATATCAGAAATAGACTTCAGAGTAACAATCATGAAGTAGATAACTAGGATTGAGAGAAGTATTAGCAACAATGTAGAATCTCTAAGGGCAGAGATGAGATCTAATCAGCTGAACTTAAAAATGCTATGAATGAGGGCGCCTGGGTGGCTCAGTTGGTGGGCGACTGCCTTCAGCTCAGGTCATGATCCTGGAGTCCCTGGATCGAGTCCCGCATTGGGCTCCCTGCTCAGCGAGGAGCCTGCTTCTCCCTCTAACCCTCCCCCACATGTATTCTCTCTCTCTCTCATTCTCGCTCTCTCAAATAAATAAATAAACCTTTTAAAAAATGCTGTGAATGAAATGCAGTCTAAACTGTTTCTCTGACTGCCAGGGTAAATGAGACAGAAGGACAAATTAGTGAGCTAGAAGATAAGATGATAGAAAAGAAGGAAACTGAGGAGGCCTGGGAAAAAAAGATTAAAGCCCAAGAGATCAGACTGAGAGAGATTAATGATGCCATGAAACATTCCAATGTCAGAATTATTGGGATCCCTGAGGGGGTGGAGAGGCAGAGAGAGGTCTAGAAGATATATTTGAGCAAATTGTAGCTGAGAACTTCCTTAATCTAGGGAAGGAAACAAGCATTCATGTCCAAGAGGCAGAGACAACCCCTCCCAAGATCAATGAGAACAGATCGACATCCTGACATATAACAGTACAATTTGCAAATCTTAGATCCAAGGAAACAATCCTGAGAGTGGCTAGGGGGAAGCGATTACTCACATACAGAGGGAGAAACATCAGAATAATGTCAGACCTGTCCACAGATACCTGGCAAGCCAGAAAGGGCTGGCAAGACATATTCAGGGTACTAAATGAAAAGAACATGCAGCCAAGGATACTTTATCCAGGAAGGCTGTCATTCAGAAGGGATGGAGAGACAAGGAGCTTCCAAGACCTGCAGAAACCGAAAGAATATGTGACCACCAACCTGGCTTTGCAAGAAATATTAAGGGGCATTCTATAAAAGAAGAAAGACCCCAAGAGTGATATAGAACAGAAATTTAGAGACAATCTATAGAAACAAGCACTTCATAGGCAACATGATGGCAATAGAATCATATCTTTCAAAAATCACTCTCAATGTGAATGGCGTAAGTGCTCCCATGAAACAGCATTGAGTTGTAGATTGGATAAAAATACATGACTCATCCATAGGCTGTCTACAAGAGACTCTTTTTGAACCTAAATATACATCCAGACCGAAAGTGAGGGGATGGAGAACAACTTTTCATGCCAATGGACATCAAAAGAAAATGGGGGTAGCAACTCTCATATCAGACAAATTAGATTTTAAGCTAAAGACTGTAGTAAGAGATACAGAAAGACACTATATCATTCTTGAAGGGTCTGTCCAACAAGATCTAACAACTGTAAATATCTATGACCCCAACATGGGAGCAGCCAACTACATAAGCCAACTGTTAACCAAAATACAGAAACATATTGATAATAATACTTCAATAGTAGGAGACCTCAACACTCCACTCTCAGCAACAGACAGATCATCTATGCAGAAGATCCACAAAGAAACAAGAGCTTTGACTGACACACTGGACAAGGCAGACTTCACAGATATATACAGAACATTCCACCCTAAAACAAGAGAATACTCATTCTTTTCCAACGCAAATGGAACTTTCTCCAGAATAGATAGCATACTGGGTCACAAATCAGGTCTCAACCAATTTCAAAAGACTGAGATTATCCCCTGCATATTTTCAGACCACAATGCTTTGAACCTGGAACTCAATCACAAGGAACAATTTGGAAGGAATTCAAACACTTGGAAACTAAAGACCATCCTGCTTAAGAATGCTTTGGTCAAATAGGAAATCAAAGAAGAACTTAAAAAATTTAGGAAAACCAATGAGAACAAAAACACATCGGTCCAAAACCTATGAGATACTGCAAAGGTAGTCCTAAGGGGACATCCAAGCCTCACTCAAAAAAATAGAAAAATCCCAAATACACAAGCTAACTTTACACCTTAAAGAAGTGGAGAAAGAACAACAAATAAAACCTAAGCTAAGCAGAAGAAGAGAAATAATAAAGATTAGAGCAGAGATCAATGAATTAGAAACCAGAAATACAACAGAGCAGATCAATGAAACTAGAAGCTGGTTCTTTGAAAGAATTAATAAGATCGATAAACCACTGGCCAGACTTATCCAAAAGAAAAGAGAAAGGACCCAAATTAATAAAATTGTGAATGAAAGGGGAGAGATCACGATTATCACCAAGGAATAGGAATAATTATTAGAAATTGTTATCAGCAACTATATGCCAATAAATTAAGCAACCTGGAAGAAATGGATGCCTTCCGGGAAACCTATAAACTACCAAGACTGAAACAGAAAGAAATTTACAATCTGAATAGACCAATAACTGGTAACAAAATTAAAGCAGTGATCAAAAACCTCCCAAAAAACAAGAGTCCGGGGCCTGATGGATTCCCAGGGGAATTCTACCAAACATTTAAAGAACAAATAATACCTATTCTCCTGAAGCTGTTTCAAAAAATATAAACAGAAGGAAAACTTCCAAACTTGTTCTATGAGGCCAGCATTAATGTTGATCCCAAAACCAGGCAAAGACCCCATCAAAAAGGAGAATTACAGACCAATATCCCTGATGAACATGGATATCAAAATACTCAACAAGATGCTAGCCAACAGGATCCAATAGTACATTAAAAGGATTATCCATCACCACCAGGTGGGATTTATTCCTGGGATGCAAGGGTGGTTCAACATTCACAAATCAATGAATGTGATAGATCACATTAACAAAAGAGCCAAGAACCATATAATCCTCTCAATTGATGCAGAAAAAGCATTTGACAAAATACAACATCCTTTCGTGATTAAAACTCTTCAGAATGTAGGGATAAAGGGGACATTCCTCAATATCATAAAAAAACATCTATGAAAAACCCACAATGAACATCATTCTCAATGGGGTAAGATCAGGAACATGACAAGGATGCCCACACTCTCCACTGTTGTTCAACATAGTACTAGAAGTCCTAGCATCAGCAATCAAAGAAAGAAAAGAGATAACATGTATTCAAATTGGCAATGATAAGTCAATCTCTCTTCACAGATGACATAATACTTTATGTGGAAAACCCAGAAGACTCCAGTCCACTCCACTAGAGCTCATACAGCAATTTAGTAATGTGGCAGGATACAAAATCAATGCACAGAAATCAGTTGCTTTTCTATACACAAACAATGTAACCGTAGAAAGAGAAATTAGAGAAACGATTCCATTTACAATAGCACCAAAAACCATAAGATACCTGGGAATAAGCCTAATCAAAGAGGTAAAGGATCCATACTCCAGAAACTACAGAACACTTATGAAAGACATGGAGGAAGACACAAAGAGATCAAAAAACGTTCCATGCTCATGAATTGGAACAACAAACATTGTTAAAATGTCTATGACTGCCCAAAACAATCTATACTTTCAACACCATCCCGATCAAAATACCAATGGCATTTTTCAAAGAGCTGGAACAAGCAATCCTAAAATTTGTATGGAATCAGAAAAGACTTGGAATAACGAATGGAATGTTGAAAAAGAAAATGAAAGCTGGGAGCATCACACTGCCTGATTTCAAGCTATATTACAATGCTTTGATCACCACGACAGCATGGTACTGGCACAAAAACAGACACATAAATCAATGGAACAGAATACAGAGCCCAGATATGGACCCTCAACTCTATGGTCAACTAATCTTCGACAAAGCAGGAAAGAATATCCAATGGAAAAAAGACAGTTTCTTCAATAAATGGTTCTGGGAAAATTAGACAGATATATACAGAAGACTGAAACTCAACCATTCTCTTACACCATACAAAAAGATAAACTCTAAATGGATGAAAGACCTCAGTGTGAGACAGGATTCCATCAAAATCCTAAATGAGAACATAGGCCACAGCAATTTCTTTCAAGACACATCTCGAAAGGCAAGGGAAACAAAAGTGAAAATGAACTTTTGGGACTTCTTCAAGATAAAAAGCTTCTGCACAGCAAAGGAAACAGTCAACAAAACTAAGAGGCAACCCAAGGGGTGGGAGAAGATACTTGCAAATGACATTATGGATAAAGGGCTGGTATCCAAGATCTATAAAGAACTTCTCAAACTCAACACCCAAAAAAACAAATAATCAAGTAAAAAAATGGGCAGAGGACATGAACAGACACTTCTCCAAAGAGGACATATGATTGGCTAACAGACACATGAAAAAATGTTCAACATCATTAGACATCAGGGAAATTCAAATCAAAACCACATTGAGATACCAGCTTACACCAGTTAGAATGGATAAAATTAATAAGATAGGAAACAACAAATGTTGGCGAGGATGTGGAGAAAGGGGAACCCTCTTACATTGCTGGTGGGAATGCAAGTTGGTACAGCCACTCTGGAAAACAGTATGGAGGTTCCTCAAGAAGTTGAAAATAGAGCTACCCTATGACCCAGTAATTGCACTACTGGGTATTTACCCCAAAGATACAAATGTGGGGATCCGAAGGGGCACGTGCACCCCAATGTTCATAGCAGCAATGTCCACAATAGCCAAAATGTGGAAGGAGCCGAGATGCCTTTCAACAGAGGAATGGATAAAGAAGTTGCGTTCCATATATACAATGGAATATTCCTCAGCCATCAGAAAAGATGAATACCCATCATTTGCATCAACATGGATGGGACTGGAGGGGATTATGCTAAGTGAAAAAAGTCAAGCAGAGAACGACAACTATCATATAGTTTCACTTATATGTGGAACATAAGGAATAGCATGGAGGACATTAGGAGAAAGAAGGGAAAAATGAAGGTGGGGAAATCAGAGAAGGAGATGAACCATGAGAGACTATGAGAGACTATGGACTCTGGGAAACAAACTGAGGGTTTCAGAGGGTGGGCGGGGGAAGGGATGGGTTAGCCAGGTGATGGGTATTAAGCAGGGCACATATTACAATGAGCACTGGGTGTTATATGCTAACAATGAATCATGGAACACTACATCAAAAACTACTGAAGTACTGTATGGTGACTAACATAATATAAAAATAAATTAAATAAATAAATAAATAATAAATAAATAAACCTGGATGATATTCATTTATACCCATATCTGCCATACTTCAAACAAAAATATTGTTTTTATTTTTTAAATTCAATTATTTTTGTTTTTACTGTGAATTTTTATTTCCATGATTTATTTTTTAATTCAATTAATTAACATATAATGCATTCTTGGTTTCAGAGGTAGAGGACAGTGATTCATCAGTCTTATATAATAGCCAGTGCTCATTACATCACGTGCCCTCCTTAATGTCCATCAGCCTGGTACCCCATGCCTCCACCCCCATCCCCTCCAGCAACCTTCTGTTTGCTTCTTATGGTTAAGAGTCTATTATGGTTTGTTCCCCTCTCTGGTTTTGTCTTGCTTTATTTTTCCTCTCTTCCCCTGTGATTCTCTGTTTTGTTTTTTAAATTACAAATATGGGTGAGATCATATGATAATTGTCTTTCTCTGACTGACTTTTTTCACTTAGCGTAATACCCTCTAGTTCCATCCACATCACTGCAAATGGCAAGATTTAATTTTTTGATGCCTGAGTAGTATTCCATTGTATATATATAACATATCTTCTTTAACCATTCATCTATCTATGGACATCTTGGCTCTTTCCATAGTTTGGCTATTGTGGATGTTGCTCCTATAAACACTGGGGTGCAAGTGCCCCTTCAGATCAATACATTTGTATCTCTGGGGTAAATACCCAGTAGTGCAATTGCTGGGTCATAGGATAGCTTTATTTTCCACTTTTTGAGGTACCTTTACACTGTTTTCCAGAGTGGCTGAACCAGCCTGCATTCCCAACAACAGTGCAACATGGTTCCCCTTTCTCCACGTCCTCACCAAAATCTATCATTTCCTGTCTTGTTAATTTTATCCATTCTGACTGGTGTGAGGTGGTATCTCATTGTGGTTTTGATTTGTATTTCCCTGATCTCAAGTGATGTTGAGCATTTCTTCATGTGTCTGTTGGCCATTTGTATGTCTTCTCTGGAGCAATGTCTGTTTGTGTCTTCTGCCCATTTTTATTTTATTGGATTATTTGTTCTTTGAGTGTTGAGTTTGATAAGTTCTGTATAGATCTTGGATACTGGCCCTTTATCTGTAATGTCATTTGCAAATGCCCTTTCCCATTCCCTGGATTGCCTCTTAGTTTTATTGACTGTTTCTTTGCTGTGCAAAAGCTTTTTATCTTGATGAAGTCCCCAAAAATTTATTTTTGCTTTTGTTTCCCAAGCCTTTAGAGACATGTTCTGAAAGAAGTTGCTGTGGCTGATGTCGAAGAGGTTACTGCCTATATTCTTCTCTAGGATTTTGATGGATTCCTGTCTCACATTGACGTCTTTCATCCATTTTGGATTTATCTTTGTGTATGGTGTAAGGAAATGGTCCATGTTCATTCTTTTGCATGTGGCTGTCCAATTTTCCCAGCACAATTTATTGAAGAGACTGTATTTTTTCCATTGGATATTCTTTCCTGCTTTGTCAAAGATTAATTGACCATAGAGTTGAGGGTCCATTTCTGAGTAATCTACTTTTTTCCATTGATCTATGTGTCTGTTTTTGTGCCAGTACCATACTGTCTTGATGATGACAGTTTTGTAATAGAGCTTGAAGTCCGGAATTATGATGCCACCAGCTTTCATTTTCTTTTTCAACATTCCATTTGTTATTCCGGGTCTTTTCTGGTTCCATATAAATTTTAAGATTATTTGCTCCCATTCTGTCAAAACTGCTGGTAGTGTTTTCATAAGGATTGCATTGATTGTGTGGATTGCTCTGGATAGCATAGACATTTTTTTTAATTTTATTATGTTATGTTAATCACCATACATTACATCATTAGTTTTTGATGTAGTGTTCCATGATTCATTGTTTGTGTATAACACCCAGTACTCCATTCAGTACATGCCCTCTTTAATACCATTTTAACAATATTTGACTTCTAATCCATGAGCATGGAAGGTTTTTCCATTTCTTTGAGTCTTCCTCAATTTCTTTCATGTGTGTTCTATAGTTTTCTGAGTGTAGATATTTTGCCTCTTTGTTTAGGTTTATTCCTAGGTATCTTATGGTTTTGGGTGCAATTGTAAATGGAATCGTTTCTCTAATTTCTCTTTCTTCTGTCTCTTTGTTAATGTATAGAAATGCAACTGATTTCTGTGCATTGATTTTGTATCCTGCCATTTGCTGAATTCCTGGGTGAGTTCTAACAGTTTTGGGGTGGAGTCTTTTGGGTTTTCCACATAGAGTATCATTTCCTCTGTGAAGAGTTAATGTTTGACTTCTTTGCCGATTTGGATGCTTTTTTTTTTCTTTTTGTTTGATTGCTGAAGCTAAGACTTCTAATAATTGAGAACAGCAGTAGTGATAATGGACATCCCTGCTGTGTTCCTGGCCTTAGGGAAAAGCTCTCAGTTTTTCCCCATTGAGAATGATATTCACTGTGGCTTTTTGTATATGGCTTTTATGATATTGATATATGTTCCATCTATATCTACACACTGAAGAGTTTTAAACAAGAAAGGATGCTGTACTTTGTCAAATGCTTTTTCTGCATCTATTGAAAGGATCATATGGTTCTTGTCCTTTCATTTATTTGTGTAGTGTATCACATTGATTGATTTGCAGATGTTGAACCACACTTGCAACCCAGGAATAAATTACATGTGATCATGATGGATAATCCTTTTAATGTACTGTTGGATACTATTGGTTAGTATCTTGGTGAGAATTTTTGTATCCATGTTCATCAGGGATATTAGTCTATAATTCTGCTTTTATGTGGGGTCTCTGGTTTTGGGATCAAGGTAATATTAGCCTCATAGAGAGAGTTTGGAAGTTATCTTTCCATTTCTATTTTTTGAAACAGCTTCAGAAGAATAGGTATTAATTCTCCTTTAAATGCATGGTAAAATACACCTGGAAGGCATCCAGGCCTGGACTCTTGTTTGTTGGAAGATTTTTGATTACTGCTTAAATTTTTTTGCTGGTTATGGGTCTATTCCAGTTTTCTATTTCTTCCTGTTTCAGTTTTGGTAGTTTATACATCTCTAGGGATACATCTATTTCTTCCAGATTGTCTAATTTTCTGGCATATAGTTGCTCATAATATGTTCTTATAAATGTTTGTATTTCCTTGGTATTGGTTTTGATCTTCTTTGTCATTCATGATTTTATCTATTCGGGTCCTTTCTCTTTTCTTTTTAATAAGTTTGGCCAGGGGTTTATCAATCTTTTTAATTCTTTCAAAGAACCAGCTCCTAGAAAATCTTATTTGTTAAAGCATGCAAATTTTATTCCTTTAAGTTTCCTAATCTTATACAGATTACTTTTGTCATCAGAGTAATAATATGACAGTTTTCTGGGGAATTTTGGCATTAAAATTTCCACAGAAAGATCATAATTTTCTCCAGTTCTATCATTAGATAATTTATTACATAACTTAATTTGGTTTTTCCTTATTTGGCATGCTTTAAAAAGGAGTGAGAACATGGCCTCTCTCAATTGGTAATATAAAAAGTATAATTTTGATTTGGGTTTTAGTGGATTCACTTGTGCATTTACAAATAGTTGCAACAAACAAATTAAATAAATAAGAAAACAAAACAGTCTTATACATATTATAGTTTGAGACATGTTATTTAGGTACCCATACCCAATAATATCTCCACAGGTACAGAAGGGGACTTTCAACTTCTTTTCATTCATTCATTCATTCATTCGATGACATTGTATTGAAATATGGGCCTACTTTGTGCTGTACTTATTCTAAACATTAGAGGAAATACAGAAAGAAGAAAGAAAGAAAGAAAGAAAGAAAGAAAGAAAGAAAGAAAGAAAGAAAGAAAGAAAGAAAGAAAGAAAGAAAGAAATTTACAGTTTAATGAAGCAGAGTGAGAAAGGTAAACAAGTAGTAATGATCTCACAGTGTAAGTTCTATGATATAGTAGTAAGAAGGGGTCGCCTGGGTGGCTCAGTCAGTTAAGTGTCCAGCTGGTCCACGCCCTGGCTCAGGGCATGATGTCATGTGTAGTGAGATTGAGCCCTGTGTAGTCTACATGCTCAGTGCACATTCTGCTTGGCATTTTCTGCCTTTTCCTCTCCCTCTACCCCTCTCCCTACTCAGGTTTTTTCTCTCTCTTGTTCTCTCTAAAATAAATAAATAAATAAATACATAAATACAATCTTAAAAAAAAAGAAGTAAGAAGGAATTTCCAGATCATGGTGTGACTGGGGGACAAGAGGAATTTAGGGGATTTTGATAGGAGAATATTTGGTAACATCAATATAATTAGCTGATTTAATCAGTATGTATGGAGTTCCTCATTCAACTCCACCCTGTCCTGCTCTAACCTTTATTTAATTAGCACTAGATATATTAAAAACTTAAGCAAATACTTTCATGTTAGAAGTTGTAAGTTAGCTTATACCTACAGAGACCTACAGAATCATAAATACCCCAAAAGTTGGGAATCAACAATCTCATATTAAGTTTTTGGAATTAAAATATATAATTGTTACTACCCAGGAATTGCCCTACTGAGTATTCATCTAAAGGAGGCATAGTGATTTGAAGGGGCACATGCACCTCAATGTTTATAGTAGCAATGTCCACAATAACCACAATATGGAAAGGGCCCAGATGTCTATCAACAAATGAATGGATAAAGAAAATGTGGCATATATGTGCAATGGAATATTATTTAGCCATCAAAAAGAATGAAATCTTGCCATTTGCAGTGATGTGGATGGAACCAGAAGGTATTATGCTAAGCAAAATTAATCAGTCAGAGAAAAACAAATACCATATGATTTCACTCATATGTGGAATTTAAGCAACAAAACAGATGAACATGGGGGACAGGAAAGAAAATTAAAATAAGATGAAAACAGAGATGGAGGCAAACCATCAGAGACTCTTAACTATAAGAAATAAACAGGGTTGCTGGAGGGGAGGTGGGGGGTGATGGGGTAATTGGGTGATAGGCATTAAGGAGGGCACTTGATGTAATGATCACTGGGTGTTATATGCAACTAATGAACCACTAAATTCTACCTCTGAAACTAATAATACATATATATTAACTAAATTGAATTTAAATTAAAAAAATAAAAATATATGATCATTGGAGTCCAAAGGTAGTAAAGGCTTTAGTTCTATGACTTCCTCAACTCACAACACCATTAATACTCTACTTTTACCTATGAGAAAACTTCTTTTAGCATTATTTTACAGGGTTATATTATGGGGTTGGGAGGTTGTAAGATAATTATTTGCTTCTAAACCCCTATAGCCTTCCTCATCTAAAGGATGCATTTAGCATTTAATACCAGTAAAACATCCAACATGAACTTGAGATTTATGAAGCCAGAAACCACAAATTATACTTATTTTTGCCCCTCGCTGATTCAGTCACATTCTCTTGCATATAGTAGACTTGAAAAAATATCTGTTGTTTTTTAATAACCTGGAAAAAGAGATAGCAACCCAGGAAGTATGATATAGGAGTGAATTGATTTAAATCTGTGTTCTAAGAGCACAAAGACAAAAAAAAAAGTAGCTGCCAAGATTGCTGCTTAAAAATATGGAGGCAGCATTTTCCTATTCCAAGATTAGTGTTTAGGTTCATCACATATTAGCAACAAAAATATCCTTACATTCCATCCACTAGAGGGCAATCAATACATTTTACACAGACATTTCCCCCTACCCTGACAGGAAACCTTGTAACTTTAAGGGGTTCAGATAAATACAAAGAAGGAGGTATGTATTGAAGTCTTCTCACCAAAAATAGCACTGTAGTCTCTTTTGGACTCCTTTCCTGGACAGTGGGACTGGAAAAAGCCAGCCAAAGGTGAGCTAGACCTCTTCTTTTGGCGTTACTTAGCTAAGTGTCTTCCAGAGACTTACTATAGCTCAGTAAAGAAGTATATACTTGTGGGTAAAGAAGCATTTACCTGAGGTAAATAAGATTTCATTTTAAGTGAAGTAGCATTTGAGTTTGTCACAGAGTTCACTATATCCACTGCCTCTGGCAGGAAGCAGTGGTAATACATATATAGATACAAGTATTGTATATAATGCTTGTCATGCCATCTTGGTTATTAGACTATTTCTCTTCTGATAACTTTTTCTACTAAAAATATCTCTCTAGCTTTTGCTAACACTGATGTTATGGATGCAAAAATAGTTTAAGGAAGAGAACTTTAACACATTTATGATTAATACAATATCGAAAGGGTTTGGAATCAGAAAAAACAAAACAAAAAAATAAAAAATCCCATGAACTGCTGTTACAAGGAGCACACATATCAGGTATGTTTGACCCTGTGGACGTTATTCTGTAGGCTTTAGTATTTTGGGAAATCTTCTATTAATTCATTGTAGGAGTGAGATACCAAATCAGTTGTGGGCCACTAGTTTCTCTCCTATGAATGGGTATGATACATTCCCATTTCATGTTTAAGCTTTATGAAGTTCTCACAAACAAAAAAAAAAAATAAGATTCTTCAGACTATCAAGGAGAGATCTTCCTTCAAAATTGACTATGAAACCATATGTGCACATGGCATTGTTTTACTCATTTTCATATTATAAAGTTGTAGATGTGTTCCTCCACAAACTAAGGACACTATTATATAGTAACATCTTTCTTAGGAGTTTAACAAAACTTTTAAACGTATACATTCAAAGTATATTAGGTTTGATGAAAAAATGAAAGTTAATCATAATTCTCAAATAACTTTACAAAATAAAGATACTAGAATTTATGGAAATTGCTTTGTGAGACTAATTCTTAATATTTTCTTAATTTAATGACTGTATATTCAGCCTGAGCTGGTTGACACTTCCTTAGATACCTTAGGACTCCTTTCTTATGAAACATCTACTAAAATGAATGTGGCAAACTTGTTTCAAGATTTCCATTGATATGATATGAATTTCTAAGCTCTAGCTTTCCTCTAGATTTAGGATATCTAATATCTGGAAATATAGGCACATACTAACGCATCTATTTGTATCCATTCCTAACTTCCTCAATGCTTTTAATTTTAAATCTAAGTTAATGTTTCTAATTTTATTTCTAAGGTAAACAAATATATCTATTTTGGCACTTTTGCTATCACTTGTACATAGTGACCTCTTTCTAGATAGTTTTAGACTCCCTGCTTGACATAAAGGTTACAAAGAGGGATAAATAGACATCTGTGTTACATTGAAATAAACATTGGCCTTGAAATTAGATGCATGGGTTTGACTCGTGGCACTTAACTCTTATATTAACTTAGTGACATTGAGCAAGTGTCCAACTTTTCTGAGACTCTCATTTTTCTTTTTTTTAAGATTTTATTTATTTATTTGAGAGAGAGAAAGAGAGAGAGCACGAGAAGGAAGAGGGTCAGAGGGAGAAGCAGACTCCCCACTGAGCAGGGAGCCCGATGCGGGACTCGATCCCGGGACTCCAGGATCATGACCTGAGCCTAAGGCAGTCGTTTAACCAACTGAGCCACCCAGGTGCCCGAGACTCTCATTTTTCATTTAAAAAAGAAGATAACAGCAGTTACCTCTTTGGGATGTTGGAGGGCTTTAAAATATACAATACATAATTAGTAGTGGATTCTTCCTCTTAGCTAAACCTACATGTTCAAGTATGTCAACAAGATTTTGCTTGCCTCTTGGTCCTTTTCTACCCCCACCTCCACTGTTCCATAAAACCTTAGACAAAATTTTAAATAGCTTATATATTTTCTCTTCTTTAAAACTAGAAAACACATGGTACTAGGTGTCAAAGACAGATAGATAAATAACTAAATACATACATACATACATAAATTACAATATGGCAAATCCATCTATTTTTATTTTATCATAATAATTTAATTTAATTCCACAAACTTTATTAAATGTCTTTGATGTAAAAAAACAAAACACACTGTGCTGGTCTCAGGAGAAAAAGAAAGTTATTTTTCTGTTCTTGAGGAACTCATGATCTAGTGGGGGAGACTGACACCTGCATCATGACTCTGGTTAAGGCTGACTGGAGTAAGCATTATCACATGGGGGCAAATAAGGTGTTTAAGGATATGTGTTTTCATCCGTTTTGAATTTTTAGTCGTACAAGTCTAGAAGGGAGAGAAGCGGGGTACCTGGGGGGCTCAGCCATTAAGCGTCTGCCTTCAGATCAGGTCATGATCCCAGGGTCCTGGGATCGAGCCCCGCATCGGTCTCCTTGCTCAGCGGGAAGCCTGCTTCTCCCTCTCCCACTCCCCCTGCTTGTGTTCCCTCTTTTGCTGTGTCTCTCTCTGTCAAATAAATAAATAAAATCTTAAAAAAAGTAGAAGGGACAGAAGCCAGGCTTTCTTCTGAATCAAAGACACAGAAATTACTATGAGGAGTTAGGCAAATGTAAGATTGCATCAATCTCTTTCTCTAATCACTGAATTATTGTTTAATTAAATTGTCTATAAAACAGAACATTTTTAGTGCCATACACTGTTCCATCAATTTTAGTGCAATGTTGTTTCCCTGTCATATTCCCATCAATGTCTAAAGCCACATTACTCCTTTTTCAGTTAAACATCTCTGTTGATGACTGCCCTAAGTGGTACAAAGCACTCCTGCGGTGAATTGTCACTATACTGCACTCTTACCTGCCCCTATAGTCACCATTACCTGAAAGGGACAATACCTAATGCAGAAATACCCAGTGATAGCCTTAGGGACACCTGTAGAGGCGGTCATCAAATCTAAGTAGTAATCCAGGGAGCAGTTGTGGGTTGCATTGAGGCTGTTAGCTACTTACGCTGCATTGGCAGTCTCCAGAATTGTCTTGGACTCCTAGGTTACAGAGAGTAGAGCTTCTTTTTTACCTTCACAATTTTCATGCTAAACTAAGAAAAAACTACACTCCATGCATTGTACACTAAATGTAGTATATATCACATTTAGGAAAATAGTTAAATTCAGGTGTCTTGTGTATTTCCCTGTTACTTTCATGTATTGGTGATCTACTGTTTGAG
The DNA here is from genome assembly GCF_003265705.2 of Callorhinus ursinus. Taxonomy (NCBI): domain Eukaryota; kingdom Metazoa; phylum Chordata; class Mammalia; order Carnivora; family Otariidae; genus Callorhinus; species Callorhinus ursinus. Next base: position 4,917,626 of record NW_027397129.1, read on the forward strand.
TTTTTCTCTAAAGGAATGGTTTTTAGAGATTGTGTTTTACTTTGGTTTGGATTTCCCTCTAGGAATTTACTTTGATAATAAAGATTTTTATATATAACATTCACATACATGTAAAGTTGTTGGACCATTATGTCAGGAACTTACATTGTGCTTTTTTCAAACTTAAGAAATTATTGAGGAAAGCATGTATCTAGATAATATACATAAATGTTTATTTGTAAATATGTATGCATTTCCACATATATTGAAAAAAATGGTTTTTTTTCAGACCAGAAATATTTCTCTTCCAAAACCATATAGTATGCTGGTAGTATGTACCAGTCTCCTTACAGGAAATGACCTAGATTATGACCCAGAAACCCCCTGGCGATTGGCTATTGGGGCTTTCATTTTCTAATTTGTTGATAATAATTTTTGGCCTAACTGCCTTATCAGAATGTTGTTAAAAGCAACCAAGTTTGTGAAAATATTTGGAAAATATAAAGCTCTGAAAAAAGTGATCAGACAAGAAAGGAATATCACTTTGTGCTACCGACAATTATATTTTCCCACTTGGCACAACAACCCTGTAAAGTAAGTACTGTTATCTTCATTTACAGTGAGGAAATGAGAGTTTAAGTCATACAAATTCATACAGCTAGTAAGGGAAAGAGCTGGGCTTTGACCTCTGGAAGAGCTTACAAAGTTAGCTAATACTGCCTCCCAGCAACCAAAAAAACTTAACAGTTTCTGAAGAACAAAATAAAATCAAGTTTCTCACTGTTATCAAAGTCTGATCTCTCTTGAGTTTGGTGGCATATGGCAGGGGGCAAGGGTTGGTTGATTATGCAATCATTTGAATAGGAATTTAGTTTCAGAGGGTACTGTGGTTAAAAAATGTCTACAAAGTTTAGATTAAAATGTGCAGATTGAAATATGATATAGGTGTGGCAATGGCACAGTACCCAGCATACCTTGTTTTTTTACAGGGATGGTGAAATATAACTTATCAGTATATCAATAAACTTAACACAAAAACCTTTTTTTCCCCCTTTAAATAAATACTTACATGCACACATAGACACACACACACACACACACACACACAGCCTTTCAATTTATGGATATGGTTGCTCTGCAAAAATGACTGATATAATAAAGAATAAAAACAGACTTTTCTTATATGTCTCAACATTCTTGATATTAATTTAAATGAAATAATTATAAGCATGTTTTCTTATGAACGTACAGTGTGTCACATCTGCAGTATCTTAGCAGTACTAAAGCACAGTGGCTATGTGCTCTTAACATTAGCAAGCTACATTCAGAAAGACATTCTAAATATATGCATGGTGCCAATCAGTAGGATAGTGTAAAGTAGGAGACAAAGAATTTTAAAAAGCAAACAGAGAAAATATTATCCTGAACTCCAAAAACAAGTAGAAATCTGAAATTGTTATTTCTTCCATAGTGACTCAATATATGGGGATAAGAGTATTAATTCACAGAAGGACTCCAAATTCTTGTTGGAGATTTTGCTTCTTTGGGATGATTTTTTTTTTCTTAAGTGAGGAGTAAATATGCACAAAAACATTTTTCTTAAGCATTTCACTTCATCAGAATTCATTAGAGGAGATCTGAAGGTTTCATTATTTTTTAAGAGTACATTAATAAAACCACCACACACTTATTTTTAATACTATGTATATGTATTATTCTGATAGTCAGTTGCAAAACCAACATATCAATCCTGAAATTAAAACTGTACTAGGACAAATTGGTGTGTTCTAGCCACCACAGGCCAAGCTGAACAATACACTTTCTGCTTGGAATACAGGACTGAACTATCCTACAAATGAAAAATGGTAGCAACCACTAAAATGGCAAGAAGTTAGATCCTAATTGTCATCTGAATAAAAAGAATACATTTCTACATACCAAATATTGTTTCTCTCCAGCCCTGTAATTTCTTGTTTCCTTCACAAGTATCCCCTCCCCAAAGCAAGCTTGCAACCATGTCACCTGTGCTTACATTGTCCATTTGTGAAAATCTTGACACAATGCTTATAGCTCAGACAACACAGAACTAGCAATGGCAATCTTTTTGTTTAGTTTAGTTTCCCTCTCTGCAGATATAACAAAACTTTAAAAAATACTTGGAATCAAATTGTGTTGCTAACTTATTGCTCCATGAAGTAACATACTGCACTAGGTTGCATCAGTTCTCCAGGCCTAATCCAGCTTCCCTCAGTGGCTCTTGTGCCCCAGGGAGAGATACTGTATCTGTTTCATTTATGAGTAGAAAGATAAATGGTTTTGCCCTTAATAAATGTAGAGGACTAGATGAAGAGCTCAGGACAACTTGCTTTTTACTCCCTTAAGCAGCAAGACCTTTTTAATCCTCCTCATTCCTTCCTCCACTAATTTTGCATGAGCTATGCTTTTAGCCACATAAGATGATAAATGTTTGAAATAGTCCAATAAGGCTGAGCTAATGAGAGTGTTGTCATTAAAACTGTGCACTATAGCTAAAAGGCAGGACCCAAACTTCTGAGGACAGTTAGGGTTTATACTTTCTTTCCTCAATGCTGCTGATGTAGCCGTACACATTTAGGCCTTTTCAGCACTGGGGCTTAGTCAGTGAAGAGACAATTTCTCATCTAGTGTTGATAATATTTTTGATTGCCCTTAGAGAAGGTTTTAGCCATTTCCTCTGTGTTGTAGGGCTCTGAGCATTCCCTGTGCAGCAGTTGTGTGTCAAGCTTGTTCCTACAGTGTCACACTATGAACTGTGACTGTTAATAAACAATTTGCTGTGTGTCCTTTTACAAGTTGTTATACTTCCTCAAGTAGAGAAGAATACATGGAGGGGTGAAGCATGAAACTAATAGTTTTATATCTTGTTAGGGAAAATCATGTAACTTCCAGAGAGGCAGTTTCTAATGCTTGCTTTAATCAGCTAGGACAGATAAAAACATAATAGATTAAAATTAGTTGATCAGTGATAATTACATCCATCAATTATATTGGTTTATATATTTATTTTTTGGAGTTTATAAAAGGCACCCATCATTGCACACCCTTTGGGCACAATTAAAGAAGTCAATTAAAAGTTTGGTGTAGTTGAAGAGGTGGTTTTATCTACTTCAATAAATCTTTTCTATTTCAAACCATACTGGTGGCACAGTTCAATATTAAACTTCAATGTCTGGTTCCTCTCTTCTTTTTAAAATTGGCTGGTGCGAAGGTGAATGCTGGTCTGAATGCCTACCATCTTTTCTCTTTGATCTGAACTGCCCCCCCATCAAACCCATTAAAGTATTACAGAAATCAAGAATGGAAGTTGGTATTTAAAATTCTTATTTTATACATCATAGCATATCAACATAAAAATGGTTTATAAGCAACTATATATAGTCATATAATGGGAAAAAATGAAAGCCATCTTAAATAGTATAACAAATCAAATTACGTATTCTATGGTCTGACTTGGTGGGAAAGAAAGAACAGAGGAAGGGGGAAAAGGAGGAAAGGAAGGAAGGAAATAAGGTAAAAAAAGCCAAATCAGTTTTTTATCCTGTAGAAGTAATTTCAGAATACTTTGAAATTATTACATCACAGTAAGTTGACGAACTTCTGTTAATGATACTAAAATCTTATGTAATTCCTTTGGTGCATTAAACCAAATTTGCCTCTCTGTCACTCTCTTTCTCATAAATCAACATATGTTTTCTCAAAATCAAATAGAAGAAAGTCTCATTTTTGTGGGAGGTTTTTAGGGCGCTCATGGGGTAAGAGAGGAAGAGGCAAAATATGACTGATTACTGAATTATTATTTTAATTGTGCAACAAACTAAATCACTCATGTGGTGAGCTAATGCAGGTAATAAAACTGCAAAAATAACTATACTACCTACGTACAATTATGTTCAACTATGGATATGTTGATATTTAGGTTAAAAATATATGGCCTGTCTATAAAAACATGAAATGGAATAGACAGTTGAATATTAACCAATGAAGAAAGTCAGGTAAAATAATTTGGATTTGGGACCAAGGGACTCTATTATCTACCTTAGATGCATACATTAGTCAAATCAACCAGATATATAGAGCAAAATTATATTTTGCCCTATAGACAGTCTCAGTAAAGATACAATTTTCTTAGTCCAATGTAATGATCGTGTTTTCAAACTGGTGATTAATTTCAATGATCAAACTGACTGGATCAATAAGAAAAAAATCCTATATTCTTCCCTAATAACCATAGTCTCAGTGAGGATCCAGTTTTCTTAGTCCATCTCTCTAATTGTCTTTTCATCTCACCCATTTCTTTCAAGTGTTGAGCAGCTGGACATGTGATAATTTGTGCTGTTAGTATCTAACACAGTGGTTAGCAGCATATGTGGATGTCTTTGATAAAAGCCTATCAAACCATCAGGAAAATCAAAAGGGATATTGCCTCAGCTTTGTATAGGATACCAGATGACATCAATTTACATATTCCAGGTTTTGTAGATTAGAATTTTTGCAAATACTCCAATTTAGTATTTCTGTAAAGATCTCTAAAAAAATTTTATCTATTCAGTTTCTGAAAAGGACAATGGGTAATTTAATTCAGTCACATCTTCATTGTCTTCATGATAAAGAGTAGTTATCAACAAAACAAAAGCAACAAAAACCAAGAGCAATCAAATGGCAAATTGTATTTCTGATTTTAAAATTGCATAGCCATTCCAGGATCTGTTTATGTCACCTGTTTTTGTTGATGCTAATCTTACATCAAATTACTGATTGATTCATCAGCTCTGTCAAGCAATCATTCATCTAGTGGAAAATTTTGTTGTAATAGTTGATGGACTGAATTGACCATAAATTCCAGACAATATTTAATCACTTCAATATCACCATTTATATACATATACAAATATATTTTCGGTGTTATTCTTAAGCCATGCCCATGAGGAAAAAAATGAAATCAGTCATTCTAGTATTTTTAGCAACCTTAGGTATCAAAGAAAATCTATCTAGAGTCATTAATATGACTGAATTGTGTTTTAACCAGAAACTGGTCAGATAGTCGAACATGAGGCTCAATAATGTGGCAGTGCCAGAAAAGAACAAATAAAAAGAAAAAAACTTAATTTATTTAAGAAGATAATGGCCAGTTTTCTAACTGATGACATATATGACATGTAATATGTATGACAACATATGTATGATTTTCATTTTGTTCAATTCATCACTTTCTTAGAAAATCCCATAATTTAACATTCAAAATACAAAGGATTTTTAGTTGCTCTAAAAGATACTTCTGTGTCTGATTCCAAAGCTTTCCATCTCATCAAAATAAAAAAAAGCTTTTAACATTTAAATCATCATTTTGTAGAGCAATGAAATAACTACAAAACTATTGAATATACACTTATTGAATAATACATAAGATCAGGTGAAAATTGAGGTCACAGATTATGAAGATAGCCATTGTATATAGATCATAGTAGCAGTGACACAAGCAGAATTAGATATTTCTCAAAGAGCCCAATTCCATGCTCTCAAATGATTTTGTCTTGCTGGACCAAGTTACTATGCTGGCCTATATGATAGTTCATGCCTCTTATGTATATCCAAAAATAGCCAGGGGTGCTACTGAGGCAGCTTTTGCTGATAGTGGTGGTGGTGGTGTTGGTAGCAAGTATGACGATTTAATAAGAATCCACTACAAATTCAAATGAACAGAAAATTAAAAAAAACAACATCCCTGCATTTCTTAGGATATAAACCAGCAGTTAATGCACCTCAAGTAAGGTAAAAATATATCCTAGACAGCACCATAATTTTCTTTTTCAGTAAACAGAAACAGCCACCAACAAACACGCTGATAGCTAAGCCTATACCTGAATAGCTGAGCCAAATATTCCCCATTGTACCTTCTGTCTCATTCTTAGAATTAATATATTGTAACTAAGACATGATGCAGCTAATAAGATAAAGAAAGCTTAATGTAGAGCCAATATTTTTTTTTCTTTTTTAAAGATTTTAATTCCAATTAGTTATCATACAGTGTAACATTAGTTTCAGATGTACAATATAGTGATTCAAAACTTCCATACAACAGCCAGTGCTCATCACAACAAGCACATCACAAATTAAGCACTACTTAATTTCTATCACCTGGTTCACCCATCACACCACCCACCTCCCCTCCGGTATCCATCAGTTTGTTCTCTATAGTTGAGAGTCTATTTCTTGGTTTCTCTCTGTCTCTCTTTTTCTTTTTGCTCATGTGTTTTATTTCTTAAATGATGCATATGAGTGAAATTATACGGTATTTGTCTTTCTCTATTTCACTTAAGATAATATTCTCTAGCTCCATCCATGTCATTGCCAATGGCAAGATTTCCATCTTTTCATGGCTGAGTAATATTCCATTATATATATATATATATATATATATATATATATATACACACACACACACACCATATTCCATTCCATTATATATATATATCTTGGTGTGTATCTTCTGTATCTATTCATAAATTGGTGGACACTTGGGCTGCTTCCATATCTTGGCTATTGTACATAATACTGCTATAAACACTGGGTTACATGTGTCCCTTTGAATCAGTATTTTTGTATCCTTTAGGTAAATGCGTAGTAGTACAATTGCTGAATCATAGGGTAGTTCTATTCTTAACTTTTTGAAGAACCTCTATACTGTTTTCCAGAGTTGCTTCACCAGACTACATTCCAAACAACAATGCAGGGGGGTTCTCTTTTCTCCACATCCTTGTCAACACCTCTTGTTTCTTGTGTTAATTTCAGCCATTCTGACAGATGTTAGGTGATATCTCATTGTAGTTTTCATACTTATTTCCCTGATGATAAGTGATGAGCATATTTTCACATATCTGTTGGCCATCTGGATATCTTTGGAGAAAGGTCTGTTCATGTCTTCTGCCCATTTTTAATTGGATTGTTTGTGTTTTGGGTGTTGAGTTTGATAAGTTCTTTATATATTTTGGATACTAATCCTTTATTAGGTATGTCATTTGCAAATATCTTCTCTCATTCCATAGGTTGCCTTTTAGTTTTGTTGAATGTTTCCTTCATTGTACAGAAGCTTTTTATTTTAATACAGTCCCAACAGTTTATTTTTGCTTTTGTTTCTCTTGCCTCAAGAAACATATATAGAGGGCACCTGGGTGGCTCAGTTGGTTAAGCGAATGCCTTCGGCTCAGGTCATGATCCTGGAGTCCCGGGATCGAGTCCCAGATCGGGCTCCCTGCTCAGCAGGGAGTCTGCTTCTCCCTCTGACCCTCTTCCCTCTCGTGCTCTCTATCTCTCATTCTCTCTCTCAAATAAATAAATAAAATCTTTTTTTAAAAAAGAAACATATATAGAAAGAAGTTGCTACAGCTAATGTCAAAGAAATGACTGCCTATATTTATTTCTAGAATTTTTATGGTTTCAAGATTCACATTTAGGTCTTTAATCCATTTTAAATTGAATCCATTTTTGAATTTTTATGTATGGTCTCAGAGGTCCAGTTTCATTCTTTTTCATGGCCTCTGTCCAATTTTCCCAACACCATTTGTTGAAGAGACTGTCTTTTTCACATTGCATATTCTTTCATGCTTTGTCAAAGATTAATTTGCCAAAGAGTTGTGGGTTCATTTCTGGGTTTTCTATTCTGTTCTATTGATTTTTTGTCTGTTTTTGTGTTAGTACTGTTTTTTTTTTTTTTATTGGTACCATGCTGTTTTGATCACTACAGGTTTGTAATACAACTTGAAGTCCGGAATTGTGATGCCTCCAGCTTTGCTTTGCTTTTTCAAGATCATTTCACTATTTGAGGTCTTTTGTGGTTCCATACAAATTTTAGCATTATTTATTCTAAGTGTGTGAAAAATGCTGGTGATATTTTGATAGGGATTGCATTAAATGTGTAGTGCTTCATTTCTTGTTCTTTTTCTATCTCCTTTAGGTGTAAATTAGGTTGTTTATTTAATATTTCTCTTGCTTCTTGAGGTAGGCCTTTGTTGCTCTATATTTCCCTCTTAAGACCACTTTTGTTGCATATGAAAGGTTTTGGACCATTGTGTCTTCATTTTCATTTATCTCCATGTATTTTTCTATTTCTTCTTTGATTTCCTGGTTGACCCATTCATGTGTAGTAGTATGTTGTTTAACCTCCATCTATTTATGGTCTTTCCACATTTTTTCCTGTGGTTGACTACTAGTTTCATAGTGTTGTGGTCAGAAAAGGTGCCTGGTATTATTTCAGTCATTTTGTATTTGTTGAGGCCTGATTTTTGACCTAATATGTGATCTATTCTGGAGAATTTTCTTTGTGCATTTAAGAAGAATGTGTATTCTTCTGTTTTAGGATGGAATGTTCTGAATATATCTAAGTCCGTCTGGTCCAGTGTCATTCAAATCCATTGTTTGCTTATTTATGTTCTGTTTAGATCATCTGTCCATTGATGTAAGTGGGATGTTAAAGTCCCCTACTATCATTGTATTATTATCAATGATTTCCCTTATTTTTGTTATTGTTTTATATATTTGGGTACACCTATTTTGGGTGCACAAATATTTACAATTGTTAAATCTTCTTGTTGAATTGTCCCCTTTATTATGATATAGTGACCTTCTTCATTTCTTATTACAGTCTTTGTTTTCACGTCTGGTTTGTCCAATACAAATATTGCTATTCCAGATTACTTTTGACATCCATTTGTGTGATAAATGTTTCTCCATCCCCTCACTTTCAATCTTCAGGTGTATTTAGGTCTAAAATGAGTCTCTTGTAAGCAGCATATAAATTTATTTTTCAATCTACTCAGACACCCTGTCTGTTGTTTGAAGTTTTTAGTCCATTTATATTCATAGGAATTATTTATAGATATGTATTTAGTGCCATTTTATTACTTATTTTGTCATGGTTCCTGTACTATTTCTCTGATCCTTTCTTGTCTTTGTCACTTTTGGTCTCTCTTTTGCACTGAAAGACTGCCTTTAATATTTCTGGCATGACTGCTACAGTGGTCATGAACTCTTTTAGGTTTTTGTGTTTTTTTTAAGATTTATTTATTTATTTGAGAGAGACAAAGAGAGTGAGTTGGAAGATGGGCAGAGGGAGAGAATCTCAAGCAGACTCCCCACTGAGCATGGAGCCCAACACAGGGCTGGATCCTTACCACCCTGAGATTATGACCTGAGCTGAAATCAAGAGTCAGAGGCTTAACCAACTGAGCCACCGAGGCACCTCATGAACTCCTTTAGTTTTTGTTTATCTGGGAAACACTTTATCTCTCCTTCTATTCTTAATAACAACCTTGCTGGATAGAGTATTCTTGGCTGCAGGTTTTTCCCATTCCACACATTCAATATATCATGCCACTCTCTCTGGCTTGCCAAGTTTCTGTTGAGAAATCTCTAGGTAGTGTTATGGGTCATCCCTTGTATGTTAAGAACTTTGGTCTTGCTGCTTTTAAGATTGTTTCTTCATCACTATGTTTTGTAAATTTAATTACAATATATTCTGGTGTTGGCCTGCTTTTGTTGATTTTGATGGGAATTCTCTGTGCCTCCTGGATCTAGATATCTCTTTCCTTCTCCAGATTAGGAAAATTTTCCTTTATTATTTCTTCTTATATATTTTCTGACCCCTTTTCTCTCTCTTCTTCTTCCAGGACTCCTGTAATATGAATGTTATTTGTTTGATGGAATCACTGAGTTCTCTATGTCTATTTTCATTTTACGTTATTCTTCTTTGTCTTTTGTTCAGCTTCATTGTTTTCATTCCTTTGTCTTCTATATCACTAGTTCATTCTTCTGCTAATTCCAGCCTACTGTTCTTTGCAACAAGTATGTTTGTAGTATTGTTTATTGCACTTTTCATGTCTGATCCTTTTTTAACTCATTTATGTGTGTGGTAAGGTCTCACTATGTCTTCCATTCTTTTCTCAATTCTAGTGAGTACCCTTATGATTGTTGCTTTAAATTCTCCATCAAACATGTTACATATATCTGTTTCATTTAGATCTCTGGCAGTGGCTTTATCTTGTTTCATTTGGGATATATTCCTCTGTCTTTGCATTTTGTCCAAGTCTCTGCCTTTTTCTGTGTGTTAGAAATGCCTGGAAGTAATGACCTTATGAAGAAGAGGTCATGTAGTGCCCAGGGTCTGGAGCTGTGTTTTCAGTGTCTGATGCATGCACTCTGCTGTTGTTTCCTGGCTGTTCTATCCTGTGAGCTAGTCATGTGTAGAGGCGTTCCTTGCCTGCAGTGGGCAGTTTTTGGTCCCTGGTCTGCATGAAGTGAGTTTAAACTAGGTGTGCTCTGGTCTTCTTTTGAAGAGACCTGATTCCTCTTCCACCAGAACTGAGGCCCTGTACACTCTCTGGTAGGAAGATGTGAGTGGGCAGGGGTTTGTGATTGTCTTCTCAGGGAGAGGTCCACCACACTGGGACTGTGGAAACTTGACGGAGAAGGCAGTCTCACCAGAGTGCAGGGAGTGGGCTTCATGTAAGCAAGTTAGGCAGCCAGTGTCAGTGATGTGCTTCTTGTAGGTGGCTTTCTGTTTATGGTGAGGGGCTTAGAGGGAAATGGGGCTTGCTTGCTCCTTTGTTCCTGGAAAGGGTCTCTGTTAATGCTGCCTCTCAAGGACACTCTGAGAAGAATGAATAAACTCACACCTGTGTGCCCCAGGCATTCTTCAGGTCACTGTTTTCATGCTGTCTGCCCTCCGGTTGTTTTCCTCCTTGTTCTCCAGGAGCACCACAGTGCCCTCTGGGCTCTATCCCAGCCCAGCCCACTGAACTTTAAAATTCCAGGTGTTAAGCCCCACTGGTTGCAAGAACCCATGAAATTCAGCCCCTCTCATTTTCCAAGGCAATGGCTTTAGGGAAACATTCTTCTTGTGCGTTCTTCTGCATGCTCCTCTCTGCCTCTTTCTCACCCTTCTCTGTGACCTCAGCTCCCTCCCTTTCACAGCACCCATGATCTGTTTCTCCCCTACCCCATGTTTCTGCACTCCCTATGTTCTCTGATGTGGCCTCCCCTCTCCCTTAGTTTTGGATTTGTTCTTTTAGTGTTCAGGTTGATTTCTGGGGTATTTAGGATAATTTGAAATTTATCTAATTGTGTCTATGTGATAAGAAGAGCCTAACATCTTCCTACCCCACTGCTATCTTTCTCTTCTCTCCAGTCAATGTTTTTTTTTGAAAGATATTCCCTGTTCTTGATCTGTAAGTCTGATTTTTCCCTGAGAACAGCACAAAATCAAGGGCAGCAGGATATAACCTTATTGTGCTTACTTATAATCTAAAATATATAAAATTTCCAAAGGAATTTTTAAAGCCTGAGCTATTGCCTCCTATTTTTCTCAGAGAAAGATTTCCCCTCATCCTACCACCCATATCTGTAGTCATGTGCATTTAAAAATAAAAATTCCTGTCAAATGCAAGTATATTCATGAATAATTCTTCCTAACTCTTAACTGTTGAAGAATTTCTTTTTTCTTTAAGCTTTGTTTATTTTAGGAGGAGAGAGAGAGAACGAGAGCATGTGAGTGGGGGGGAAGGGCATAGGGAGAAAGAGGATCCTCAAGTAGATTCCATGCTGAGCATGGAACCTGACACAGGGCTTGATCCCAGGACCCTGAGATCATGACCTGAGCTGAAATCAAGTCAGCTGCTTAATTGACTGAGCCACCCAGGCTCTTTTGTTGAAGAATTTCTATGTACATTTGATGTGGTACCTTTTACTTAACCTTAATTGTTAAAAACTTTTCAGTTAAAAACAAAATTAATGGAATTGTTTGGGATGCCTTGGCTTTATATTCTGATGGTAATATTGGCTTTAATTCAGTTCTCAAACAAATTAAAACTCTTATTTGTATAGTTATTATTCAGATAATCCTAGCATTTTTCCAATTGCTAATTCATTAAAACAAAATGCAGTATTCTAATGTTCTTTTCAAATGGATAATTGACTCCTAGTGAGCCTGATTTTTCCTAGGCATTCGTGGGAAAAAAGTAAGGGCACATTATCTGTTAATTTACAATCTTTAATACTGTTTTTTGTATTCTTGTGCGTTCTTCTGCATGCTCCTCTCTGCCTCAAAATCAAAATTCACCTTTTGATAGCCATTACATTGTATTTAGGTGCATTGAGAACAATACACTTCATCATGGCAACTGAGTCATTAATATGTATATCTGTTACACTTAGAATGCATTCTCCCTAAACCTGTATTATTTATTCTTCCTCTGATGCTATTACTGGCTATCAGATATATGCACACAGAATTTGGTGGAGCACTAGTACTGGGAAAACATAATATGCTTCCTTTAATTTTATTTTTTTATTTTATTTAAATTCCATTAATTAATATATCATGTATCTTTAGTTTCAGATTTAGAGTTCAGTTATTCATCAATTGCATATAACACCCAGTGCTCATTATATCACATGCCCTCCTTAATGCCCTTCACCCACTTACCACATCCCCCCATGCACCTCCCCTCCAACAACTGTTTGTTTACTATAGTTAAGAGTCTCTTATGGTTTGCCTTCCTCTCTGATTTTGTCTTATTTTTTCCCTCCCTTCCCCTATGATCCTCTGTTTTGTTTCTTAAATTCCACATATGAGTGAAACCATATGATAATCATCTTTCTCTGATTGACTTATTTTGCTTAGCATGATACCCTCCAGTTCCATCCATGTTGTTACAAATGGTAAGATTTCATCCTTTTGATGGCTGAGTAATATTCCATTGTGTATATATACCACATCTTTACCCATTCATCTGTTGATGGACATCTGGGCTCTTTCTACAGTTTGGCTATTGTGGACATTGCTGCTATAAACACAGGGGTGCAGGTGCCCCTCCAGATCACAACATTTGTATCCTTTGGGTAAATACCTAGTAGTGCAATTGCTGGGTCATAGGGTAGCTCTATTTTCATCTTTTTGAGGAATCTCCATACTGTTTTCCAGAGTGGCTGTACTAGCTTACATTCCCACCAACAGTGTAAAAGGGTTCCCCTTTCTCTGCATCCTCGCCAACACTTGTTGTTTCCTGACTTGTTTATTCCAGCCATTCTGACTGGTGTGAAGTGGTATCTCATTGTAGTTTTGATTTGTATTTCCCTGATGCCAAGTGATGTGGAGCATTTTTTCATGTATCTGTTGGCCATTTGTATGTCTTCTTTGGAGAAATGTCTGTTCATGTCTTCTGCTCATTTCTTGACTGGGTTATTTGTTTTTTGGGTGTTGAGTTTGGTAAGTTCTTTATAGATCTTGGCTACTAGCCCTTTATCTGATAAGACATTTGTAAATATCTTCTCCCATTTTGTCAGTTGTCTTTTGGTTTTGTTGACTGTTTCCTTTGCTATGCAAAAGATTTTTATCTTGATGAAGTCCCAATAGTTCATTTTTGCTTTGGTTTCCCTTGCCTTTGGAGATGTGTCTAGCAAGAAGTTGCTGCATGTGTTCTCCTCTAGGATTTTGGTGGCTTCTTTTAGAATCATTGTTTTTTTTTCTCAATATAAATCTATTTATGGACATTTTATAAAATAATATTTTGGATAAGAGAGGCTCTAATGGTTTGTTTGGAATCATCATGGACCATCAAGTCTCAATGTTTCCTATATAACAAAGTTACATTTTTTCTCAATTGCCTTATCTCTTATAGCTCCATGCTATAGAGGATGGATAAAAATGAGTGAAGGATTTTTTTTTTGTATTATTGAATACACACATATTACATAGTGATATTTAGTGTGTAACAAGGCTATTAAGGCTATCAACACTCCCATTTCTAGTTCTCTAGAGTGGCAATATTGACAGTAGTGACTGAACAGATTTTCTGGAGTCCAGACTTCCTAGGCCCAAATCTTGGTTCTATCATTTATTAGTTTGGTGACCTTAGGCAAGTTGCTTAAGTTCTCTATACCTTAATTTGCTCAGCTATAAAATAATTATAGTAATACTGTTACTCTCCCAGGTTAATTTAGTGAAGATCCAATAAGTTAATAAATTTGAAAAAGTTAGGACAGTGCCTGATATAAAACAAGGGACTCAATAAATATTAGTTATCATCATCATTACTAATTTTACATAAGGTGGTGAGTAGACAAGAGAAACTTGAATAAAATGGACTAATGCTGGTTGGGTAAAACATTAAATTTCATCATATATTTAATGGGCCTCTTTACTACCTGATGCAAGTTTCCAAGATTATTGAGCTTGGATTCAGGAGAATACAGTGGCTGAATAATAATTGATTTAGTTCATAGTCCACATATCGTCTCTGAGTTCCAGCTCCCCCTCTCTCAAAAATCATAATCTGTCAAGACCTGTTGGGAAAACCAAATTAAAGATTATCTTTGATAATGCCTTCATACTGAAAAACTCAACACACATTTGAAGTGTTATTTTCAAAATAACCTTAACCTCAATTGCTCAAAGAAATATTAAGCAATGCTATGAACTACAAAATTTATGTTGGATGACTGTGATTGTGCCTCAAGTTTGGAGTGTTGTCCTTCTTCCAAATAGAGTAGAAAAATCCCTACCCAACAGTCAACTGATCAAAATTCTTTCTTGGACTGCCATCTATTAGCTGTGCAGCCTGGGAAATTCACTCCCCATTTCTGTGTCTTAGTTTCTTCATGTAAAATTAATACCTGGAGTCAGTTGATCTCTAAGGTGCTTTCCAGTTTTGATATCCAAGAACATTAATTAATCCCTGGAATTAACTCTGATAGGTTTCCAGAGAAAGGGGAAGGGCATGTATCACTGAGGGTGCTTCTAAAGCCAGCAGTGAAATTATATTTTTACTTGAATTCTTGAGTTCCATCAATATTGATAACCACAAGGGTACACACAGAATCAGGCTCTGATTATAGTCCAAAATTTGACCAGAGCTTAAGTAACATGGCCGGTGTAATAAGGCTCCAACAAATTTCTTATATTGGAAAGAGATTCATAAAGCCATTTTTAGACTTTGTGGATTCCTAAAGATGTGTGGTCCCCTTGGTGCTTCCCTCATGGAATTAAAATGAGATCTTATTTAGAACTACTCAAGCTATATTCATGGGAGCTCATTATGTGCCATTCCCCCCAGAACAGTATTTCTGTCTAAAACTTCAGGTGGTAGGCAACTTAAATGAGGAAGTTAAATATCACTGACTGCCTTGCTGTAGCTTTGCTGAGCTTTCCACAGTGTATGGGGTAAGTCATTTGGAGACTTCAGGCTCTCAGTAGTCCTCTTAGGAAAGTTGAAGCAATTACTTTAGAGGCAAACATGGACTAATCATTTTGAAATTTCAGTTTAAGCCCACAGCCTTTTTGAGTTAGACAAGCACTAAAATGATCACAAGAGATTCATGTCTCAGGGCCTGGTGACAGCCCACAGCCTAGCACTGCTGGCAAATCTTTCAGTACCACACATGTGTAAAACTGTTTTCTTTTACTTCCCCACTCTCAAAAGCACATTGCCAGAGATCCAAGTAACTTTTATAGTGTAGATAATACCATCCTTGTGACTAAAGGGTGACTCGAAACTTGAAAAGAATATCTTCATTCCTGAATAGTTATTAATAACAAAGGGGCAGCCAGACATATTATTTAGCACTGATAAGGCTCATCATTCATGGCTCTGAACTTACAAAGTTTATCATTTGATTCATGAACTTAGGAATGAGTCTTACATCTGGTAAAGTAACTTCAATACCCATTGTTACAGTGCTCAATATTGAACAGTGATGTTAAGGTTAATTATAAGCAATTCAATAATGGAGCTCCCTTTTGACTTAGAAAATATCATGGTAGGTGACATTCACATGAGTGACACATGTAGGAATAAACATGTTAAGAGATTAAGTGTGCGTTTCTATTGGTTGTCTGGAAAAGAATCATTACTGTCTTAGACAGTAGAGTCAGAACTGAGGAGAAGTTCTCAAGTGTTCCCAGTTCCTAAAATGGGTATTTCAAGGCTAGGCTGGACAAGTGAAAAGTAGAATGGACCCTTCTGATGGGGACTGTGCTACAAATTTATTTTTAGGCTTTAGGATGTTTTCTTAGTCAAACCTAAATAAATTGGAAATCCACAGTCTTGTTTCATAAGGGGATCTTTCTGGAGTACTTCTGCAGAACATCCCCTGATAATTCAAGTACACAAGAAAATATGCTTTCTCTAACTCTGGTTAAAAGTCTCATCTCTATTACCCAAGGGTTATCTAACTACATTTTATTTTGTTATTTATTTCATGAACTGCTTTTCTTTATCTCACTAAAGCCTAAGTACCTTTTGAGCAGGGGAGGGACCATATTTCACTTGCACCCATGCCCCAGTAGTGCTGGAGCACATTCTTTTGCACATCATAGGTGCTCCATAAATCCCTTCTGAGTGACTCCTTTTCTTCATACATACAAACTAGGAGCTATATGTAATTGGATAACTTAGGGAGTTTATCTAATTCTAAAATGTTAATTTCTGAGGTAATTGTAATTCAGATTTGGCTTCTCTGATAGTGTCTACTAAGAAGAGAAGACATAATGCTCCTTCCTGGGGTCATTTGATTTCACAATCTGCTTCTTCCTTAAACAACGAAGTTGAAACTTTTTTTTTTTTTTATCTGCCAGGCTTTCTAAATGCTAAAAACTTCTTGCATACAATTGTACTTAATATGAAACACCCTCTCTTTTAGGAAGGAGGTTCTCATCCTAGCTCTGTGCAAGATCAAGTTACCAGACCAGTTAGTGCACTGTAAGACATTCTGTTACTGGCTGGATCTCATTGTCTGAGAGTTAATGATAATCTGAATGTCATCCAGCTCACAAGCTTCTAATCATGACCGGCTGGTGTGTATAGATCTTATGCCAATAAAGGCGTCCAAAAATGACAAATGTAACTGGATCAGTGAGCATTTGGCTTCAACTCACTGTCAATTAGAAATAAGATGAGAGATTCCAGATCTTTCTTATTTTTTTGAATTGGTGTGTATATCAAATTTTGACCCCAAACAATCTCTGCAATGCAGCAAAAAGAAGCATCATTTGAAAAATTCATTCAAGATGAGAAGAGGACACTTGATTTTCTCACTGTTTTCATTTCTAAATGGTTCCAGTTTTTGTATTCTTCCTTTTGAAATCTTAATACTGCCTTACCTAATGGAAACAGACTTGAGTGGAGAAGAGGAAATGTTCCATTTTAACTTGACTTCTAAAGACAGAAAAACAGTATGAAGAAAAATGGGTGAAGGAGATAAGTTCTCTATGAAAAATTATTCCAGATCTAAATGTGGAATTTTTCAAATTCCTCCCTTTATATCATTGACTGGTTAAAATTTAGTGTTATCTTTTAACTGTATATTCAGTGGTAAACATAGTCTTAGATGCTGTAGAGCAGCACCAGAGGAGTAAAAGGTATAGTTTCTGTCCTAGCAGAACAAATGATGAGATTTGAGACAGCTAGGAGAGACATTTAAGGACTGCCTAATCAATAAGTGCAGATTCACATTTGGCACTGGGAAATGAGTGCAAATGGAATTCCTAGTGAACAAAAGGGGGATCAATCAAAGAATGTTTCTAGAATATCTGTTGAATTTAGTAACTTCCATCCAAACCTATCACCAGGACCCTAGTCCAGTCAGCCATTGTCTCTCAAATGGACTATGAAAGACATGCCTAACTGGTTTCAATTCCTACTGTCTTATACCCTTCCTATCAATATCCCACGTGGTAGTCAAACTGGCTTTTCCAAAATGCAAACAGAAATTTGTCATTCCTTTCCCAAAGTTCTTATACAGCTTCTTATTTCTCACAGGATAAAGTTAAAGCTACTTATCATTTGCCAAATAAAGGCCCCTAGAAATTTTTATGACCTGATCACACAAAGTTGACTTCTTCCACATTTCTTATTACTCTCTTTAATCTATGAATAATTCAATCATTTCTGTATTTATTCAACAAATATTTATTGAGCACCTAGTATACATTAGGCACTTTTATAGGTGCTAATGATACAACAGAAGGAAAAGCAGCTTTAGAAATTATCAGTTTTCACTAACATTGCATTCCAGTGGAAGCTACAAATTCAAAATCTCTAATGCAGAACCTTTTTAGATGTGTTTTAAAAAGAACAAGGAACTGGGGTGCCCGGTTGGCTCAGTACATTGAGCGTCTGACTCTTGGTTTCAGATCAGGGCATGATCTCAGGATTGTGATATCTAGCCCTGCATCAGGCTCCACACTCAGTGTGGAGTCTGCTTGGAATTCTTTCCCTCTTCCTCTCCCTCTCCCTCTGCCCTCTCCCCCTGCTCACAAAAAAATATCTTATTTATTTATTTATTTTGAGAGAGGGAGGGAGAACACAAGGGGAAAGGGGGTAGAGGGAGAGGGAGAAGCAGACTCCCCTGCCCTGTGACGTGGGGCTCGATCCCAGGACCCCGAGATCATGACCTAAGCCAAAGGCAGATGCTTAACTGACTGAGTCACCCAGGTGCCCCTAAATAAGTGAAATCTTAAAAAAAAAAAAAAAGCAAGGGGCACCTGGGTGGCTCAGTCATTAAGCGTCTGCCTTTGGCTCAGGTCATGATCCCAGGGTCCTGGAATTGAGCACCACATCCGGCTCCCTGCTCAGTGGAAAGCCTGCTTCTCCCTCATATTCCCCCTGCTTGTGTTCCCTCTCTCACTGTCTTTATCTCTGTAAAATAAATAAATAAAATCTTTAAAAAAAAGAGTAAGGGACCAATGTAGTTGAAGAGATATGAGTGAGAGGGAAAGTAATAGGTAAGGCATTCAGAGAAGGGGAAGTTTGTGGAGTCCTTGTGGGCCATTATGAGGACTTGGCTTTTATTCCTTGTGTACTGGGGAGCCATTGCACACTTTGAGCAGAGAAATAATATGGTCTTACTTGCTTTTCAAAATATTCAAATTCCTTGGTTTCCTATTATTTTGCTTTTTACAAATGAGGTATGATTTATGTACATTAAAATTCACCTTTTTAAATGTACAGCCCTGAGTTTCAAAAATACATACAATCATGTAATTACCATGATAATCAATATATGGAAGAACTTTATCGCTTTCCAAAAATCTCTTCAGCTCCTTTGTAATCAACACCTACCCCATGCATAGCAACTGGTAACCACTGATCAGTTTCCTGCTTTGTAATATTGCCTTTTCCATGTGTTATATAAGTGGGATCATAGCATATACGCCTTTTGAGTATGCCTTCTTTTACTTAAGAAATACATTTAAGACTCATTCATGTTGCTTCATGTGTATCAGTGATGCACTCCTGTTTATTGCTGAGTATAATTTCATTGTATAGATGCACCAGTTTGTTTATCAATTCATCTTTGGCAGGATTTTCGGGTTGTTTACACTTTTGGCTATTATAAACAATAAATAATGCTATGAACATTCACATAAAAGTATTTCTGTGGACATGTTTCCATTTTCTTGGATAAATACCTAGAAGTGGGTTTGTTGGGTCTTATGGTAAGTATATGGCAAATTGTTCTCCAAAGTGTTTGTATTATTTTACATTACTATCAGCAATGTATTAGAGTTGTCACTATCATACTTGACAAAATTCATTAGCTTTTTCCCCCCATCTTAATATGCATATAGTGATACCTCTTTGTCAATTTATTTTGCTTTTCCCTAATGTAATGACATTGAATATCTTCTCATATGTTTATTTGTCATATATATACATTTTTTGGTCAAGTTTCTATTCAGATCTTCAACCCAATTTGTTTTATTGATTTGTTTTCTTAATATTGAATTTTGAGAGTTCTTTATATATTCTAGATTCAACTCTTTCAGAATATGAATTTTGAAGTTATTTTCTCCCATTCTGTAGTGTACCCTCATTTATTAAGTTTCTTTGCATTTTGCAGCTTATTGACATATAATGTATATCTGCTAAACTGCACATATTTAAAGTATACAACTTTATAAATTTTGACATATACATACATGCATGAAATCATTATCATATTTAAGATGGTGAACATATCCATCACCCCCAAAATTTATTCATGCTCCTTTGTAATTACCTCCTCCATCCCTCCATGCTCCTCATTCTCAGACAACCAGTGATCTACTTTCTGTCACTCTTGAATAATTCATGAGTTTTAAAATGTTATAAAGTAGAATCATACAATATTTACTTTTTAATTGTGTGGCTACTTTGATTCAGATAATTATTTGAGCTTTGTCCATGGTATCTTGTGCATCAATTGTTCATTCTTTTTATTAGTTTTATTTCATTGTATGGATATACTGTAATTTAGTCAGTCATTTGTTGATGAACATTTGGATTGGTAGCAGTATCTTTTGAAGAACAAACTTTTAAATTCTGAGGAGTTCAATTTTTCACTTTTATTTTATTTGAGCAATTTTACATTGTTTTGTATCTAGGAAATTGTTGACCCCTGTAAATTTATAAGTGCATTCTCTTACATTTTATTTTAGAAGTTTAATGGTTTTTGATTTTACATTTAATTCTATGTCATTTTGGTATATGATGCAAGGTATGGATTGAGGTCATTATTTTTTGCACATGAACTTCCAATTATTAAAGCACCATTGTTGAGAGAGTATGTTTCATCATTTAATTGTCTTTGCATCTTTGTTGAGACTCAGTTGACCAATACAACACTGTATTGAATAGTGTGCTTCCAATTTTGCTCTTCTTTACTAATTGTTTTAGATATTTTAGATACTTTGTTTTTCCATAAATATTTTATAAACAGCTTATTTATTTATATTTTTATGCTGAGCGAAATAAGTCAAACAGCTTATTTATTTCTATAAATTGCCTTTATGTATATGTATATGAATTTATACATCAGTTGGGGAATAAAAGACATATTAACAATATTGAGTCTTCCAAACCGTAAGCACAACATATAGTTTATCTCTCCATATAGTTAGGTCATCACTGACTTTCTCCTCAGTGCTTTGTGTTATTCAACATACAGTTACTGCACACATTTTCAAAACTTTACATCAATGTAATTCAAAGGACAATATATTTTAAAGTTTAATTTCTATTTTTTCATTGCTAGTTTTGAGAAATACAAATGATTTTTAAATATAGGCCTTTTATCTTGTAAGTTTTCTGAACTAATTTAGTAGATCTCCTGGCCTTTGAACAGACTCTTTAGGATTTTCTATTTAGATGATCATGTTATATAAGAATACAGAATATTATTTCTTTCTTTCTTTCTTTCTAATTTGAATTGTCTTAAATTTTTATTTAAATTCTGCTTAGTTAACATGTAGTGTGATATTAGTTTCAGGTGTACAATACAGTGTTTCAAGATTTCCATGCAGTACTGGGTGCACATCACAACAAATGCACTCCCTAATCCCAGTCACCTTTGTAATCCACCCCCACCCATATCTGGTTACCATCAGCTTTTCTCTATAGTTAAGAGTCTATTTCTTGGTTTGCCTCTTTCTCTCTCTCTTTTTTTCTTTTTTTGCTCATTTGTTTTGTTTCTTAAATTCTACATATGAATGAAATCATAGGGTATTCGCTTTTCTCTGACTGCCTTATTTTGCTTAGCATAATAATTTCTAGCTCTATTTTCGTCATTGCAAATGGCAAGATTTTATTATTTTTTATGGCTGAGTAGTATTCCATAGTGTGTGTGTGTGTGTGTGTGTGTGTGTGTGTGTGTATCTATATATCTACCTATATCTCTGTATCTATATAATATCTTCTTTATCCATTCACAAGTCAGTGGACACTTGGGATCTTTCTATAATTTGGCTATTGTAAATAATGCTGCTGTAAACATCAGGATGCACATATCCCTTTGAATTAGTATTTTTGTATTCTTTGGGTAAATACTAACTAGTATAATTGGTGGATCATAGGGCAGTTCTATTTTGAAATTTTTGAGGAAACTCCATACTGTTTTCTAGAGTGGCTGCACCAGTTTGCATTTCCACCAACAATGCAAGAGGTTTCCCCTTTCTCCACGTTCTCACCAATACCTGTTGTTTTTTGTGTTGTTGATTTTAGCCATTCTGACATGTATGAGGTGATATCTCATTGTAGTTTTGATTTGCATTTTCCTGATGATGAGGGTTGTTGAGCATCTTTTCCTTTGTCTCTTGGCCATCTGGATGTCTTCTTTGGGAAAATGTTTATTCATGACTTCTGCCTATTTTAATTGGATTATTCACTTTTGGGTGTTGAGTTGTATAAGTTCTTAATATAGTTTGAATAAATCCCTTTATTGGATAAGTCATTTGTAAATATCTTCTCCCATTCCACAGGTACCTTTTAGTTTTGTTGTTTCTTTTGCTATGCAGAATCTTTTTATTTTGATGAAGTCCCAATAGTTTATTTTTGCGTTTGTTTCCCTTGCCTCTGGAGACACATCTAGTAAGAAGTACCTATGGCTGATGTTCAAAGAGGTTACTGCCTGTGCTCTCCTCTTGGATTTTTGTGGTTTCAGGTCTCACATTTAGGACTTTAATCCATTTTGAATTTGTTTTTGTGTATGGTAAGAAAGTGGTCCAGTTTCATCCTTTTGCATATTGCTGTCCAGTTTTCCCAACACCATTTGTTGCAGAGACTGTCTTTTTTCCTTTGGATATTCTTTCATGATCTGTCAAAGATTAATTCACCATACAGCTGAGGGTCCATTTCTGGGTTTTCTATTCTGTTCTGTTGATATGTGCCTATTTCTGTGCCAGTACCACACTGTTTTGATGACCACAGGTTTGTAATAAAACTTGAAGTCTAGAACTATGATGCCTCTAGTTTTTCTTTTCTTTTTCTTTTTTTTAGTTTTTATTTAAATTCCAGTTAATTAACATACAGTGTAATATTAGTTTCAGGTATACAATTTAGATCAACACTTACATACAACACACAGCACTAATCACAACAAGTTCATTCCTTAATCCCCATCACCTACTTAACTCATCATTCCACCCACTTCCCCTCTGGTAATCATGAGTTTGTTCTCTATAGTTAACAGTCTATTTTTGGCTTTTCTCTCTTTTTTTCTTTTTCAAGATTGCTTTGATGATTCGATTTCTTTGTGCTTCCATACAAATTTTAGGATTGTTTGTTTTAGCTCTCTGAAAAATATTGGTATTTTGATAGGGATTGCATTGAATGTGTAGATTGTTTTGGGTAGTATAAACATTTTAATAATATTTGCTCCTCCAATCCATGAGCATGGGATGTATTTCCATTTCTTTGTGTCATATTTAATTTTTTAAAAGATTTATTTATTTATTTTAGAGAGAGAGGGAATGAGAGCACAAGGAGGAGGGGTGAGAGAGTCTTAAGCAGATTCTGGCTGAGCATAGAGCCTGATGTAGGGCTTGATCTCATGGCCATGAGATCATGACCTGAGCTGAATTCAAGAGTTGGATGCTTAACTAACTCTGGCACCCAGGCACCCCCATATTCAATTCCTCTTATTAGTGTTTTATGGGTTTTATTTTCTGATCAAAATGGTATGAAAATAGAAGTCAACCACAAGAAAAAAATTAGAAAGTTCACAAATATATGGAGGTTAAACAATGTGTTACAATGAATGAGTCAACCAGGAAATCAGAGAAGAAATAAAAAAAAATGGAAACAAATGAAAATGAAAATATGATGGTCCAAAACCTTTGGGATGCAGTGAAAGTGGTCCTAAGAATGAAGTATAGAGCGATA
Organism: Callorhinus ursinus; assembly: GCF_003265705.2. NCBI lineage: Eukaryota > Metazoa > Chordata > Mammalia > Carnivora > Otariidae > Callorhinus > Callorhinus ursinus. The sequence continues at coordinate 4,941,331 of NW_027397129.1, forward strand.
CAGCCCTGTCTCAAGAAGCAAGAAAAGTATCAAATAAACAATCTAACCTTAAACCTAAAGGAGCTAGAAAACAATAACAACAACAAATGGAGTCTAAAAGTCAGCAGAAGGGAAATAATAAAGATTAGAGAAGAAATAAATTATCTACAAACTGATAAAACAATAGAACCATGAAACCAGGAGCTGGTTCTTTGAAAGCATTAATAAAATTGATAAACCTCCAGCCAGACTCATCAAAAAGAAAATATAAAGGGTCCAAATAAATAAAATCACAAATGATAGAAGAGAACTAACAACCAGCACCACAGAATTATGCACAATTATAAGAGAATATTATAATATATACCAACAAATTGGAAAGCCTGAAAGAAATGGATACATTTCCAGAAATACAAAACTACCAAAACTGAAACAGGAAGAAATAGAAAACTTGAACAGACAAGTAATGAGCAAAGACATCAAGTCAGTAATCAAAAATCTCCCAACAAACAAAAGTCCAGGCCAGATGGCTACATAGGCAAATTCTACCAAGCCTTTAAAAAAAGTTAATACCTGTTCTTCTCAAACGATTCCAAAAAATAGAAAAGGAAGGAAAACTCCCTAAGTCATTCTACAAGGCCAGCATTACCTATAATATCTAACATAATATCAGAGAAAAATAAAGTTGGAGGGCTGACACTACCAGACTTCAAGAATTACTATAAAGATATAGTAATTGTTGAACACTACAACAAAAACTTATGACGTACTATATGCTGGCTAACTGAACATAATAATAAAAAAATTTTAAAATGATATAGTAGTCAGGATAGTGTGATATTAACAAGATTAATTCAGTAACATTGAAGGATACAAAATTAATATACAGAAATCCATTGCATTTCATTACACTAATAAAGAATTAGCAAAAAGAGAAATTAAGAAAACAATCCTATTTACAATTATACCAAAAATAATAAAATGCATAAGAATAAATTTAACCATGAGGTGAAAGACCTATATATTTTTTAAAGATTTTATTGATTTATATTTTATTGATTTGTCAGAGAGAGAAAGAGAGAGCAGGAGGAGTGGCAGGCAGAAGAAGAATCGGGCTCCCCACTGAGCAAAGAACCCAATTCAGAACTTGATCCCAGAACCCTAGGATCCTGACCTGAGCTGAATGCAGACACTTAACTAACTGAGCCAGCCAAGCACCCCAAAAGACCTATATTTTGAAAACTATAAGACATAGATGAAATAGGTTGAAGATGACACAAACAAATGGAAAGATAGTCCATGCTCATAGGTAAGAAGAATTAATATTGTCAAAATATCCATACTATCCAAAGCACTCTACAAATTCAATGCAATTCCTATCAAAACCCCAATAATATTTCTCTGGGAACTAGAAGAAAGTATCCTAAAATTTGTACAGAACCAAATAAGACTCCAAATAGTCAAAGCAATCTTCAGAAAGAACAAAGCTGGAAATATCATAATCCCAGATTTCAAAGCTATAGTAATCAAAACAGTATTACTGTCACTAAAATAGACACATAAATCAATGGAACAGAATAAAGAGTCTAAAAATAAACCCATACTTAAATGGTAAATTAATCTATGACAAAGGAGGCAAGAATAAACAATGGAGAATAGACAGTCTGTTCAATAAATTGTGCTGGGAAAATTGGACAGCTACATACAAAAGAATAAAACTGGATCACATTCTTACACCATGCATAAAAATAAACTAAAAATGAATTAGGAACCTAAATGTGAGATCTGATTCCATAAAACTGCTAAAAAAAAGACAGTAATCTTTTGGACATTGGCCTTAGCAATATATTTATGGATATGTCTCCTCAGGCAAGGGAAACAAAAGTCAAAATGAACTATTGAGACTACAACAATATAAAAAGATTTTGCAAAGAAAGGAATCCATCAATAAAACAAAAAGGCAATGTGGTGAATGGGAGAAGATATTTGCAAATCGTATATCTGATAAGGGATTAATATTCAAAATACATAAAGAACATACACAACTCAACACCAAAATAAATCAATAATCCAATTAAAAAATAGCCACAAGACCTAAATAGACATTTTTCCAAAGAAGACATACAGATGGTCATCAAACACAAGAAAATATGCTTAACATCACTAATCATCAGGGAAATGCAAATCAAAACCACAATGAAATACCATCTTACACTTGTCAGAATGGCTAGAATATCATCTATCTATCCTCTATCATCTATCTATCTATCTATCTATCTATCTATCTATCTATCTATCTACCATCTATCTATCATCTATCTATAATGGCATAGTACTTAAAAAATGAGATTCTACCATTTATGACAACATGGATGGACCTAGAGAGTAGTATGCTAAGTGAAATAAGTCAGAGAAAGACAGATACTATATGATTTCACTTATCTGTGGAATCTAAAAACAAACAAATGAGCAGAAAAACAAAACAAAACAAAACAAAAAGCAGAATCAGATCCATGAATACAGAGAACAAATTTATAGTTGCCAGAAGAGATATGGGAATGAGGGGATGGGCAAAATGAGTAAAGGGGAGCGGGATATACAGGCTTCCATTTATGTAATGAATAATCATGGGGATAAAAGGTACAGCACAGGAAATATAGTCAATGGTATTGTAATAGCATTGTATGGTGACAGATGGTAGCTACATTTGTGATGAACATAGCATAACATATTAACTTGTTGAATGACTATGTTGTACACCTGAAACTAATGTAACATTGTGTGCCAAGTATAATTTTGTAAAACAATATATAGACAAATAGGTCACTGGAACAGAATAGAGAGCCCAGAATTAAGCCCCAATAAATATAGTCAATTGGTCTTTGACAAAAGAGAAAAGATAGTACAATAGAGCAAAGATAGTCTTTTCAATAAATGGTTCCACAATCACTGGACATCCACAGGGAAAAAAAAATGAATGCAGGCATGATACTTAGACCTTTCACAAAAAAGAACTACAAATGGATCACAGACTTAAAAGAAAAACACAAAACTATAAAATGTAAGATAACATAGGGAAAAAACATATGCCCTTGGATGTGTAGATGCCCTTTTCGATACAACACCAAAGACATGATCCATGAAAGAAATAACTGACAAGCAGGACTTCATTAAAATTTAAAACTTCTGCTCTGTTAAAGACAATGTCAAGAGACTAAGAAGACAAGTCACAGACTGGGAAAAATATTTGCAAAACACACATCTAATCAAGGACAGTTATCCAAATATATAAAGAATTCTTAAAACTCAGGGCACCTGGATGGCTTAGTCGGTTAAACATCTGCTTTCAGCTCAGGTCATGATCCCAGAGTCCTGGGATCAAACCCCCTGTCTGGGCTCCCTGCTCAGTTGAGAGCCTGCTTCTCCTGCTCCCTCTGCCCTTTGCCCTAGCTTGTGCTCTCTCTCTGTGTCTCATCCTCAAATGAATAAATAAAATCTTAAAACAAAGAATTCTTAAAACTCAACAATAAAAAAATAACCTTATTAAAAACGGGTCAAAACCCTTAACAGACACCTTATTAAATAAGATATATAGACAGCAAATAAGCATATGAAAAGATGCTCAACATCATGTCATCAGAGAAATGCTTATTAAAACAATAATTGAATACCATTCTATACATATTAGAATGGCCAAAATCCAGATCACTGACAACACCTAATGCTGATGTGGATGTGGAGCAACAGAAACTCTCATGAATTGCTGGTGAAAATACAAAATGGTACAGCCATTGTGGAAGATGGTTTAGTGGTTTCTTACAAAAGTAAACATACTCTTACTGTATAATCTAGCAATCACGTTCCTTGCTATTTATCCAAAGAAGCTGAAATTTTGTCAACACAAAATCCTGCATAAAGATATTTTTAGCAGCTAAATTTATAATTGCCAAAATTTGCAATAAACCAAGATGTCCCTCAGTAGATAAGTGGATAAATGAACTGTGATACATCCGGCTATAACAATGAAATATTTTTCAGCACTAAAAAGAAATGAGCTATGAGTCATGAAAAGACATGGAGGAAAACTAAAATACATATTACTAAATGAAAGAAGCCATCTGGAAGGGCACATACTGTATGATTCCAACTATATGATATTCAGTAAAAGGCAAAACTATGGAGACAATAAAAAGATTAGTGGTTGCCAAGGCAAGATGTGGGGAGAAAGAATAATAAGTAAAGCTCAGAGGGCTTTTGGGGAAGCAAAAATACTCTGCATGATACTGTAATGATAGATATATGTAATTACACATTTGTCCAAACCCACAGAATGTACAACACCAAAAATGTACTATAATGTAAATTCTGGACTTCAGGTGATTATGATGTGTCATTGTAGGTTCATCAATTGTAACAAAAGTACCCTTTTAGGGGTGCCTGGGTGGCTCCGTCCTTAAGCGTCTGCCTTCGGCTCAGGTCATGATCCCAGAGTCCTGGGATTGAGCCCCTCATCCGGCTCCCTGCTCCGCGGGAAGCCTGCTTCTCCCTCTCCCACTCCCCCTGCTTGTGTTCCTGCTCTCACTATCTCTCTCTGTCAAATAAATAAATAAAAATCTTTAAAAAAAAAAGTACCCTTTTAGTGGGGGATTTTGGTAATGGAGGAGGCTATGCATGTGTGGAGGCAAGCAATATATAAGAAGTCCCTAAATTTTGCTGTGAACCTAAAATTGCTCTTAAAAAATAGTCTTAATAATTATAATACTAACACACATATGAACATAGAGGCTTTTTTCATTGAAAAACTTTTATGTACATTATTTATTTATTTATTTTTAAAGATTTTATTTATTTATTTGACAGAGAGAGACACAGCATGAGAGAGAACATAAGCAGGGGGAGTGGGAGAGGGAGAAGCAGGCTCACTGCTGAGCAGGGAGTCTGATGCAGGGCTCAATCCCAGGACCCTGGGATCATGACCTGAGCCGAAGGCAGAAGCTTAATGACTGAACCACCCAGGTGCCCCTATGTACATTTTTTTTTTTTTTAAAGATTTTATTTATTTATTTGAGAGAGAGAGAATGAGAGCTAGAGAGCACGAGAGGGAGGAAGGTCAGAGGGAGAAGCAGACTCCCTGCTGAGCAGGGAGCCCGATGTGGGACTCGATCCCGGGACTCCAGGATCATGACCTGAGCCGAAGGCAGTCGCTTAACCGAATGAGCCACCCAGGCGCCCCCCTATGTACATTTTTTAAATTGATGCAAAAATTTTCAGGTTATCTATTTCTTTTTGAATCTTTTGTTGGTAGCTTCTTTCAAGGAATTGGTCTATTCTAAATTGTAGAATCAATGCACATAAAATGATTGTTATTCCATTTGTATTTTTTTTTTAATATCAGTAGACACTATAGTAACTTTCCTTCTGTTTGTGGTATCAGTAATTTGTATATTTTCTCTTTCCCTCATTAGTCTGGATAAAAGTTTATGAATTGTATTAATCTTTTCAAAGAGTAACTGAATTGAGTTATTGTTTTTCTGTTCTCAATTTCATTGATTTCTGCTGTTATCTTTATTGTTTCCTTCTTTCTGCTTACTTTGTTTCTTTTCCTCTTCTTTTTCTAGTTTTTTAAAGTGAAAGCTTAAATCATTGATTTTAGACATTTCTTCCTTTTTAATATAGGCAGTGATAAAAAACTGCTTTCTAAATACTTTTTAATTTGCATCCCAGAGATTTTGATTTGTTGTGTTTTCATTCGCATTGAATTAAAAATATTTTCTAATTTCCCTTGTGACTCTCTCTTTTACCCATGGGTTATTTAGATGTTTTGTTTGTTTGTTTACTTTTAGCTTCTAAATACTTGGACATTTTCCAGATATTTGTTGTTATTGATATCTAGTTTAATTCCTCTATGGCTAGAGAACATATGAATGAATTCACTTAATATTTTAAAATGTAATTTTATTGAGTTAGAATTGATACATAACATTGTGTAAGTTTAAGGTATACAACTTCTTGATTTGATACATTTACACATTACAGTATGATTATCACCATTGTGTTATCTAATCTCTCTATCATATCACATAATTATATTTCTAAATAATAAATTTAAAGATTTATTTTATAAGCCAGAATATAGTTTACATTGAATAATGTTTTATGATTATATGTAAAGAATGTGTGATCTGATGTTGTTTAATGTTCTGTAAATGTCAATTAGGTCAAGTTGAATGATAGCATTGTTTGTGTCTTATATATCCTCACTGATTTTGTCTTCTTTTTCTTTTAATTAGTAAGAGATGAGTTTTTAATTCTTCATATATGATCTTTGAGTTATTTTACCTTTCAGTTTTATCACTCTTCTGTTTTATGTACTTAATCTCTGATTTTGTGTGTATAAGTAATTTGGGTTGTTGTGTCTTCTTGATGAACAAACTCCCTTTATCACTGTGTAACATCTTACTTTATCCTTGGCAATATTTTTTCCAAAATCTATTTTTTCTGATATTAATACAGCCAACCCAATTTATTTTTTAAATTTTATTTTATGTTATGTTAATCACCATACATCATAGGTTTTGATGTAGTGTTCCATGATTCATTGTTTGCATATAACACCCAGTCCCCCATTCAATACATGCCCTCTTTAATACCTATCACCAGGCTAACCCATCCCACCACCCCCCTCCCCTCTAGAACTCTCAGTTTGTTTCTCAGAGTCCATAGTCTCTCATGGTTCATCTCCCCCTCTGATTCCCCCCCTTCATTTTTCCCTTCCTACTATCTTCTTTTTTTCTTTTTAACATATAATGTATTATTTGTTTCAGAGGTACAGGTCTCTGATTCAACAGTTCTACACAATTTATTTTTATTAGAGTTGGCATGGCATATCTTTTTCCATTCTTTCACTTTTACCTTAATTATTACTTTGTCTTTAAAGTGGATTTCTTGGGCGCCTGGGTGGTTCAGTCATTAAGCGTCTGCCTTCGGCTCAGGTCATGATCCCAGGGTCCTGGGATCGAGTTCCGCATTGGGCTCCCTGCTTGGCAGGAAGCCTGCTTCTCCCTCTCCCACTCCCCCTGCTTGTGTTCCTGTTCTCACTGTCTCCCTCTCTCTGTCAAATAAATAAATAAAATCTTAAAAAAAAATGGATTTCTTGGGGCTCCTGGGTGGCTCAGTTGGTTAAGCATCTGACTCGATCTCAGCTCAGGTCTTGATCTTGGGGACATGAGTTCAAGCCCTGCATTGGGTTCCACAGTGGGCATGGAGCCTATTTAAAAAGCAAAATAACAACGGGGCGCCTGGGTGGCTCAGCTGGTTAAAAAGCAAAATAACAACAAAACAAAACAAAAAACAAGAAACAAAAAGACATGGATTTCTTGTAGACAACATATGGTTAGCTGTTGTTTGTTCAATCTGACAATTTCTGTATTTTTCTGGTATACATAGTCTATTAACATTTAATGTAACTGTGGATATGGCTTGCTTAAAATCAATCATTTTTCTAATCATTTTCTATTCTATTTTTTTTCCTTCTGTCTTTACTTTTTTGATTGATAAGATACTATGTAATTCTAAAACAATTATGTAATTCTATTTTACCCCCACTTTTGATTTATTATTTGAAATATTGATTGTACTATTTTTTCAATTATTATTTGTAACTGAGGTTTATGGCACACATCTTTATTTAATCACAGTCTACTTTCAAATAACATTAAACCACTTCATTTATAGTGTCTGATGTTTGTAACAGTATGCACACAAATCCAATTTCTCATCTTTTGTGATATTTTTCATATACATTTTTATTTTACATATGCTATAAACACACATTACATTACCTCTATTTTTGATTTATGTAACAATTATTTTAGCATGATTAAAAATAGCATAAATGAATTTTATATTTATCCTAATTTTTACCATTTCTAGAACTCTTTATTTCTTTGGGAGAATCCAAGGTTCTTTCTGGTATCATATACCTTTTATCTTAAGGAATTTACTCAATATTTTTTTTAGTACAGGTCTGTTTACAATAAATGATTCTGACTTTAGATCATTTGAAAAGTTTTAATTTTTGAAATATACTTTTACTGGGTACAAAGTTACTGGTTGGTATATATTTTTTTCTCTTTCAGTACTCTAATGATACTAGTTCATTTACTTTTACCCTTTGTAGCTTATGACAAGAAATCTGCTATTATTCTTATCTTTGTTTCTCTGTATGCAATGTGATCTCTCACTCCACAGTACCTTCAAGATTTTCTCTCCATTTTTTATTTGCAGGAGTTTAATATGATGTACTGTGTGTGTGTGTGTGTGTGTGTGAGAGAGAGAGAGAGAGAGAAACAGAGAAACAGAGAGAAACAGAGACAGAGATTTATTAAACTTGGTGTTTTCTGACTTTCCTGAATTTATCATTTAATGTCTTTCTTTATTTTTAGAAGGTCCTCAGCTGTTATTTTTTCAAATATTTTTTTCTACCAAATACTTTCTCCCCTTCTTGGAATCCAACTACACATAAGTTAAACTGTTGTTGTCCCAGTGTTTGAACTCTTGGATAACCTTTTCTTTTTTGTGTGTTGCTGTTTGATAATTCCTATAGACCTACGTTAAAGTTCAGTATTTTTTTCTGCTCTATCCAATCTAGTGATGAACCCATCAAAAGTATACTTTATCTTTGTTACTGTGTTTTTTCCCTTAATTCCCTATTGATTCTTTATTATTAATTCCATGTCTTTGCTGAAATTACTCATCTGTTAATGGATATTGTACATGTTTTCCACATATAATCTTTAGTTTTTTAATTATAATCATTTTAAATCCCTCTCTTTTATTACCAACCTCTGAGTCATACCTGAGTCTTATTTTACTGATTGTTTTGGTTCTCAATATTTTTTTTTCTTTTATCATTTGACTTTTTATTTTAATTAAAGCTGGGTATTATGTGTAGAAGAGTGGATACTGAGATAAATAGCACTTATGCCTGAGGACAATTCTGTTAAGTCTTCTGTTAGGTCTATTGTGAGGGTTTAAATCAGTCTAGTCAGGAGCTGAGCTGGGTTTCTCTTTTGTCGCTTACCTACAGTGCACCATAGTCTTTAAATTCTAATTTTACTTCGTGCCTCAGGTGTGAATTGGGTTGCTGGAAGTTTTTCTTTTTTTTACTCTTTCACTTTCACCATCGGTTTTAAGCTTTGCCTGTGCCCTAGAGCCTTAGAAAGGATCTCTCTCTCTCTCCCCCTCTATCTCCACTCTTGCTCATCCTCCACAGGTAATCTGCTATCACTTGTCAGTGCTTGCTGGCCTGTTGGGAAAATGATGTTTGGGACATTCTCTGTTGTCCTGGTTCAGTATAAGGTTTAAGTAGACCCTTTGTTTCTGGTTCTTGGGAGTGGCAATTTCTAAAAGATCTTTCCCCTTCTACTTGTGACAGCTGAATTCTGCCTTGTATCTTATCTTTAATAAAGCTTATGCAGAAGATAGTTTCTGGTTCCTCCCTTAGCAGATGTGGATTTCTAATGATCTGAGCTTAGGATGGTTTCCTACGCCTTTCTGCAGAAGGATTTTATGGTTTATTTTTCCTTCATCTAGTAATGGAACTTTAAATGTGGCCTGGGGGATTTTTCTCCCCTCCCCCTCAGTGTCTTAAGGCTTATGTTCTGTAGAAACATAGAAAAATAAGATCTAAGTGGGGCTTCTTGCCTTTCCTGTAGCTAACATTGATCCTTTCACCAAGGCTTGTCTCAATAAGGGGTGTTCTCTCTAGTATTATACCGTGGATCTCATGTCTCTCATGAGAACATAGTAAGATCCATGGAGACAGCAAGTGGATGCAAACTCCTCTGCATTTCCAGCTCTTAGAATGTCTATACTGTCACATTAAACTACACTAAACCTTTAGCAATTAATTTAATAATTATGTCAAATGTTCCTTATATCTATGGTAGCCCCATCTTCCTCCTAAGTACAGCTCCTGGTAAACAAATGTGTGAATCCCGTGTGACTTTGTGACATTTCTTTCCTTAAGTTTACTTCAGCTCTCTAATGAATTTAGGAAAAGTTATAATTTTGTAGGTTTTTTGTTTCATTATATGGTTGTTAATTTGGGAATGATTCTTTTTTCAGCATTCTATAAATGTCCAAAACCCAAAGTCCTGACTTCCATTTTTAAAGGATCCTTGTGGCCACTGTCATAAGATTAGACTATACGGTAGCAAATGGAAGCAAAGAGTATAATTAGAAATTTATTGCAGAAATATCGGCAATAAATTATGATTTTATTTTTATATTTATTTGTAGTTTCAAAATTTTATTTAAATTCCAGTTAGTTAACATACTAGTTTCAGGAATAGAATTTAGTGATTCATCAGTTGCATATAACACCCAGTGCTCATCACAAGTGCCCTCCTTAATACCCACCACCTATTTAACCCATCTCTCCACGCACCTCCTCTCCAACAATCCTTGGTTTGTTTTCTATAGTTAAGAGTCTGTTTTATGGTTTGCCTCTCTCTCTCTCCCCCCCCATGTTCATCTGTTTCATTTCTTAAATTCCACGTCTAAGTGAAATCATATGGAATTTGTCTTTCTCTAACTTATTTCACTTTGCATAATACACTCTATTTCCAACCATGTTGTTGCAAATGGTAAGATTTCATTCTTTTTTATGACTGAGTAATGTTCCATTCTATGTATATATCACACTTCTTTATCCATTCATCAGTCAATGGACATTTGGGCTTTTTCTGTAATTTGGCTATTCTTGATAATGCTGCTATAAACACTGGGGTGCATGTATCGCTTCAAATCAGTATATTTTAATTGTTTGGGTAAATACCTGATAGTGAAATTGCTGGATCATAGGGTAGTTTAACTTTCTGAGGAATCTCCATACTCTTTTCCAGAATGGCTGCACCTGTTTACATTCCCACCAATAGTGTAAGAGGGTTCCCCTTTATCCACATCTTCACCTACATCTATTCTTTCATGTGTTGTTAATTTTAGCCATTCTGACAGGTGTGAGATGATATCTCATTGTAGTTTTGATTTGTATTTTCGTGATGATGAGTGATGTTGAGCATCTTTTTATGTGTCTGCTGGCCATCTGGATGTCTTCTTTGGAAAAAAGTCTACTCATGTCTTCTGCCTTTTTTCTTAACTGGATTTTTTTTATGTGTTAAGTTTTATAAGTTCTTTACATATTTTGGACATTGACCCTTTATCACATATGTGATTTGCAAATATTTTTCCCCTTTATGTAGGTTACCTTTTAGTTTTGCTGATTGTTTCCTTCATGGTGCAGAAGCTTTTTATTTTAATGAATTCCCATAGTACATTTTTGCTTTTGTTTCCCCTGCTGCAGGAGATGTATCTGGTAAGAAATTGCTATGGTCGATGTCAAACAGGTTATTGCCTGTGTTCTCTAGAATTTTGATGGCTTCCTATCTCATATTTAGGTCTTTCATCCATTTTGAGTTTATTTTTGTGTATGTATGATGTAAGAAAGTGGTTGTGTTTCATTCTTTTGCATGTTGCTTTCCAGTTTTCCCAACACCATTTGTTGAAGAGATTGTCTTTTTCCATTTGAATATTGTTTCCTGCCATCTTGGACATAATAATTCAAATGGTTTCCTCCAATATAGTCTTGCAGGATTAAATAATTTGTTGTACAGATACCAATTGATGACTAGATCTTCAGGAAGCTGCCAGTGATCTCACTTAATTAGTTTAGGTGCCTGTGATATGTGATCTTTTAAGAATCTATATTCCACTTTCATATAATTTAATTGTAGTAATTATTTATTTCTCTCCCAATAGACTGAAAACCCAATAAGGGAAAAGGGTGAGTCTACATTACTCATTGTTATTTCTGTCACACAAATAGTGCCTGGTACATTTCATGTGTATCATATTGTTAAAACAATGAAAGTTAACAAACATTATCTTTCTTTATACTTTTGTTCTTTTTCTCTGAATGATTTCAAAGAAGATTTTAGAATTTAGGAGTTTGTGACCAACTTATCTTGGTTTTCCCGGAATTACCTCAGTTTTATCATTGAGTCCCATGTCCCCAGAACCTACTCAGTCTTGGCCAAACCTGGATAATTGGTTACTCTATTAGTAATGGACATTACAAATATAAGACTATGTGAAAATAAGAATTATTTTGAATAACAATGGTCTGTCTTTGAGAGGTCTCTTTCACTAGAAGAGTATCAGTAGAGACTGGCAACTACAGTCCATTCCAATGGCTACAGAGATTATAATCAGGCATTTCTATATCTATGAGGATGCCAATTTCTCAAAATGTGGTTTGTGGTCCTGGGTACTGCTTAAATATAGGCTTACCCCAGGTTAGCTCAATAAATACTTTTAGAGATAAGGCCTGAGTTTTGACCTTTTATTTTATTTTATTGTTTAAAGATTTTATTTATTTATTTGAGATAGAGAGATATAGTGAGAAAGAGCACAATTAGGGGGGAGAGGGAGAAGCAGGGTCCCCACTGAACAGGGAACCTGATGCGGGGCTCCATCCCAGCACCCCGGGATCATAACCTGAGCCAAAAGCAGATTTTAAACCAACTGAGCCACTCAGGGGCCCCAAGTTTCTACCTTTTAATAAACTGTATAAGTTAGTCTGATACACACTAAAGTCTGAAAATGGAATTTAACACTAGAATTATTATTTTTTATTATTTATTATTTTATTATTTTTATTTTTTATTATGTTGAGTTAGCCAACATATAGTACATCATAAGTTTTTGTTGTAGTGTTCAATGATTCATTAGTTGTGTATAACACCCAGTGCTCATCCCAACACGTGCCCTTCTTAACACTGGAAGTATGATGTGAAAAGCAACACGATTACAACAATGTAATCCTATTGTTACTGAATGTAGACTGATTTTCTTGAGGGAACAAGGCAATAGGAGGAAAGAAATAAATCATATTTTGACCTACTGCCAATAATAAATAACTTTCTGAGTATTTACAATATACTAGGTTTTGAGAAAAGCGTTACATTGATAGTCTCACTGAGGATCTGAGATTTGATCAAGTTAAATAGCTAGCAACAAAATAAATTGGATTCTTCATTTTACAAGTCCTATAAACTGGGGGTCAACCTAAATAAAATGGAGGAAAGTTGCTATAAGTTATATTAGAGAGTAAATAAAATGGCACACATTCCAAAATATTTAAGTAGAAAATGTAACCAGCAGGAAATTGGAAAATAAATGAGGAATACTGTCATAACATTTGACATAGCTCACTTGGCAGCAAACCACACTATATCAGGGATAATTTGGACTCAGAAACAAGAATAGAATTATCAGATGTAGGAAATAAATGGTCATGGAAGAGAAACAAAAATCATATCATCAAATGGCAGTCTTTCCAATACTTGCAGCCAGTGTTGTGCCCTCCCTGTATCTTCTCTTTCCAGGTAAATCATCCACTATTGTTTTTATTACTTTTCATATCGCTTTGTTTCCAGATTCTAGTTGAGCTCTGCAATTTTATGCTTTTCTATTTCTTGTTACATTAATTAGGTAAACTGTATTTTTGACTCTCCTTTTACAAAATGAAGGAAGTAATGCTATCACGACACATGTTCAACAGCTTGGCTGCTTATAGACTTTTGTAATAAAATCATTTTCCCTTAGAAATTTGAAGGCATCACTGCATACCCTTCTGGAAGCTAACACTGCTGAAGAGAAATCTGCAGGTAATCTGATTCATATTTCTTTGGAGGTTATCTTTTATTTATTTTAAACTGTAGAAGGTTTTAAGATTTTATTTTTATTCTTAGTGTTATCAAATTTCATTAGGAAATTCCTACATGGGTGAGTTTTTCTCTTATTCTGAATGGCATGCTGCAGGCTCTTTCAATCTGACAATTTTAGTCTCACTTCAGCTCTGATATATATTTTTCTATTATTTGTTCCATTATTTTCTGTTGTAACTCTTGGATTTATCTTCTAAGACTTTCTTCTTCTTCTGGTAATGTGTCTCTCTATGTCACATGATATACCTTCCGAGGTAATTCTTCAATTTTTTTTTTCTAGCCCATAGGAGACTGGCACAATAATGCCATAGACAAGTGAATAGAATTCAAATCAGGGTGGTGACCATACAAATTGAATAGAATTGGTGAATCTGAGAATGAGTTTAAGATTTAACTCACACTATAAACCAGTATTTCAAAAATTTCAGATGAACAAAAGACTTAAATGTAAAAATTAGACCCAGGAGTGGTTGAAATTATAAAAAAAAAAAAAAAGGCAGGTTGGAGGAAATGAACAAATTATCCCCTAACCTGGAATATAAATATCATATGTTTTCTGCTAAGTATAAAAGCAAAGGCAGAAAACCAACAAACTTGATTACATAGATATTAAAATAATCTCTATACAACAAAAAATGTGTCTTAATAAAAAGCAAACTATATTCATCTGTTGAAGGGCATCTCGACTCTTTCCACAGTTTGGCTATTGAGGACATTGCTGCTATGAACATTGGGGTGCATATGGCCCTTCTTTTCACTACATCTGTCTTTGGGGTAAATAGCCAGTAGTGCAATTGCTGGGTCATAGGGTAGCTCTGTTTTTAATTTTTTGAGGCACCTCCACACTGTTTTCCAAAGGGGCTGTACCAACTTCATTCCCACAAAGTGTAAGAGGGTTCCCCTTTCTCCACAACCTCTCCAACATTTATTGTTTCTTGCCTTGTCAACTTTTGTCATTCTAACTGGTGTAAGGTGGTATCTCAGTCTGGTTTTGATTTGAATTTCCCCAGTGGATAATGATGATGAATATTTTTTCTTGTGTCTGTTAGCCATTTGTATGTCTTTTTTAAAGAAGTGTCTGTTCATGTCTTCTGTCCATTTTTTGACTGGATTATTTGTTTTCTGGATGTTGAGATTGAGAAGTTCTTTATAGATCTTGGATATCAGCCCTTTATTTGTAGTGTGATTTGCAAATATCTTCTCCCATTCTGTGGGTTGCCTCTTTGTTTTGTTGAATGTTTCCTTTGCTGTGCAGAAGCTTTCTATCTTGAGGAAGTCCCAAAAGTTCATTTTTGCTTTTGTTTCACTAGCCTTTAGAGATGTATCTTGAAAGAAGTTGCTGTGGTTGATGCCAAAGAGGATACTGCCTATGTTCTCCTCTAGGATTTTGATGGATTCTTGTCTCACATTGAGGTCTTTCATCCATTTTGAGTTTATCTTTGTGTATGGTGTTAGAGAATGGTCGAGTTTCATTCTTCTGCATGTGGCTGTCCAATTTTCCCAGCACCAATTATTGAAGAGACTGTCTTTATTCCATTGCATATTTTTCCTGCTTTGTCGAAGATTATTTGACCATAGAGTTGAAGGTCCATATCTGGGCTCTCTATTTTGTTCCATTGGTCTATATGTTTGCTTTTGTGCCTGTACCATGATGTCTTGGTGATCACTGCTTTGTAATTAAGCTTGAAATCCGGCAACGTGATATCCCCAACTTTGTTTTTCTTTTTCAACATTTCTTTGGTGATTTGGGGTCTTTTCTGATTCCATACAAATTTTTGGATGAATGGATAAAGAAGATATGGTCCATATATACAATGGAATATTACTCTGCCATCAGAAAGAATGAATACCCAACTTTTACATCAACATGGATGGGACTGGAGGAGATTATGCTAAGTGAAATAAATCAAGCAGAGAAAGTCAAGTATCATGTGGTTTCACTTATTTGTGGAACATAAGGAATAACATGGAGGACATTAGGAGAAGGAAGGGTAAAATGAAGGGGGGGAAATGGGAGGGGGAGATGAACCATGAGAGACTATGGACTCTGAGAAACAAATTGAGGGTTTTAGAGGGGAGGGGTGTGAGGGGATGGGTTAGCCCAGTGATGGGTATTAAGGAGGGCACGTGCTGCATGGAGCACTGGGTGTTATATGAAAATAATGACTCGTGGATCACCACATCACAAACTAATGATGTATTGTATGGTGGCTAACATAACATAATAAAATAAAATTTAAAAAAAACTACAAAGTAAGGAAAAGTTATGGCATATGATGTGTTGATAGCCTTAATATAACTGAACTAGAGATTAGTAAGAAAAATAGATATAAGCCCCCCAAAAAACAAAGAATGGGAAGGGACAATTGTTTTACATAGGAAATAAAAGCAGCCCATAAAATATGGAGCAGGGATATTGTTATGTTTACTTCTATGTCCAGCAACTTTAAATAATCTTTTAGCTCAGAAGTTCAAGTAACCAAATAATCAGCAATGTTTTAAAAGATTTACCTAAAGTATGCTCAGTACAGTGTATTTTATAATAAACCAATTTACAAATTACTTAAATGACCTAGTTAGTATAAATATTTGACTAAATGAATTATGACAATCCAAAAGCTGGGATGTATTTAGGAATTAAGACTTGTGTGATCAAAAACATATAAGAATCTGTAGAAATGCCAGTTTATAAGTGGAAAAGTAGTGTGAAAAGTAACAAACATTATTTCTAAACTTCACTGCTTTTAAGAAAATTGTGAGTCCTGTTTCCTGAGGGCTGTTGCTTTCCTGAGCACCTTGATGGGAATGATCATGAACATTGGGGTAGCAAATTAGGCAGGACCGAATTATCCTGCAAAACACATGAGTGGAACAGTTGAAATTATTTTGGGAAAATTCTGATGGGAAAAAAGGACCTAATAAGGAACTGCAGGAAGGAAAATTATTTTATACCTTTCTGAACTATTTTATACCTTCTGAAATATTTTATACCTTTCTGAACTTGACCAGGACAAGATTTTAAGAATATAAATGTCTAAAATAGGGCACCTGGGTGGCTTAGTTGGGTAAGCGACTGCCTTTGGCTCAGGTCATGATCCTGGAGTCCCAGGATAGAGTCCCACATCGGGCTCCCTGCTCAGCAGGGAGTCTGCTTCTCCCTCTGACCCTCCCCTGTCTCATGCTCTCTCTCTCTCTCATTCTATCTCTCAAATAAATAAATAAAATCTTAAAAAAAATAACTCTAAAAAAATGTCTAAAATAAATTTTAAATTATTTGTTCTAGGTATCTGTTCACTGGGGAGGAGTGACAGAGGGCAAGGATATCTGGGAATGTGAAATCCCTATTCTGGCTCCTCTACAAAATCTTCAATAAAGTTGACATTTTTTAATATGGCTTTTATGCATGATAATTCAAATGGTTAAAACTGAGACTCTACACCATGTGAATAATGAAAGGAGAGTTGTGTATTGGGAATAAAAATTATTTAAAAATACAGTGTAATTCCTATATTTAAAAAATTATATGTGCAAATTTTATGTTTTATTCATGTGAGAGGTGTGTATGTGTGTATGTGTGTAGAGAGAGAGATTGGGACTGGAAGTGCATACACACACAAAAATTGAGTGATTATCATTGAATTATAGGTTTTTATGATTTTTCATTTGTTCATCAGCATATTCCAATGATTTTATAATAAAATATTTTGTTTTTTAATTAGAAAAATATTAATTAAATGGCTGGAGACATTATGTTAACGTTATTATAAAATTCCTCTCTGGCCTCTTTTTCCTTCATATAAATACCTCCAAAATGTATATTCAGAACAGTTAAAGAACTAGAGAATTAAAGGTGCATGAACTTTGTCATAATATATTTTGAGCACTCTTTGAGCATTCTTCTCCTTTTCAGACATGGCAGTACTTAAATCATTAAAACTAAAAAAAAAAAAAGTTCTTTAGTTACTGACAAAGAATTCCTCTTAATTTTCCTGGCATGGTGGTTATAGTTACATTCCAAAAGGAAGAGAGCAATGTAGCAATGTGATAGACAATTGCCTTTGTCCGGGACAAGTGAACTGTTTCAAGTCTCCCAAGCTTAATGAAATAGAAATAAATACCAAGAAAGCAGAACCACTGCTTTTGAAAAGCAGTGCTTTTCAAAATATCTGTGATGAAGAAACAGTTTTTTTTTTCAATCTCTTGGGCATAAGTACATTTGTAAAATATAATAAAATGAATCCTATAAAAATATTGACTTCTTTATCTTTTACCAGGTGGAAACTTTTATCTTTTATAAGGTGGAAAACTACAAAAACATTAAAAATGTAAGTCCAAATATCGTATTGCTAGGTTTAACAGATATAAAACAACATCAAATGATTATAATTTCTAAATACTTAAAATTGCTGCATTTATTTCTTCATTGGATTTGTAATAGTTTCTGGGTCAGCTTATGTTAGATGACAGTTTGAAGGGCTCAAAAGTATACAGTACAGAGAGTAAAAAACAATAGATAGAAAATCTTTTCTCCTGTTTTATTCACTTTACCTGGCCCATAATTTAAACACCTACAGCCGTGGGCTCTATTTTAAAGTGGATATGGAAGAATCTGGGAATTCTAAGAACAAGAAAAACTAATGGGTGGGAAAACAGTTTTCATAAACATAACAATTAGAAGTGCTAAAACTTAGGGAAAAGGAGAGAAAATATTTTCTTCGGAAATATAATGATTTGTTTGCTTTAGTTCTTTTTTCACTTTTTTTGGTGAAAATAAAACATGGATGAAAAAAACTACACAAAACAAATTTATAGCTTACCTTATCTTTTTTTTTTTTTTTTTAAAGTAGGCTCCATGCCCAACATTAGGCTTGAACTCACAACCCTGAGATTGTCATATGCTCTACCAACTGTGCCAGCCAGGCACCTGTATAGCTTACCTTATTATGAGGAAAACACCCTTGTAACCACCACCCAGATCAAGAAATAGAACATTGTCAGCCACCCCAGAAGCATTTCTATGTGCCCCTTTCAAACCAGAGCTTCCTTCTTCCTTCCAAAAGTAACCGCAATCTTCACTTTTAGAAGTATCTGGCTTGTATTTCTTCATGGTTATATCACTAAATTTTCCCTCCATCTCTTTCTTCTCCTTACAATTTGTCTGCTGAAAGACCTAGGTCATTTAACCTGGATTTTGCTGAACAGTTTTGTTCAACAGTTTGAACTTTCACAGAACAGTTCAAATTGTTCCTCTGATCTTTGTGTTTCTGCAAATAGACAGCTGGATCCAGAGGCTTCATCAGATTTAGTTTTGATCCTTTTGCCAAAGCTATAGAAGGTTATGTGAGATTTTTAAGAGTAGTTATAATAATATTTGATTTCATTCTTTAATTGTGGATTACAAAATGGTGATAATCTATCATTTTGTTTTATTTTTTAGCTGGAATAGTTTTACATAAAGATATTTTCCTTGATATAATATGGGTTAGCCAGTGGCACAGAACATATATAAATGGCAGGAAGAGTTATTATTTTGTAAATTTTTATTTTTATTTGGCTAGACTTCAAGTTAATGAATTAGCTCCCCATCCTCTTCAAGTAACAGTTTTTTTTTTCTTGAGTTCATAATTCATACTTTGAATTTCCCGAGTTTCAATTCAGGACTAGACATTTTACTTAATCTTTTTCATATTAAATATATAACTGCTTTCTTCCACACCAAAAATCTGGTTCTCAAAGACACATGGAATGATATAAATATAAGAATCCATAATTGCTCATTTGCTTTACCCCAAAACACACATGAAACAGTCTCAGAAAAACAATATTATTTACTAGTACTGATTACTGAAAAGTAAGTGGGAAAACTTGCATATGTTTTCTGTAATCTTCTATTTTTTAAGGTTGTTCTCTATCTACATTGTCAGATCATATAGCCATATTTTACTATAATTGCTCCCTTTAACTCTCATTTAGTCTTAGTTTTGCATATAGCTATATATTTAGTTCTCAGTACCAGGCTTATATTACTGTCTCATTGGTCATTTCAGATGTCTGAAACTTATTCTCCACAGATTACTTAGGAAGAACCTCTGGGAACTATATTTTCTATGTTCTCCCTTATTGGTAATTTGGGAGTTTGTCTGTGGGATTCAGGAAGGTCCAAAACTGTGCTACCACCAGCACCGCCATTTTCCCAGAATCTGTTTCTTTTGTTTCTTTCTTTATTTTTTTTAAGAGCACTGAACTCTTTATTCTTCACAAAAGGCTGAGTGGAAATTGTCTTAAATTAAGGCTTAAAGTGTTTCAGGCCAAATTTCTTGGAATCTGTGAAAAGATAATAAAATAAATGTTCTTCTACCTTGGTACAGTTAGCAGACCATCTATATGAAATCTATGGGAATGAACTAGATGATCTTTCCAGATTTCTTCTAACTATAAAATTACAGCACATGGAATTAAGTTCTCCACAAAAGAATAGGTCCAATTTATATCTGAATACCTCTCAGATTGTTTAGCATGCTGGTTAAGATAGAGCCAGAGTTGTGATTTTTGTTGTGATCCCCAGGGCTTACCAACTCATCTTGTCAGATTTTTTACAACCTGCAAAGTCTTCCACTATTTCTTCTAAAATAAGTCATCAAAACAATGTTTTTCAGTGCCATAGTATGGACTCAAGTGAGCTATAAGAAGATGGGAATAAAATAAATAAGTTGAGTTGCTCTAGAGGTATATACTGTTAAAAAGTAAACTGAGATATTAAAAATTTTAAGAGCTTTGAGCAAAAATTTATTTGAATTGGGCAGCATCCAATCTAGCAGGTAGAAAGGAGCTCTGAGAATATGTACAAAATGAAATACTTTTATAGACAGAAGGGAGCAGGATCTAATAAATTATACTAGGCAAAAAGGTGGGTCGGTTATTGCAAAGTCATTTTCCTTTAGGGTATGACAGTGGTCTGTCAGATAAGTTACTTAATCAGTGATGATCTGGCTATTCCTGACTGACTGGTTTAAGATTCCATTTCTGGGACAGACTAAGTTATAATTAATTATGGCTCGGTTTAGTGATGTGGGGCTTAGCATAAGTGGTTCCATTTTGGGCCTGTTGTCTTGCTTTTAACAATGCAACATTATAGTCAAGGAAGTGAGAAATTGAAAATAAATTTGGCTTTACAGAAAGAAAATATATTTGCTTTTTGCATTTTTCACCAGGAAGAACTAATTCAATATTGGCACAATGGAAATCCAAGTATGAATGTAATACCTCTGCAAAATTTCAGCTCTTTATTCTGTAAAGAAAATTTTCTCTGGTTATAATTATTTCTCTCTGTGCTACTAAGACACTTTTTTCTGTTATAATTCAGTCTGAAAATTAGAGATTTATTTATTTATATTAGTACCTTTAGGACAATTCGATGCTTGGTGATCCCATATTATACACTTTATTTGATGTGTTCTGCTTAAATTAGACCAAACCTAAAATATTGTGCTTTATTGTGGATACTATTTAAAAGGTGCGTTAATGAGCTGGCATTTTTCCAACTACAAAGGTTAAGGGTCTGATACATGAGGATAGTTGATACACAAATTTTTTAGCCTAAAGAAGTCACTTTAATGATAGGATTTAAAACTTACTAAAAATATTTGATTCATAAGAAGAGGGATTTCTTACTCTGAGTCAAGAAAAGAGAAGCATCTATCAAAGAGTGAATACATTAGGGAAACAAATTTTTAAATCAATATCTGGAAAAACAGCAAAAACAATTTAGCAAATGAAATGGACTTTCTTAAAAAGTGTGTTTCTTAACACTGAAAGTAATTTATTGGAGGCTGGCTGAGAATGTTTGCATTTGTGAAAGATTTTATGGAATACTTGGAATGGAAGGAAAGGCAGCTAAATCTCTGAAATCTCTGAAAGGGAGATTTAATATGCCATATGTGGTTTGTGACACACATTTTGAATCCAAAGTGCAATATGTTAAACTGGACCACAGATAACTTCTTCTATTGAAATCCTGTTTGGCTTTTATTTTTCCCTGTCATTTAAAATCAAGGCATCATAATATCCCCAGCCTAACATTTCATTCAAAACTTTAATCCATGGTATACATAAGGCTGAATTTCAATGCAGTGTCATTTTATTAAACCTTAAGACATTCATGTCTTTACATATAACCCAGATTTCTTCCATTTTTAAGATACTATGAAATATGATTAAAATTTTTATAATATTCAAGTTTCTTAATCAACTATTTTTCCAAAATAATGTATAAAATAGCAAGGAAATAAGTTCAACAATTGGAAGTTATTTAGAATGCCCACAATGAGATACAACATCAGCGAGATTTTTATGGTGGTAAAATAGTCTGTATCTTGTTTGCAATGGTAGTTACATGAATCTACTCATGCCTATTTCCTGGTTTCATAAGATATAACTATGGGAAACTGATTAAAGAGTACATGGGACCGCTTTGTACTATCTTTGCAACTTTTTGTGAATTTATGTTTATTTTCAAATATAAAGTTTAAAAATAAATAGTAATAAAATACATTCCTAGGTACTTATTATCCAGCTGTATTTTGCTCTAAGTTTTATTTAATCAGCAGTCCTGAAGGGCTTTAGGATACCTTTACACTCAAAAAATTATTGAGGACCTCAAAGGGCTTCTGTTTAACCTGAGTTATATTTATAGATTTTTACTGTACTAGAAGTGAAATCTGAGAACATTTAAAAATTATTTGTTAATTTTTAATTTAAATATAATAATAAATCCATTATATATTAAATTAACATTTTATAACTATATTTTACAAAAATTGTAATATACAACATACCATGGTTTTCCACTTTTACAAATCTCTTTAATACCTGGGTTACTAAACACAGCTGGATATTATGATCCACTTCTACATTCAACACACTGCACTGTGTTATGGTAGTGGAAGAATATGGAAAAAATTGGCTCACACAGATATGTAGCTGGGAAAAAGAATGTTAATAGACTTTCAGAGTGTGTATATTCTTCTATAATACTAGACCAAAACTACACAAGTGGAAGTCTCTTGAAAGTTAGTCAAAATGTCTACTCAGAAGCCATATCAGTGAACTTCTCATACTGTTTCCTTAAAATCTACTGTTTAATCTATAGTTTAGTGGCTTTTCCATGCATGTATTTGAAATAACATGTGTTGGTCATACGTTTAGTAACTTTTAATGTTATATTCATGTTCCATGCAACTTCATCTGTACTAAATAATTAAAGCTTTTATTTAGGATGTGTTTCTTCAATGAAGGTTAGCATTTGTTTCTCTGTGTCATCACTTGAGAACTAAAATTTCAATTTCTTAATTTTTTGTGGAAGAGTCATGTTGGTTTAAGAAATGTGGTCTCAAATCTGCCTGATTGGTGTATTAATTTCTGTCAGTTGTAATAATAAATTTCCACAAACTAGGTAGCTCAAATGAACAGAAATTTATTGGTTATAGTTCTGGAGGCTAGATGTCTCATATAAAGGTGTCACCAGGGTCAGGCTCTCTGTGAAGACTTTGGGGGGGGATTCTTCCTTGACTTTTCTTTCTGAAAAAAATGATAAAATTTATAAACCTCTAGCCAAACATCAAAAAGAAAAGGAAAGGACCCAAATAAATAAAACCACAAATAAGAGAAAAGAAATTATAATCAATATCACAGAAATACAAGCAATTATAAGAGAATATTATGAAAAACTATATGCCAAAAAATCAGAAAACCTGGATGAAATGGATATATTCCTAGAAACATATAAACTACCAAAACTGAAAGAGAAGAAATAAAAAACTTGAACAGACCAATAACCAGCAAAGAAATCGAATCAGTAATCAAAAATCTCCCAACAAACAGAAGTCCAAGGACAGATGGCTGCACAGGTAAATTCTACCAAACATTAAAAAAAAGTTAATATCTATTTATCTCCAACTATTCCAAAACATAGAAATGGAAGGAAAACTGCCAAATTCATTCTATTAGGCCAGCATTACCCTGATTCCAAAACCAGATAAAGACCCCACTAAAAAAGAGAACTACAGGCCAATATCCCTGATGAACATGGATGCAAAAGTTCTCAATAAAATACTAGCAAACCAAATCCAACAAAACATTAAAAGAATCACTCACCAAGCTGAAGTGGGATTTATTCTTGGGTTGCAAGTGTAGTTCAATATTTGCAAATCAATCAACGTGACACACAGCATTAATAAAAGAAAAGATAACCATACGATCCTTTCAATAGATGCAGAAAAAGCATTTGACAAAGTACAACATCCTCTCATGACAAAAACCCTTAACAAAGTAGATTGAGGAGGAACATACTTCAACATAATGAAGGCCACATATGAAAAACCCATAATTAATATCATCCTTAATGGAGAAAAACAAAGCTTTTCCTTTATAATGAAGAACAAGACAGGAATGTCCACTCTCACAGCTGTTATTTAACATACTATTGGAAGTCCTAGCCACAGCAAGCAGACAACAAAAAAGAATTAAAAGACATTAAAATCAGCAAGGAAGAAGTCAAACATTCGCTATTTGCAGATGACATGATACTCTATATATAATACTTGAAAGACTCCACCAAAAAATTGTTAAAACCGATAAATGAATTCAGTAAAGTTACAGGATAAAAAATCAATGTTACAGAAATCTGTTCCATTCCTATATACCAATAATGAAGAAGCAGAGAGAGAAATCATGGAATCTATCCCATTTGCAATTGTACCAATAACCATAAGATACCTGGGAATAAACTGAACCAAAGAATTGAAAGACTGTACTCTGAAAACTATAAAACACTGATGAAAGAACTTGAAGAGGACACAAAGAAATGGAAAGACATTCCATTCTCATGGATTGGAAGAACAAATATTGTTAAAATGTCTATGCTACCCAAAACAATCTACACATTTAAAGCAATGCTCATCAAAATACACCCAGCATTTATTAGAGAGCTAGAACAAACAATACTAAATTTGTATGGAACCACAAAAGATCCTGAATAGTCAAAGCAATCTTGAAAAAGAAAAACAAATTTAGAGGTATCATAATTCCAGACTTCAAGATATATTGCCAGGCTGTAGTGATCAAGACAATATAGTAGTGGCACAGAAATACACACATAGATCAATAGAACAGAATAGAAAACCCAGAAATGAACTCACAACTATATGGTCAACTAGTCTTTGACAAAGCAGGAAAGAATACCCAATGGGAAAAATACAGTCTCTTCAACAAATGGTGTTGGGAAAACTGGAGAGGAACATATAAAAGAATGAAATGGGGGTGCCTGGTTGGCTCAGTTGGTTAAGCGACTGCCTTCGGCTCAGGTAATGATCCTGGAGTCCCAGGATCGAGTCCCGCATCAGGCTCCCTGCTCAGCAGGCAGTCTGCTTCTCCCTCTGACCTTCCTCCTTCTCATGCTCTCTCTCTACCATTCTCTCTCTGTCTCTCAATAAATAAATAAAAATCTTTAAAAAAAAAGAATGAAATGGGACCATTTTCTTACACCATACACAAAAATAAATTCAAAATGACCTAATTGTGAGACACGAAATCATTAAAATCCTAGGGGAGAACACATACAGTAACCTCTTGGACATCAGCCATAGTAACTTTTTTTTTTTCTTACTAGGTATGTCTGCCTGGGCAAGGGAAAGAAAAGCAAAAATTAACTATTGGAATTTCATCAAGATAAAAAGCTTCTGCCCGGTGAAGGAAACAATCAACAAAACTAAAAGGCAACCTATGGCATGGAGAAGATATTTACAAATGATATATCTGATAAGGGGTTAGTATCCAAAATATATAAAGAACTTAAAAACTCAATACCTAAAAAAAAAAAATAATAATCCAATTAAAACCTGGGCAGAAGACATGAGTAGACATTTTTCCAAAGAAGACATCCAGATGGCCAGATGACACATGAAAAATGCTCAGCATCTCTCACCATCAGGAAAATACAAGTCAAAACTACAATGAGACTTCACATCACACCCATCAGAACAGCTGAAATCAATAATGCAAAATAAACTAGTGTTGGTGAGGATGTGGAGAAAGTAGAACCCTCCTGCACCCTTGGTGGGAATGCAAACTGGTGCAGTTACTCTGGAAAACAGTATGTAGCTTCCTCAAAAAGTTAAAAATATATCTACCTTACTATCCAGCAATTATACTCTTGGATATTTACCCAAAGAATACAAACATACTAATCCAAAGAGATACATGCACTGATGTTTATAGCAGCATTATCTACAATAGTCAAACTATGGAAAGCACAATGTGTTCATTGACTGATGAATGCATAAAGAAGTGATATATACACTGAGATTTACTGAAAGGTGCTATGAATAGTAATTGGTTATTGGCATTCTTTAAAGCACCATATTTAAACTTTCCTCGATCAGAAATGTGAGAAGGCTTTATATTTGAGTGGCTTCAATGGATTATGTTTAAATATTTATAAATATATTTTAAATATATTTTATTTATAAAATAAATAAAATAAAATATATTTTAAATATATATTTATTCTATTTATCATCTATCTATCCATCTATCATCTATCTATCATCTATCTGTCATCCATCTATCCTTATATATTGAATGGTCTATAATATTTGCCCTGCTCTGCTAAGAACCAAAAAAGGAGTAATGCATCTGAGCCCTAGTCTTCCAGAATGTGAGCTATTAGAGAAAAAGGAACTCTATTCACATGGAGCATAAGCTAGGTTTAAACTGCAAAACCTGAGATGCCAGGATATCAAAGTACAGTCCTTTTCATCAGTTTGTTAACTTTAACAAGAGCCCAATACCAAATGGTCTGAATGTGCAGAGAGACATACACCTCTTTGTATTTAACACAATTCCAGATAACAACTAAATACATCATTGTAGTTAAATTAAAAGGAATACATAATGTTTTATAGTGCCAAATCTGTCCCCCAAGTGCCACTTGTGATTACTGGAGAACTAATTTTGGTTCATTATCTTCAAATGGCAACATTTAAATCTGTTTTTGTCAGATGTGAAAATCTTGCACAATGAAAAGATACACTATAAAAATACTATTAGTCTCATTTCTTTCAACTCTGCAGAGTGTAATGATGCATTCCAAAGGGGATGGAAGAAAGAATTTATACTATCACAAACACATCCTAGTTCTTCCAGCCTGGACTTTAGATGTAGGGCAGGAGCAGGAATAGAGAGTCACTGCCATTCAGCCAAAACTCATATTCAATTTTAATTTTAATATTTCTCATATAAGTGGTTTGGGGGACTGTCATATCATTACTGAAAAAGGTTCAGAAAATGTAATGGCCCTCAAGATCCCTCTGATTAGTAGGATTTAATCAGGGGTCTAGCTTCATCACTAGATTCTGTTCCTTTTAAATATCACTGCATAAATTTCTCCCAAAAAACTTCCCTCAGGTTTGTATTGGTCCAAGAATGACAACCATAAATGCTGAATAAAAATCATTCACTAATTATATAACATAAAAACTGAGCCAGAATCTTCAGGATGAGGAAACTACTCTAAGGGTATTCATGGGACACTTTGGGCCACAAGGGAAGCATTTAGAACAATGTAGAATCAGGCTAATAAAAAGGTGATGTGTGAAAACCTATGTCATTATCTAGCATCTGGCTTCCAAACTGGTTAAACCCTCTTATATATGTATGAAGAAATCAGTAGAAACCAGTGTTTCCCTACTTTGTGAGCTAAAAAGTAGATGCACAGAGACAATAGAAGATTGTCTCCCCATAACTTAGTGACAAATTCAGGAGTGTAATTCTTGCCATTTATTTCTCAGTCTGAACCTCTGTGGCTAGGCTGTGTAGCTTTAGAATAATTGAGGAATCTGAAAGCACCTGGTTTACTTAATTGACAATATTCACATTAAAAACATTTTGGCTGTGATTTATAGTCTCTGCATAGAATATGAAGTGAAAAAAGGTACAAGATGTGAAAATGTTCGGACCCTGAATACTGCTGATCACAATGACACTGGCTTACATTGTTTTGTTTTGTTTTGTTTTGTTTTTTCTTCCTGGTGTGCATAGCTCAGTGAACACTAAAAGAACTCAAGCTAGTGTCCTACAGAGCAGTCTACTTGAAGAGTGATACAAGCCATAGGGATCATTGAGTTTGACCCAGTGCATTGACTATTATGGAGGATTTTCTATGTTCACAGCACAATGCTAGATATGAAGGTAGACACAATAATAATTGAAACATGGTTCTTACTTCTATAGGAATACTGACTTCAGGGTAAGTTAAAGGTTTGGGACCTTCTTAAAATGGTGTTTTCCTGATATTTATCCAACTCTGCCTCTTGCCTTCAAGCAGAAATATTCACTGAATGATTTCAGTCATCCATCTACCACCATCCATTTATTCATTTTAAATCGTTTATGTGGCAAACATAATGTGCCAGGGGCTAGGCAGTGTGCTGGGGATAAAGATATGAGTAAATCACAGGTGCTGTCCCAATGGTGCTCAGAGTCCATTAGAGGGAGACAGCATAAAAAGTAACCTTAATATTATATATTAATTTGTAAGACACTTTATATATGTAAATATTTACACGGGCATTTGATCAGAGAACATGCTATCCATGATATCTTGACTCTTTCATAAATAAACTAGATTATTCAATATGTGTGTTATTTTCTCCCTATAGAATTGAATTCTGAAGAAAAAAGGACAGTTTAAAAAAACTTTTTGATACTTTCATTTAGAATAAGTCCAGATAAAATTCTTATGATCAAATCTCCATGGATCACATCTAATTTTGCTTCTAAACAGCCCTATCTTTAATATATAACCTTTTATTTATTTTTACTAACACAATAAAGGGGGAAAATTACTTCTTCAAAAATATAATTGATATACATTGATACAGTACTTATTCAGTAAAATCTACTTCAAAGTGTTTAGAATATCCACAGAAAAGCTTTGCCATAGATATGCCATTTTCCCAATTGATTAAATAAATTTTAAAAGGAGCAAAAATAATTGAATAGGTTTAGTACATTATAGTTTTCCAAAAAATAATTTTTTACACTTTTGAAATATTTCAAAAATATATAACAGTAGAATAATTTATTGAGTAAAATGATATAAGTGGGGTAAATTCATCAAAAATGCATTTTTTCTTACACTATTCTTCCAGACCCATTCAATAATATATCTATACTTGGACAATTTCTTCAGATGATCCCCTAAATTATGTGGTAAATTTCAGGTTTTAACATAGTTTTACTCATATATATTAAGAAGTCCAGTCCAATCCGAATAAAAAAAATCTCACAATTAATTTAAACTGTATTCCTACACAGAGAGATCTTGTCCTGAATCAGGTTCAAAAATTTAAAGTGAAAAGATGGAATGACCTGTACCTATTCTTCCTGCTTCACCTCTTCCACAACTTGATCGGTTACTTCTATTTCCCTCAGGTTCTGGTTGGAGAACAGGGGGTGAAAAGTTTGAAAAAGTATTACCTGACTAAACAGAATCTATATTCTTGATTATTAAGTTGGGACCTGGAATTGGTGCCCACTGTGGGACAGATGCCCAGACTCTGGCTCTTTGTTTATGCAGCAATTTGGTGGCTTCATTGGGGAAGTCTGTGGGGACTTCCCATTACACTATTATTTGAAAAGGCAACCCACCTTTTGCTTACTGCTTCTAATTCCCCTTAAATCCTGGTTCTGGCAATAAATTCAGCACAGATCTCTCTGTTGGGTTCATTACACTGTGGCTGATACATGTCTTTGAGTGGGATGCTGACTAATATAGCTGTATGCCCAGCTATATTCTTTAGTGCACATTCTGGCTCATGGGAAGCATGGTCCACTCAATATTCACCCCTAACCCCTGCCCCTGTTGACCAATAATTTACTTTCTGTCTCTATGAATTTGCTTATTATGGACAACTCATATAAGTGAAATTGTACAATATGTGCCATTTTGTTTTTGATTTCTTTCACTGAGCATATTTATAAGGTTCATCTATATTGTAGCATGTACCAGAACTTTACTTTTTATTGCCAAATAGTATTTCATTGCATGAATACATCACATTTTGTATATCCATTCACCTTTTGATAGATATTTGGGTTGTTTCTGTTTTTTGGATATTATGATTAATGCTGCTATGAATATTGGTGTACAAGTTTTTGTGTGGACATATGGTTTAAATACATAGGAACAGAATCACTGGGCCATTTAGTGAATCAGTTTAACTTTTTGAAGATAGTGAAAGATTTACTTCTTTACCAATTTGGATGACTTTTATTTCCTTTTTTGTTTGTTTGTTTGTTTGTCTGATTGCTATGGTTAAGAAATCCAGTACTATGTTGAATATAAGTGGTAAGGGTGGATATCCCTGTCTAGTTCCTGACCTTAGGAGAAAAGCTCTGTTTTTCCCCATTAAGGATAATGTTAGTTGTGGGTTTTTCATATATGGCCTTTATTATGTTGAGGTTTGCTCCCTCTAAACCTACCTTGTTGAGGTTTTTTTTTTTAAATTTTTTTCATTTTATTATGTTATGTTAATCACCATACATTACATCATTAGTTTTTGATGTAGTGTTCCATGATTCATTGTTTGTGTATAACACCCAGTGCTCCATTCAATATGTGCCCTCTTTAATACCTATCACCAGGTTAACGCATTTCCCCACCCCCTTCCCTCTAGAATCCTCAGTTTTTTCTCAGAGTCCATAGTCTCTCATGTTCCCTCTCCCCCTCTGATTCCCCCCCTTCATTTTTCCCTTCCTAGTATCTTCCCCTTTTTTTTAAACATATAGTGTATTATTTGTTTCAGAGGTACAGGTCTATGATTCAACAGTCTTACACAATTCACAGTGCTCACCATAGCACATACCCTCCCCGAGGATTTTTATCATGAATAGATGTACTTTGTCAAATGCTTTTTCTGCATCTATTGAAAAGATCATATGGCTCTTATCCTTTCTCCTATTGATGTGATTTATCACATTGATTAATTTGCAAATATTAAACCACTCTTGCAACTCAGGAATAAGTCCCATTTGATTGTGGTGAATGATTTTTTAAAATCTATTTTGGATTCAGTTTGCTAGTATTTTATTGAGAATTGTTGCATGTGTTCATCAGGGATATTGCCTCTATTTCTCTTTTTTAGTGGAATCTCTATCTGCTCTTGGTATCAGGGTAATGCTGGCCTCATGATATGAATTTGGAAGTTTTCCTTCCTTTTCTATTTTTTGGAATTCTTTGAGAATAGGTACTAACTCTTTTTTAAATGTTTGGTAAAATTCAACTATGAAGCCATCTGTCTTTGGACTTTTGTTTGTTTGGAGATTTTTGATTACTGACTCATTTTCTTTGCCGGTTAATTGTCTGTTGAAGTTTTCTATTTCTTCCTTCTCAGTTTTGGTAATTATATGTTCTAGGAATTTATCCATTACTCCTAGGTTGTCCAATTTTTTGGCACAATATTTTATAATATTCTCTTATAATTGTGTGCATTTCTGTGGTGTTGGTTGTTATTTCTTCTCTCTCATTTGTGATTTTACTTATTTAAATCTTTTTCTCTTTTTGATATGTCTGGCTAGAGGTCTATCATTTTATTAAATTTTTCAAAGAAATAGCTCCTGGTTTCATTTATCTGTTATATTGTTTTTATGGTTTGTATATAATTTATTTCTGCTCTAACATTTATTATTTAATTTATAATTTAATAATCAAATGCCCATTTAATAATAATATTATTATTATTATTATTATATACTATTGCTTCCTTCTGCTGGCTTTAGACTTTGTTGTTCTTTTCCCAGATCCTTTAGATGTAAGGTTATGTTGTTTATTTGAGATTTTTCTTGCTTCTTGAGGTAGGCCTGTATTGCTATATGCTTACTTCTTAGAACCACTTTTGCTGCATCCCAAAGGTTTGGACCATGTGTGTTTTCATTTTCATTTGTTTCGATGTATTTTTTTAAATTTATTTTATTTCCTGTTTGACCATTCATTGTTCAGTAGCACATTATTTAACCTCCATGTATTTGTGGTCTTTCCACTTTTTTTTTCTTGTGATTGACTTCACAGTTCATAGCCTTATGGTCAGAAAAAGTGTTTCTGATTTTCGTGAATTTGTTTTTTGATTTGTGACCTAGTATGTGATCTATTCTGGGGAAATTTCCACATGCATTTGAAAAGAATGTGTATTTTGCTGGTTTAGGGTGGAATGCTCTGAATATACCTGTTAAATCCATTTGGTCCAGTGTGTCATTCAAATCCATTGTTTCCTTGTTGATTTTCTGTTTAGATTATCTGTGCATTGATGTAAGTGTGATGTTAAAGTCTCCTATTATTATTGTCTTATTATCAATTAGTTCCTTTATATTTGCTTTTAATGATTTTATCTATTTGGGTGCTCCCATATTGAAAGCATAAATATGTACAATTATTATATCTTCTTGTTGGATGGTACACTTTATTATTATATAATGCCCTTCTTTGTCTCTTGTTATAATCTTTGTTTCAAAATCTAGTTTGTCTGATGTAAGTATGGCTGGTCCAACTTTTTTTTGACATCCATTTGCATGATAAATATTTCTCCATCCCCTCACTTTCATACTTCAGGTGTCTTTAGTTCTAAACTGAGTATCTTGTAGGCAGCATATAGATGGGTCTTTTTTTTTTAATCCATTCTGACAACATATATCTTTTGATAGGGGCATTTATTTCAATTACATTCAAAGTAATTGATAGATATATAATTATTGTCATTTTATCACTTGCTTTGTGGTTGTTTCTGGACATTTTCTCTGATCCTTTCTTGTCTTTCTCTCTTTCATGTTTTCTATACTGATATATTTGGATTTTTTTCCTCTTTATTATTTATATATATATATATAAATTGTTGTTTTGTGGTTACCATCAGGTTTGTATATAATATCTCCTGCATATAATAGCATATATTAAGTTTATGGTCATTTAGGTTTGAACCCATTCTTTTCTCCTGTCCTTCCCACATTTTAGGTAGGTATATGTTGTCATAAACTTACATCCTTTTATTTTGTTAGTTCCTTGACTGATTTTTTATAAACATATTCATTTTTAATGCTTTTGTGCTTCCTACCTTCATAACTGTCACATTTGGCCTTTCTTTTATTCAGAGTCCCCTTTATTAGTAATTGGTGGGCTGGTTTAGTGTTCATGAACACATTTTGTTAAAGATTTTATTT
The DNA here is from genome assembly GCF_003265705.2 of Callorhinus ursinus. Taxonomy (NCBI): domain Eukaryota; kingdom Metazoa; phylum Chordata; class Mammalia; order Carnivora; family Otariidae; genus Callorhinus; species Callorhinus ursinus. The sequence continues at coordinate 4,974,366 of NW_027397129.1, forward strand.
ATTTATTTGACAGAGAGAAAGATAAAGAAAGAAAAAGAAAGAGAGCACAAGCAGGGGATGCGGTAGGCAGAGAGAGAAACAGGCTCCCCACTGATTAGGGAGTCCAACATGGGGTTTGATTCCAAGACCCTGGGATAATGTCCTGAGCTGAAGGTAGATGCTTAACTGACTGAGTGACCCAGGCACTCTTCATGAATACCTTTAATATTTGTTTGTCTGTTAAACTCTTTATTTCTTTTCCTATTTTGAATGTTAGCCTTGTTGTATAAAGTATTATTCACTGCAGATTTTTCCCATTCAGCAATTTGAATATATCATGCCACTCCCTTCTGGCTTGGAGAGTTTTTGCTGAAAAATCTTTTGATCACCTTATGTGTTTTCTCTTATAAATAACTATCTTCTTTTGTCTTACAGTTTTTAAGATTTTTTTCTTTTTTACTCTATTTTGCCAGTTTAATTACAATATGTCATGGTGTTAGCCTGTTTTTGTTGATTTTAATGGGAGTTTTCTGTGCCTCCTGGATCTGCATATCTGTTTCCTTCTCCAGATTAGAGAAGTTTTCAGTTTATTTATTCAAATTAGTGTCTTGCCCCCTTTTCTCTCTATTCTTCTTCTGGGAGTCTTATAATATGAGAATTATTATATTTGATGAAGTTACTGAGTTCTTTACATCTAATATTGTTTTGCATAATTATTTTTTCTCTTTTGTTCAGCTTGATTACTTTCCATTACTCTGTCTTCTAGATCATTAATGCCTTCCTCTGCTTCTTTCAGTTTGCTGTACATTGCATCAAGTATGTTTGTAATCTTGTTAATTGCACTCTTCCTTTCTGGTTGATTTTTTTTAAATTCTTTTATCTTTGTGGAAAGGGTCTCCCTGATGTCTTCCACTCTTTTCTTAAGTCTGATGAGTATCTTTATGATCATCGCTTTAAATTCTCAGGCATGTTACTTATCTCTGTTTTGCTTAGATCTCTGGTCATATCTTATTTTGTTCTTTCATTTGGGATAAATTCTTGCATTTAGTATTTTTTCTAAGCTTGTGCTTTATTCTCTGCATTATAAAAGCCAGTTATATCTACTGATCCTGAAAGTAATGGCCTGATGAAGAAGAGGTTATGCAGTTCCCAGGGCTTAGCACTTCAGGGGATGTCTCTCTTGTGTTCTGTGTGTGCTCTGCTGTTGTGTTCTGACTGCTTTATCCTTCAGGCCAGTCATCTTCAGAGGTGCTCCTTGCCTGCTGTGGGCAATGTTTGGTCCCTGGCCTGAATGCGGTGAGGTGTGCTCTGGTCAGCTTGTAAAATGAGACTTGTCATCACCTCCTCTGGAACCAAGGCTACAAAACTCTCTGGTCAGGAGTTGTGCTGCTAGCAAGGGTTTGTACTGGTCTTCTGGGGGATGGTGTCTCTCACGCTGGAACTGAGTAAATGTGATTGAGTGCATAGGGAGTGGGGCTTAATGTAAACAAGTTAGGCAGCCAGTGTCTACACTGTGCTGGTTTTCTCAGGTGGCCCTATGTTTATGCTGAGGTGTAGGGGAGGGAAAATTTTCCATCCATATCCTTTGTTCCTAGAGAGGTCTTTCTATGAATGCTGCCTCTCAGGCACATGCTTCAAAAAGAACTAAAAATCTCCACACTGTGTGCCCCAGGTACAATTCACATTGCTGTTTCCATGCTGTATATACCCAGGTTGTTTGCCTGCTTTCTTTTCAAGAGCAGGGCAGTGCCCTCTGGGCTCAATCCCAGCCAATCTCACTGACCTTTAAAACTCCAGGCTTTAAACTATGGAAAGAGCCTAGATGCCCATCAACAGATGAATGGATAAAGAAGATGTAGTACACACACACACACGCACACACACACACACACAATGGAAGATTAGGCAGCCATTAAAAATGAAATCTTGTCATTTGCAATGACGTGGATGGAACTAGAGGGTATTATGCTAAGCGAAAGAAGTCAATCAGAGAAAGACAAGTATCATATGATCTCACTGATATGAGAAATTTGAGAAACAAGACAGAGGATCATAGGGGAAGGGAGGAAAAGGTGAAACAAGACAAAACCAGAGAGGGAGACAAGCCATAAGAGACTCTTAATCTCAGGAAACAAACTGAGGTTTGCTGGACTGGAGGGGGTTGGGAGGGATGGGGTGGCTGGGTGATGGACATTGGAGAGGGTATGTACTATGGTGAATGCTGTGAATTGTGTAAGACTGATGAATTACAGACCTGTACCCTTGAAACAAATAATACATTATATGTTAATAAAAAAAAAACTTCATTTCAAGAAAAAAAAAAAATCTCCAGGCTTTAAGCCTCACTGGTTTCAAGAACTCAGGAAATTCAGCCCTTCTCATTTCCCAAGGCACTGGGAAATGTCCTCCTTGTTCATTCTCCTCTGTGTTCCTGTCTCTCTGACCCTTATCCACACCTGTATTACCATCCCCTTGAAGGTAAACTCTACCCTCCAATATACAGTTGCTTTATTTTTTTTTTTTTAAGAGAGAGTCAACAAGAGAGCATGTACCAGTAGGGGGACAGGGAAAGGGAGAGGGAGAGAATCTTAAGCAGACTCTATTCTGAGTTCAGAGCTCAATGCAGGGCTTGATGTCATGACCCTGAGATCATGACCTGAGCTGAAATCCAGAATCGGATGCTTAATTGACTGAGCCCCTTAACCCAGGTGTCCCTACAGTTGCCTTCTTGATATTTCCATTGGAAAGACTGAAAGCATTCTCAAACTTAAAATATATGAATTTAAGCAACATAAATGTCCACAAATGAATGAATGGATAGACAAAATGTGGTATATAACATACAATGGGATATTATCCATTAGATGTAAGATGAAAAGTTTCTGTAGATCTGTTGTACTAAAATGTGAGATCTGCTAAACTGTATATTGTAAAAAGTTTAAAACTGTCAATTTATGAGTTTTTACCACAATTAAAAATTATATATATATGTATCTGAAATTAATATAAATCTAATGATATATTTAAAAATCAGATATATATATGAAGTTAAATTTGTGTTCTGCACCCCAAATCAACTTGAAGTCTCCATCTCTCCAGCATAACTCAGGTGAATATGCCAAACACTTGTGAGTCAAATAATAAATATCTCCCTAGCATTTCCCACAACAAATCTTACTTGTATAGTATTTCTTAAATGTATCCATTTATTTTGAGTTTCAGTGCCCCAAACTTGATGTAAGTCATTATCATTTCTTATGTAGACTCCTAATGTGTTTCCTAACCCTTGGTTTTGCTATACTCCAATACAGTATTCTCACAGCATGCAAAATCTTAAAAATAGCAGTAAATTGAAATATGCAATGTCACTTATTAAAATTCTTCTATGGCTTCCCATTACTCTTGAGACAAAGTTCATAATCTTTAACATGGTCTTCAGGGCTGTATACCAGCCTCATCTCATGTCATTCTCACTTTCAATTTTGACATTCCTGCCAGACTGGTCTCTTTTCATTTCCTCCAAAATGTCAAACTTTTTTCTACCTCAAGGATTTCATGTGTGGTGTTGCCTCTGTACTCGACTCTTCTGAAAAAAAGTCATATTCAACTTTTTCATCTTACCTTAAATGTAACTTTTTCAGAGGGGCTTCATTTACCCACTAAACTGTGTTTTTTTTTTCATTTTTTTAACACAAACATGCATACAAAGTGCATATATCATAAGAGTAGAGTTCAATGAATTTTTAGAACCTTAAAAACAAGCATATCACCAACACCTATATTAAGAAACAGAAGCATAAGCTCTTTATTAGCCATGAACCCTATTTTTAACACTATAGATCAGATTTGCTGGTATATAAATTGTATATACATGATATAATACTATGTATACTCTTTTGTGAATATTTTTTGCTTAATATTATGTTCATAAGACTCATGCATATTGTTATTCTGGTTGTTGTTAATTTTAATTGCCACATGGCATTTCATTATATAAGTAAACCCAAACGTATTAATTCATTTTATTCTAAATGCGAATTTGTTTCTAAATTTGCCTATTACTAATAATATTGCTATACACATTTATAGCATGGCTGCGTGTGTGTGTTTGTGATCAAAAGTACAAAAGTCTGTTGGATATTTACTGAGGAGTGAAATTGCTAAGTCATAGAATAAAGCCTTGTTCATCTTAATAATATTGTTAAATGGTTTTCTAAGTGTGTATACCAATTGACAATCTCACAAGTATTTTATGAGGGTTATAATTTTTCCACATTCTCACCAACAGTTGATATACACTGTCTTTCATTTTAGCAATTCTGGTGTGCATGTATTTACATTTTGCATTTTCTTGATAATTAGTGAACTTGAACACCTTTGAATATGTGTTTTGGCTGTTAAGTTGCACTTGTTTTGAATGGTCTATTAAGGTCATTCTGTCTATATTTTGGTGGGTATTCTGTTTTTCATTTTCCTTTTGAAATTTCTTTTTTTAAATAAATTTCAAAGAGCAGCTTATACATTCTGGATATAAGTTCTTTACTGGGTATATGTATTACAAATAACTTTTTACACTACACAACTTGCATTTTAATGCTCTGCATAGTGTCTTTTGATAAATGAAAATTCTTAATTTAAATGTAGTCAGTGACAGAAACAATCAACAAAACTAAAAAGCAACCCATGGAATAGGAGAAGATATTTGCATATGATATATCTGATAAAGGGTTGGGATTTAAAATATATAAATAACTTATACAACTCAACACCCAAAAACTAAATAATCCAATTAAAACCTTGGTGGAAGACACAGACATTTCTCCTAAGAAGACATCCAGTGGCCAGGAGACAGATGAAAAGAAGTTAACCATCAATCACCATCAGGGAAATACAAATCAAAATTACAATGAGATATCACCTCACAACTGTCAGATGGCTAAAATCAACAACGCAAGAACCAAGAGGCATTGATGAGGTTGTGGAGAAAGGGAAACACATTTGCACTGTTGGTGGGAATGCAAACGGGTATAGCCACTCTAGAAAACAGCTGGACATTCCTCAAAAAGTTAAAAATAGAACTACCCTATGATCCAGCAATGGTATTACTAGGTATTTAATCAAATAATACAAAAATACGAATTCAAGGTATATATGTACCCTGATGTTTATAGCAGCATAATCTACAATAGCCGAATTAATGGAAAATGCCTGTGTCCATCAACTGATGAATGGATAAAGATGTGGTATGTATATACAATAGACTATCACTCAGCTGTAAAAAAGACTGAAATCTTGTCATTTACAATGATGTGGATGGGGCGCCTGGGTGGCTCAGTCGTTAAGCGTCTTCCTTGGGCTCAGGTCATGATCTCAGGGTCCTGGGATCGAGTCCCACATCGGGCTCCTTGCTCCGCAGGAAGCCTGCTTTTCCCTCTCCCACTCCCCCTGCTTGTGTTCCTGCTCTCGCTGTCTCTCTCTCTGTCAAATAAATAAATAAAATCTTTAAAAAAAAAAATGATGTGGATGGAGATACAGATTATTATGCTAAGCAAAATAAATCAGTCAGAGGGGCGCCTGGGTGGCTCAGTCGTTAAGCGTCTGCCTTCGGCTCAGGTCATGATGCCAGCGTCCTGGGATTGAGCCCCGCATCAGGCTCCCTGCTCGGTGGGAAGCCTGCTTCTCCCTCTCCCACTCCCGCTGCTTGTGTTCCTGCTCTTGCTATCTCTCTCTGTGAAATAAATAAATAAAATCTTTAAATAAATAAATAAATAAATAAATAAATAAATAAATCAGTCAGAGAAAGACAAAAACCATATGATTTCACTTATATGTGGGGTTTAAGAAACAAAACAAATGAGCATTTGTTTTGAAAAAACAAGAGAGAGGAAGGCAAACCAAGAAACAGACTCAACTACAGAAAACAAACTGATGGTTAGTTATCAGAGGGGAAGTGGATGTGGGGTTGGGTTAAATAGGTGATATGGATTAAGGAGTGAACTTGTCATGATAAGCACAGGGTGATGTATGCTGTATGCAAGTGTTGAGTTACGGTATTGTACACCTGAAACTAATATTACACTGCATGTTAACTAAATGGAATTTAAATAAAACTTGAAAAAAAAATAAAGACCAGGGTGCCCGGATGGCTAAGTCACTTAAGCATCTGACTTTGGCTCAAGTCATGATCTCGGGGTTTTGGGATTGAGCCCGGCATTGGGGGGGGGGTCCCCATTCAGCAGGGAGTCTGGTTGTTCCTCTTCCCCTCCCCACATTCATACTCACTCTTTCTCTCTTTCTTTCTCAAATAAATACATAAAAATCTTTAACATTTCTTTTAAAAAATAAAGACAAAAATGGAGCCTAAAATAATTAAAAAGTAAAAACAATCAAACAAATAAATAGAGTCACATTATCATTTTTCCCTTTATGGTGATGATATTCTGTGCCCCATTTAGGAAATGCTTCCTTAATTCCATTTTAGGTAGATTCTCATATTTTTATAAAAGCTTAAATGCTTTAAATTTACTTTTAGGTTATAAACTAAATTTGATTTTGTATATGGCATAAAGTAGTATCAAGATTCTTTTATTCAATATGGATATTCAAATTGAAAGGGGTCCTCTAAGCAAATGAGAGCCTAAAAGCAGCATAGATCAGAAGGAACACGGACAGTATACAGTAACAGTCACCTTACAGGCAATACAATGGCACTAAATTCATACCTTTCAATAGTTACTCTGAATGTAAATGGGCTATGCTCCAATCAAAAGACACAGGCTATCAGATTGGATTAAAAAACAAGACCCATCAATATGCTGTCTGCAACAGACTCATTTTCGACCCAAAAACACCCCCAGATTGAAAGTGAGGGGGTGGAAAACTATTTACCATGCTAATGGACACCAAAAGAAAGCTGGGGTGGCAATCCTTATATCAGACAAATTAGATTTTAAACCAAAGACTGTAATAAGAGATGAAGAAGGACACTATATCCTACTTAAAGGGTCTATCCAACAAGAAGATCTAACAATTATAAATATCTATACCCCTAACATGGGAGCAGCCAATTATATAAGGCAATTAAAAACAAAAGCAAAGAAACACATTGACAACAATACAATAATAGTGGGGGACTATAACACCACCCTGACTGAAATGGACAGATCATCTAAGCAAAAGATCAACAAGGAAATAAAGACTTTAAATAACACACTGGACCAAAAGGACTTCACAGACATATTCAGAACATTCTATCCCAAAGCAAGGGAATACACATTCTTCTCTAGTGCCCATGGAACATTCACCAGAATAGATCACATCCTAGGTCACAAATCAGGTCTCAACCAGTACCAAAAGATTGGGATCATTCCCTGCATATTTTCAGACCACAATGCTTTGAAACTAGAACTCAATCACAAGAGGAAAGTCAGAAAGAACTCAAATACATGGAGGCTAAAGAGCATCCTACTAAAGAATGAATGGGTCAACCAGGAAATTGAAGAAGAATTTAAAAAATTCATGGAAACCAATGAAAATGAAAACACAACTGTTCAAAATCTTTGGGATACAGCAAAGGCAGTCCTGAGAGGAAAGTATATAGCAATACAAGGCTTTCTCAAGAAACAAGAAAGGTCTCAAATACACAACCTAACCCTACACTTAAAGGAGCTGGAGAAAGAACAGCAAATAAAGCCTAAAGTCAGCAGGAGAAGAGAAATAATAAAGATCAGAGCAGAAATCAATGAAATAGAAACCAAAAGAACAGTAGAACAAATCAATGAAACTAGGAGCTGGTTCTTTGAAAGAATTCACAAGATTGATAAACCCCTGGCCAGACTTATCAAAAAGAAAACAGAAATGACCCAAATCAACAAAATCATGAATGAAAGAGGAGAGATCACAACCAACACCAAAGAAATACAAACAATTATAAAAACATATTATTAGCAACTCTATGCCAGCAAATTAGATATCCTAGAAGAATTGGGTGCATTCCTAGAGATGTATCAACTACCAAAATTGAACCAGGAAGAAATAGAAAACCTGAACAGACCTATAACCACTAAGGAAATTGAAGCAGTCATCAAAAATCTCCCAACAAACAAAAGCCCAGGGCCAGATGGCTTCCCAGGGGAATTCTACCAAACATTTCAAGAAGAATTAATACCTATTCCCCTGAAACTGTCCCAAAAAATAGAAATGGAAGGAAAACTTCCAAACTCATTTTATGAGGCCACCATTACCTCGACCCCAAAACCAGACAAAGATCCCATCAAAAAGGAGAATTACAGACCAATATCCTTGATGAACATGGATGCAAAAATTCTCACCAAAATACTAGCCAATAGGATCCAACAGTACATTAAAAGGATTATTCACCATGACCAAGTGGGATTTATCCCTGGGCTGCAAGGTTGGTTCAACATCCGCAAATCAATCAACGTGATACAATACATTAACAAAAGAAAGAACAAGAATCATATGATCCTCTCAATAGATGCAGAAAAGCATTTGACAAAGTACAGCATCCTTTCTTGATGAAAACTCTTCAGAATATAGGGATAGAGGGTACATACCTCAATATCATAAAAGCCATCTATGAAAAACCTACAGCCAATATCATTCTCAGTGGGGAAAAGCTGAGAGCTTTTCCCCTAAGGTCAGGAACGTGGCAGGGATGTCCACTCTCACCACTGCTATTCAACATAGTATTAGAAGTCCTAGCCACAGCAATCAGACAACAAAAAGTAATCAAAGACATCCAAATTGGCAAAGAGGAAGTCAAACTCTCACTCTTTGCAGATGATATGATACTGTATGTGGAAAACCCAAAAGACTCCACCCCAAAACTGCTAGAACTCATACAGGAATTCAGTAAAGTAGCAGGATATAAAATAAATGCACAGAAATCAGTAGCATTCCTATACACCAACAACAAGACAGAAGAGAGACCAATCAAGGAGTCGATCCCATTTACAATTGCACTCAAAACCATAAGATACCTAGGAATAAATTTAACCAAAGAGGCAAAGGATCTGTACACAGAAAACTATAAAATACTCATGAAAGAAATTGAAGAAGACACAAAGAAATGGAAAAACGTTCCATGCTCATGGTTTGGAAAAACAAACATTGTGAGGATGGCAATGCTACCTAGAGCAATCTACACATTCAATGCAATTCCCATCAAAATACCATCCAGTTTTTTCACAGAGCTGGAACAAATAATCCTAAAATTTGTATGGAACCAGAAGAGACCCCGAATAGCCAGAGGAATATTGAAAAAGAAAAGCAAAGCTGGCGGAATCACAATTCCGGACTTCCAGCTCTATTACAAAGCTGTCATCATCAAGACAATACGGTACTGGCACAAAAACAGACACATAGATCAATGGAACAGAGTAGAGAGCCCAGAAATGGACCCTCAACTCTATGGTCAACTCATCTTTGATAAAGCAGGAAAGAATGTCCAATGGCAAAAAGACAGTCTCTTCAACAAATGGTGTTGGGAAAATTGGACAGCCACATGCAGAAGAATGAAACTGGACCATTTCCTTACACCACACACAAAAATAGACTCCAAATGGTTGAAAGACCTAAATGTGAGACAGGAGTCCATCAAAATCTTAAAGGAGAACACAGGTAGAAACCTCTTCAACCTCAGCTGCAGCAACTTCTTCCTAGAAACATCGCCAAAGGCAAGGGAAGCCAGGACAAAAATGAACTATTGGGATTTCCTCAAGATAAAAAGCTTTTGCATAGCAAAAGAAACAGTCCACAAAACCAAAAGACAACCGACAGAATGGGAGAAGATATTTGCAAATGACATATCAGATAAAGGGCTAGTATCCAAAATCTATAAAGAACTTATCAAACTCAACACCCAAAGAACAAATAATCCAATTAAGAAATGGGCAGAAGACATGAACAGACATTTTTCCAAAGAAGACATCCAAATGGCCAACAGACACATGAGAAAGTGCTCAACATCGCTCGGCATCAGGGAAATCCAAATTAAAACGTCAATGAGATACCCCCTCACACCAGTCAGAATGGCTAAAATTAACAAGTCAGGAAACGACAGATGTTGGCGGGGATGTGGAGAAAGGGGAACCCTCCTACACTGTTGGTGGGAATGCAAGCTGGTGCAACCACTCTGGAAAACAGTATGGAGGTTCCTCAAACAGTTGAAAATAGAGCTACCATACGATCCAGCAATTGCACTACTGGGTATTTACCCCAAAGATACAAATGTAGGGATCCGAAGGGGCATGTGCACCCCAATGTTTATAGCAGCAATGTCCACAATAGCCAAACTGTGGAAAGAGCCAAGATGTCCATCAACAGATGAATGGATAAAGAAGAAGGGGTATATATACACAATGGAATATTATGTAGCCATCAAAAGGAATGAGATCTTGCCATTTGCAACAACGTGGATGGAACTGGAGGGTGTTATGCTGAGTGAAATAAGTCAATCAGAGAAAGTCATGTATCATATGACCTCACTGATATGAGGAATTCTTAATCTCAGGAAACAAACTGAGTGTTGCTGGAGTGGTGGGCGGTGGGAAGGTTGGGATGGCTGGTTGATAGACATTGGGGAGGGTATGTGCTATGGTGAGTGCTGTGAATTGTGCAAGACTGTTGAATCACAGATCTGTACTTCTGAAATAATGCAACATATGTTAAGAAAAAAGAAAAAGAAGAAGATAGCAGGAGGGGAAGAATGAAGGGGGGTGAGTTGGAGGGGGAGACGAACCATGAGAAATGATGGACTCTGAAAAACAAACTGAGGGTTCTAGAGGGGAGGGCGATGGGGGGATGGGCTAGCCTGGTGATGGGTATAAAGGAGGGCACATTCTGCGTGGAGCAGTGGGTGTTATGCACAAACAATGAATCATGGAACACTACATCAAAAACTGATGATGTAATGTGTGGTGATTAACATAACAATAAAAAATTTTTAAAAATATGGATATTCAAATAACTCAGAAGAATTTATTGAGAAAACCATTTTTTTCTCTACACCACAACATTGTTATTTTTGTCATAAATGGGTTGACCAATAAATGTGTGGATCTACTCCTGGATTCCACATCATGGCCTTTTAGTCTATTTGTATATACTTGCACTGATACAGTATACATTTAATTATATAATTTTGTAATTAGATATTAATTTATAGAAGTTTATGTCTTACCATTTTGTTTTTCTTTTTTAAATTTATGCACTATTTATCAAGATTTCCTTCACTATTCATGTTTTTTGTTTGTTTTTTCACTTCCTTCTAAAATAGCCATAATTTTCCACAATAAAACATGATAGCATACATTTTTTTTAAAAGATCATATTTATTTACTTCAGACAGAGGGTGAGAGAGAGAGCACGAGTGGGGGGAGGAGCAGAGGGAGAGGGAGAAGCAGATTCCCCTCTGAGCAGGGATCCTGACGTGGGGCTTGATCCCTGGACTCCAGGATCATGACCCAAGCTGAAGGCAGATGCTTAACTGACTGAGCCACCCAGGGACCCCATGATAGCATACTTTTAAAATTTCACCATTAAGTATAATGTTTACTGTCGGGTTTTATAGATCATCTTTATCATACTAAAGATATTTCCTGGGGCATCTGGGTGGTTGAGTGGGTTAAGAGTCTGTCTTCAGCTCAGGTCATGATCCTAGGGTCCTGAGATTGAGCCCCACATCAGACTCCCTGCTCAGTGGGGAGCTTGCTTCTCCCTCTGCCACTGCCCCTCTCCCAGCTTGTTCTCTCTCTCTCTTTCTCTCAAATGAATAAGTAAAAATCTTTAAATAAAATATAAAATAAAAAATAAAGATGTTGCTTTTCTTCCTAAGTGCATTTTTTGTCTTACCATAAATACATTATTTAAAAATATATATTTTTTTGTACATTGATCATGACAACCATGATTTTCTACTAAAAAATGTAATGTGCATCAACCAAGAAATCAAAGAAGAAATAATACATTACATGGAAACAAATGGAAATGAAAACACAATAATCCAAAATTTTGGAGATGCAACAAAAGCAGTTCTAAGAGGGAAGTTATAACAATGCAGGCCTATGTCAAGAAGTAAGTAAATCTCAAAAAAAAACAAAAACAAAAACAAAAACCAACTTTACACCTGAAGGAGCGAGAAAAACAAAATCACAAACCAGCAGAAGGAAGGAAATAATAAAGATTAGAGGAGAAATAAATTCTATATAGAAACTTAAAGTAATAATTGAACAGATCTGTGAAACCAGGAGATGGTTCTTTGAAAAAAATCAACCAAATTATTAAAACTTTACCAAAATGAGAGAGAGAGAGAGAAAACCCAAATCAACAATATCACAAATGAGAGGAGAAATAACAACCAACTCCATAGAAATTCAAACAATTGTAAGAGAATATTATGAAACACTATATGCCAACAAATTGGACAACCTATAAGAAATGGATAAATTCCTAGAAACATGTAAATTACCAAAACTGAAGCAGGAAAAATAGAAAACTTGAACAGAGCGATTAGCAGCAAAGAAATTGAATCAGTAATCAAAGAGCTCCCAACAAGCAAAAGTCCAGGGATAGATGGTTTCACAGACAAATTCTACCAAACATTTAAAGAAAAGTTAATACCTATTCTACTCAAACTACTCCAAAAAAAACAACTGTACTCTGGAAACTATGAAACGCTGATGAAAGAAATTCAAGATGACACGAAGAAATGGAAAGATGTTCCATGCTACAGATTAGAAGAACAAATACTATTAAAATGTCTATACTACCCAAAGCAATCTGCACATTTAATGAAATCCCTATCAAAATACTAACTCATTTTTCACAGAACTAGAACAAACAATCCTAAAATTTGTATGGAGTCACACAAGACCACAAATAGCCAAAGGAATCTTGAATAAGAAAAACAAAACTGGAGGTATCACAATTCTGGACTTCAAGTTATGTCACAAAGCTGTAGTGATCAAACCAATATGGTACTGGCACAAAAATAGACATATAGATCAATAGAACAGAATAAAAAATTAAAAAATGAACCCACAACTATACAGTGAATTAATCTTTGACAAAGCAGGAAAGAATATCCAATGAGAAAAAAAAAACAGTATCTTCAACAAATGGTGTTAGGAAAACTGGACAGCAACATGCAAAATGATGAAACTGAACTACTTTCTTACACAAGACACAAAGATAAACTCAAAATGGATTAAAGAGCTAAATGTGATACCTGAAACCATAAAAGATCTTAGAAGAGAGCACAGGCAGTAATGTCTCTGACATCAGCCATAGCAACTTTTTTCTAGATATATCTCCTGAGGCAAGGAAAACAAAGGCAAAAATAAACTATTGAAACTACATCAAAATCAAAAGCTTCTGCACAGCAAATGAAACAATCAACAAAACTGAAAGGGAACATATTGAATAGGAGAAATTATTTGCAAATGACATATCAATAAAAGGTTAGTATCCAAAATATAAAAAGATTTCATAAAAATCAACAGACCCAAAACAGTCCAAGTAAAAATGGGCCGAAGACATGAACAGACATTTTTCCGAAGTAGACATACAGGTGGCCAACAGACACATGAAATATGTTCAGTATCACTCATCATCAGGGAAATGTAAATCAAAACTACAGTGAGATATCACCTCACGCCTGTCAGAATGGCTAAAATGGAAAACACAAGAAACAACAAATGTTGGCTAGGATGTGGAGTAAAAACAACCCTCTTTGCACTGCTGGTGGGAATGCAAGCTGTGCAACCATCGTATAAAACAGTTTGGAGGTTCCTTGAAAAGTTAAATGTAGAACTGCTCTATGATCCAGCAATCATACTACTGGGTGTTTAAACAAAGAATACAAAAACAGTTATTCAAAGGGATACGTGCACCCTGTGTTTATAGCAGCAATATTCACAATATCCTTATCATGGAAGTAGCTGAAGTGTCCATAGATTGATAAATGGATAAAGTAAACGTGGTATATGTATATATAATGGAATTATTCAACCACGAAAAGAATGAAATCTTGCCATTTATAACATGGATGGAGCTGGAGAGTATAATGCTAAGTGAAATAACTAAGTCAGAGAAAGATAAATACCATATGATTTCACTCATATGTGGAATGTAAGAAACAGAGGAAAGGAAGAAAGGAAGAAAAAGAGAGAAAGAGAGAGAGAAACCAAGGAACAGATTCTTAACTGTATAGAACAAACTGATGGTTACCAGAGGGGAGGTGGTTGGAGGGATGGGTGAAATAAATGATGGGGATTAAAAAGTACACTTGCTGGGGCCCCTGGGTGGCTCAGTCATTAAACATCTGCCTTTGGCTCAGGTCATGATCCCAGGGTTCTGGGATTGAGCCCCGCATCGGGATCCCTGCTCCGCGGGAGGCCTGCTTCTCTCTCTCCCACTCCCACTGCTTGTGTTTCCTCTCTTGCTGTCTCTCTCTCTCTGTCAAATACATAAATAAAATCTAAACAAAATTTTTGGAAAAATAAAAAAAAGTAAAAAGTACACTTGCTATGATGAGCCCTGAGTAATGTATAGAATTTTTGAATCACTATATTGTACACCTGAAACTAATATAACACTGTATGTTAACTACACTATTAAAATAAAAAACTTAATAAAATTTTAAAAACTTTAAAAATATAATGATTGCATTAGTTGATGTTTAAACACATTTGCATTCTTTGAATAAACTCAGTTGGTCATGTACTATATTATAGGATTTGATTGTTAATATATGGGTTAAAATATTAACATCCATATTTATGAGAGAGAAGTTTTTTAAAATTTCCTTTCTTCTTAGGTTTTGGGTTCAAAGTCATACTGCTCTATAAATGAAGTGAAAAGCCTTCTTTTATTTTCCTGTTTTTTGGAAAAGTTTTTGATTAAAAAGTGTACAGAAGCTCATCATTGAGGACATTAGAGACTGGTCTGTTTGTTTGCTTATTTGTTTGCTTTGTTTTTGTTGTCTTTCTCTTTGGAGGGAAAGAATTTTAATAGCAGAGTCAGTTTTTTTAATAGACATAGGTAGATGATTTTCTATTTTGAATAGTTTAGTAAAATATTCCTTAAAGGGGCTTGCTCATTTTACCTAATTTGTCAAAATTTTTTTAATAAAAATTTTCATCATGTTGTCTTCACTGTTTATATTTATAGAATCTATAGCAATGTAACTTTTTTCATTTTTGAAGTGCTAATTTTGTTTCTTCTCTTTGTATCTTGATTTATCTTGCCAAAGTTCCATCAATTTTATTTTTTATTTTTATTTTTAAAGATTTTATTTATTTATTTGAGAGAGAGAGAGAATGAGAGATAGAAAGCACGAGAGGGAAGAGGGTCAGAGGGAGAAGCAGACTCCCTGCTGAGCAGGAAGCCCGATGTGGGACTCGATCCCGGGACTCCAGGATCATGACCTGAGCCGAAGGCAGTCGCTTAACTAACTGAGCCACCCAGGTGCCCAGTTCCATCAATTTTATAAATAATATAAGGCAACTATTGCTTTATTCATGATATATGAGAAAATAATTTCATAATAAATGTTTCTTATGTCTATCATGAGCTTGTAGGTTGGCTCTATTCCAGTCTATGTGTCAGCTAGGCTTGGTTTAGGGGTTTTCATCCTCTTTTCCTCATTTAGTATTTTATTTTGCAATAAGTGGATATGCTTTACTGTGATGCTTTAGCTTGTTTATTTATAAACTATTTTGGGAAGGATTTTTTAAGTAGTTGCTCTAAAATTTAATATATACATCTTAGCTTCTCAGAATATATTTCTAATTTACACTAATTGCAGTGAGATATAAAACTTTACTTACTTACTCTATTCTATCCCCAACTCCTGTTATATGTTATTACTGTTATACATATTATGTCAGTAAATGTTACAAACCTGACAATACATTTTTATAATTATTACTTTATGCAATTTTGTCTTTTAAATAACCTGAGAGATGAAAGGAGGGTAAGTACATATTTATAAAGCTATTTAATTAACCATTTATCTTCATTTCTTCCTGTGAATTTATTATCTAGTGACATTACATTACTGCAGTATAGCTTTGTTCCCAACCTACACTTTGTGCTATTATATTCAAATACATTACATTTATAAGTGTTATAGACCTGAAAATACAATTATATATACATACAATGTTTTTTGCAATCTTTTAAAATCAGTTAAGAGAAGAAAGGATAAAATATGCATTTATACTATCCTCTATAATTACCTACATGAACATGTGTACCAAACAACCTTTATTTTTTTATATATGGACTTGAAATATTCTCTAGTGTCACTTGATTCAAACTGAAGAACTTATTTTAGTGTTTCTTGTAATGTGGGTCTACTTGCAATATATTTTCAGTTTTTGTTTTTCTGGGAATGTCTTTATTTTACCTTTGTATTTGAAAGATAGTTTTGGTGGATATAAGACCTAATTGACAGGGTTTGTTTGTTTTGCTACTTTTACTATGTCATTCTACTGCCTTCTGAACACCATTATTTCTAATAATAAGTCAGCTATAAATTTTATTAAAGTTCCCTTGTGCTTGATGAGTTGTTTTTCTCTTGCTGCTTTCAAGCATTTGTATTTGCCTTCATCTTTCAACATTTGACTTTGTTGTGTCTGGTTGTAAGTTTCTGTTCTTATCTTACCTGAAGTGTATTGTGTTTCCTGGATGTATAGATTAATGTTTTTCACTAAATTTGAGAAGTTTAAGTCATTTTTCTTTCAAATAATTTTCTAATCTTTTCTGTATCCTCTACTCTCCTGGTATTCCTATTTTATATATGTTTGTGTTCTTAATGGTGCCCCACAATTCTCTGAGTTGTAATTCATTTTTTCTCATTTTTTCTCTCTTAGCATAATTTACATTAGTGTGTACTAAAGTTGGTCCATTCTTCAGCCAGCTCAAATCTACTGTTGATCTCCTCTATCGAATTTTCTATATTAGGTATCATACATTTTAACTTCAGAATTCCCATTTGTTTCCTTTTTATAATTTCTATAACTCTATTGGTATTCTCTATTTGATGAGAAATTATCATCATAACTTCATTTAGTTCTTTCAGCATGGTTTCCTTTAGATCTTTAATCATATCTATTGTAATTGTTTTGGCATGTTTTCCTACTTAGTTCAACCTCTGGGCTTCTCAAAAGCAATTTCTATTGCCTGCAGGTTTTCTTGTGCATGTGTCACACTTTCCTGTTTCTTTGCATATCTCATAATATTTTGTCAGAAACTAGAAAGTTTAGAAAATATATTGTAACCACTTTAGTTCCTAATCCCCTGTACCCAGGACTTGTTTTTGCTGTTTTGTTTATTTAATGACTGGGCTAGACTAGTTCAGTGAAGTCTATTTTCCCACAGTGTGCAGTCTCTGATGTTTCTCCACAGAGGCCATAGCCTTGTGCAATCACATAATCTCTCTAAACACCAGGAATGACTGGTGTTATATGAGTTCTTTTTTATTATTTCTTCCCCTGACCTCCTGATTAAACTTCTGATCTATCTGCAATATTGGTATCACACCCGCCTGTTAGCTTTATCTAATTGATAGCTCTATTATTTTTTATTGTTTTGAATTTATGTCCTAAGGTATAAATTATTCCACAGTCTGATTCAACTGAAGTTGGGCCCCTTTAAGTTGTCAGACTTTGATGCCTGCTCTGACCCTACTCTGAACAGAAACTCTGAGCTAGTTAGCTGGAAATGGAGGAGGCAGAATGAGGAACTCAGTCTTCATGGCTGCTCCACCTAGACCCTCCCTATGTAGCAGAATTTGTATGTATGTGTGTGATTGGGGTGGTGGTGGTGAGAACTGGTGTCACTTGGGTGCTGCCACTGCCCTTTATGGATTTTCTACAGCCCCAACCCAGTGAGAATGAGATCTGTCAATGCTCACCAGCTTCTGAGTTTACCAGAAATATATCTGCCATCTCAGTAAGCTGGAAATATGGGAGCTGCCATCAGCTAGTAAGTACATTGAAGCAGTTTTACTACAACATAAATCTATGCAGGAAAAGAGGGACCACACTCTTCACCAGCTACCCCACCGAGATCTTCATTACATGGTGGGAGCTGGGAGTGAGGAAACAAGTACCACCTGGCTGGTACTATTCAATGTAAGCCATCAACGACATGGAGCTATAGAAAATGGGATTTGCTGATATTCATCAGCTAAAAAAACCATCAGGAATAATTCTGAATGCCTCTCCAGCCTCTTAGCATAGCTTATACAGCATATTTTGACTATAGGTGCTGGAGCTATAGATGATAAGGGCTATGGCAACTGCTTCAAGTGCAATGAGATATCCTTGTAAACATGTTCTTCCTTTAGTGCAAATGAATTATACAAGAAATAATTTAGAGAACTGAAGAAATTTTCTATAATTTGTAAGTGAACATTTCTCTGTGTGTGGGTTCTAAACTACTGTAGTTAAAATTAAAATTTTAAATATCCTTGCTTTCATTTATCCTTGCTAGTCACAATTCCCATTGCTGCAAATAACTAAATGTTGACAATATGGTCATAATTATTCCTCAAAGGTAAGTATTTCAATATGAATATATGTAAGACAGTATACTTTTCAGAACACCAGGGTAATTTCATCAATAATTACTTCAGTGTAGTCAATGTTTTAGTGGCCTGAAAACACCAAAGTGTGTTCCCAGTGTACTTTTTGTTCATTTAAGGTATACTGTATCCACAGGAGCCACTGAATAACATATGGATAATGCTTCAGCAGAAATGTACAATATTTTAAGCTTAGAGAAAATTAATTTTAAACAAATTTCCTTATTTCTCAATGACTTCAGTGTCTACTTCATATATGAAACGACACATATGCCTAGAATTATTCTTTCTATTGTGAATTATATATTTCCCATTAGAAATGTTTATATGTTTGTGTTGGAAAATACATTATATTTCTAGGTTTTACATGCATTTTCTTCCCTATACCTTAAAAAAAGCTAATGGGACTAAGGGGATTTCTTAATTTATAAAATTAAGACTCTGATCCAAATTATATTGAGGAGAATAGATATGATCTTATAGAGAGGATATATATTTCCTTTCCATTTCATTATTCATATATATATGTTTGTTCTTTTATCTGCTTACTAATGTGGCCAGCTTAGCTGGCTTTAGTAAAATACAGATGACAGAACAGAGAAGAGTAGGCATAGCCATAGCCATTCATTTCTACAACTGGAAGACGCTTTAGTCATAAAAAAAGGAACCAAGAAGAGGTTCTCAAATTCAGGAGACCATGGAAATTTTACCAATGAATGGAAAACTTCAAGGGAAGTTACCTTTGGTGACCCTGGTGGGGGGTGTGGTTAATGCACAAATTGATTCTGTTCTCCTCCTTTGCTATACCACTGCATTAATATTCATTTGTTTCTTTGGGTTATTATAAGGAAAAAAAATTAAGGGCAAGTTTAATAAACAAACTCAGCTGTTCTTCATTTAAGGTGCTGATGAAATTATGTGTTAAGCAGCTTAAGTGGAGACCATACACAATTTTTAAGTAGTAATTTTTCAATGTTAAATCATTTCCCACATGTTAATATTCTGTTAAAAATGTCCCAGTTCTGGGCAAGATGGGGTGGGCTATTCCTCCCAGATAATCTTACAACTTCAAAAACCCTAAGATACAACATAATAAATAAGCATAAAAAAACTAATGGGTAGAAAGAAGTTAGACTACTTATGGAACTCAGGACTTGACCAACAATATGCCAGTGACTTTCCTTACTTATTCATTCCCATATATCTGGAAAAGGTTGCTGCAAGAGGTTCCAACTCAGAACCGCCAACAGGTACATTCAAAAGAAGCTTCAGGAAAAGCTTATTTGTTGTTGTTGTTTGTTTTTGTTTTTTTTTGTTTGCTTTGTTTCATTTTGGTTTTTTTTTTTTTTTTTAGTTTTGGGACATAAAAAAGTATCTTAATAACGGAAAAGCTGTTTTGGCAATATCTATTTTACAATTATCAGACACCAACAGGAAAAGTTCTTCCTTCCCTATCATTTCTGTGGGGCTGAATAAGAAACTAATATGCTACCACACCACGCAGAAGCATGTTGTAGCACTCCAATTCTTTTCTTCTTCATAGTAATGTTGGTGTATCAAAAAACAGGGAGATAAATGATCCCTTTGGTAGAAGCAAGTGATACTCTCATTTCTCCCATTGGATTGTGTTGGCAGGGCTGAGGAGGGAGCTATTCTTCCACTGACCTCTCACTGGAAGCAGGGAACTTTTTGATACCCTTGTTGGGGCAGCATCAGTGAAGCTGAGTAGGAGTTGATTTTCCATCTCTCATAAAATGGAAGCAAGTGTGCTAGATTTCCCTGCCTGAATAGTAGTATTGGAGTTAACATCAATATGAACATCCACTCTCACTCATAAACAGAGGGAGTTAATAAGACAGTATGAAACAGAGTTGGTATTCAATGTTTCATTCTCACCCTAGTATCAGTGGGTTTCATTGAGGATCTGAACCTACACCCCACCTGGGATCTAGGAGACAGAATAAGATGGTGTGAATTGAAGCTAGTCAACACTCCACTTTCCTTCTGTTGTCAGCAGGCCCAGGGAAAGTTAAATGTCCATAACCATCTGGCAACAATGACACTGAGAGAGAAAGTATGAAACAGAGCTTCTTGGCACCCTATCTCCCACCAGTGTCAGCAAGATCCAATGAGCAACTAAGCCTATACCAACATTCAGCATCAGTGTCACAGAATGAGGTGATGTGAGGTAAAGATAGTCATCACATCTACCTCCCTTCATTCAGTAGGATCCCATAGGATGCTGAGCTTTTACCCTCACCTGGCATCAGTGAGGTAGAATATGGGGCTAGAATGACAGCTGCTTCCTACTCCCCTCCACAATTATCATCAGGGTCAAGCAGAGAACTCAGCTTTCCACTCCACCCTAGAGCAACAAAGCATTAGAGAAAGCCTTCCATTACTCCATTCCCTGGTGTCAGTGGGGCCAAGCAAGGAGTTGATCTTATATCTGTCTCACTCAGAGGCAATGAGGAGGAAACACCCTACCTTCACTAGGAAAGTGTGAAGAGTGCTGAAGGAAGAAGCTTAACTCCCACCCCTCCCCACCAATCTGTTAAGAAACATTGTGAGCCAGCATTCCACTTTTCCTACGGTATATCAGGAGGTCCCAGAGGGAATTTAAACATGCACATGCACGCACACACACACACACACACACTCACCTGTCCCTTTTATTGCACTTCAACAGATTAAATAGGACCACTGTCACATAAAATAATATCCAACAATGTCTAGGATACAATCATAATCACTTGTTATATCAAGAACCACAGAAATCACTATATGAATGACAAAAGACAATCAACAAATACCAACACAGGGTTAAATCAGAATTTGGAATTCTATGACAAAGATTTTAATAGAAGTCATCATAAAAATTCTTAAGCAAATACAAGTGAAAAAAACAGAAAATATCAACAAAACATATGAGTTATAAAAATGATCCACTTTTAGTTACAGAACAAGATGAAATAGACCACATTACCTCACACTTTTCTTCTAAACACAAGAAAAATCCTGAAAATAATTCAACAGACAGTTATAACTTTGAAAGGTGTAAAGAAATTTGACTGGCTAAGGTCCTCAGGAGTTGAACTACAACACTGCAGTGAATTCCTTGTGTTTTATTTTCTTAATTTCTTTATACACGCAGTACTGGGCAATAAGGAGCTCTACATGTGGGGTGCCTGGGTGGCTCAACCGTTAAACGTCTGCCTTCAGCCCAGGTCATGATCCCGGGGTCCTGGGATTGAGCCCTGATTCAGGCTCCCTGCTTCTCCCTCTCCCCCTCCCTTACTTGTGTTCCTTCTCTCGCTGTCTCTCTCTCAGTCAAATAAATAAAAAAATCTTAAAAAAAAAAGCTCTACATGTGACAACCACAAGACATAGTGAGACAAACAAAAAATAGAAAGAAAAGAAAAGAAAAGAAAAGCCTAATCTTGTTAGGCAAGTCACTGGGGAAGGGAAAGTCCATTGAGGACTTGGGAGGTAGACCCATACTCAATGACAGGAGTGGCTAATCTGCATACTGCAATATCACTAGCAAAATACATAAAGTGGCCCAATTCCCACATCACAGTGGTCAGCAGAAGTAGCAAAATCTACCATGAAAACCTCACTAGCAGAACCTGCAAGGGCAAACCAATCACTGCCTTGCATCAGCTAACAGCAATAGGTTGTATCTTCCTGCAGAAGCATCATGAACAGAATCTGGGTGGATCAAGACATGTGTTGCCTCAAAACTGCTGGCAATGGTGAGTAAGCTCTGTATGAATCAGTGCCAATAGTGAAACCAAGGAGGGGAGAAGCCATCCCCTACTCCATATCCATGTACAACCACGGAAGTATTTGAAGAAATAATGGCTAAAAAATCCCAAACTTGGTGAAAGACCTAATCTGTTCTCAGCATCAGGACCAACAGAACCTGTGGGCCAACCCATTCTCCATCCCACAACCACTGACAACAATAGGCCTGATCTAGCCATAATGGGGATATTAGCAGAGCTCAGGAGGGCTGCCAGAATATATATGATAAACCCATAAAGAATGACTGCTTGGGTGGTGCCTGGGTGGCTCAGTCATTAAGTGTCTGTCTTTGGCTCAGGTCATGATCCCAGGGTCCTGGGATTGGTCCCCACATCGGGCTTTCTGCTCAGCAGGAAGCCTGCTTCTCCCTCTCCCAAACCCCCTACTTGTGTTCCCTCTCGTGCTGTGTCTCTCTCTGTCAAATAAATAAATAAATAAAATCTTTAAAAAAAAAAGAATGACTGCCTGGTAAAACAGAAATTGAAATGGGGTTAAAAATCCCCTAATGTAATATCCAGTATGTTCCAGATACCATAAAACATTACTAGTCATCTAAGAACAATGACAATCATAACTTAAATGAGAAAACACAATCAATAGAAAACAATAAGATACATCAAATATTGAAATTATCTGATGATTTTAGAAAAGCTATTATAAAATTGTGTCAAGAAGTAATTATGATGATTCCTCTTGGAATGAATAAAAAAGAGAATCTCAGAAAAGAAACATAAGTTATTAAAAAAACACAATAAGAATTAAGGGTTGAAAAATAAAATAACCAAAATTTAAAATTACCAGAATGAATATGTAGAAGAGATGACAGAAAGAGTTGGTTAACTTGACAGATCAGCAGAATTTCCATGATAAACAACAAAGAAAGAATAGACTATAAAATAAAAATGGACAAAGACTCAGAAACCTGTGGTATAATAATCCAAGATCTAATATTTACATAATTTAATTTCCAGAAGTAGAGGATACAGTGATTGTGACTGAAGACATTATTGAAGAAATAATGGCTGAAACTTCTCAAATGTGATGAAAGGAATGAACCTATAGATTTAAAAAACTGAGTAAACATCAAATAGATTTATGCCAAATATGTCATAAAGTTCTGGAAACCAAATACAAAGAAAACAAATATTAAATGCAAGCAGAAAAATGATGCCTTACCAGTAGGAGGATACCAATTCCAATAACTGGATTTCTCATTTGAAGTCATGGAGATCAGAAAGCAGTGGTATATTTTTTAAAATACTGAAAGAAAAAAAAACAGTTAACTGAGAATTATACATTCAATGAAATTATCCCTCAGAAATGAAGGGTAAGAGGAGATATTCATGGAAAAAAAAATACTAAGATAATTTGTCCCCAGCAAATCTACCTTTGACTAATGCCTAAAGGAAGCTCTTCAAACAAAGGAAATGATAGGTATTCATTTACATCGACATGGATGGAACTGGAGGAGATTATGCTAAGTCAAATAAGTCAAGCAGAGAAAGACAATTATCATATACTTTCAATCATATGTAGGAAATAAGGAATAGCAGGGAAGACCATAGGGGAAGGGAGAGAAAACTGAAGAGGGGAGTGGAATCAGAGAGGGAGACAAACCATGAGAGACTATGGACTCTGGAAAACAAACTGAGGGTTTCAGAGGGGAAGGGGGTGGTGGGGTGGGATAGCTGGGTGATAGCTTTTAAGGAAGGCAAGTGATGTGATGAACATTGGATGTCATATGCAACTAATGAATCATTGAACACTACATCAAAAACGAATGATGTATTATATGGTGACTAACTGAACATAATAATAAAAAAAACAGAGGAAATGATAGGAAATGTTGGAACTTAATAAATTAAAGAAAAGCAGGCTGGGTAAAAGTAAAGGTAAATATAATCATTTTTTCTTCTTCCAATGAATTCCTTAAATCACATCTGACTGTAGAAGCAAAAATTATATCTGTTGCAGTGTCCAATATTTGTGGATAAAATACTAAAAATATATATTTAATAGTTGGGGAGTGTAAGCAGAGTTTCAATACTTCATTTGAAGTGGTAAAACATTGAGTATCAGTAGTCTGTGATAAGTTACATATGAATAATGGAATATCTAGGGAAACAACAAGAAAGCTATAAAAATGATATATTCAAAACAAGTATAATTAAAGCAAAACGAAATCCTAAAAAAAAAAAAGTAATCAGCAAGAAGCCATGGAAAGAGAAAAAGACAATAGAGGAAGAAAGGAAACAAATAGAACATAAATAATAATATGGCAGGCTTAAGTACTAACATATAAATAACATTATTATATATTTTTTCCAATATTTTATTTAAATTCAAGTTAGCTAACATATACTACAGTATTGGTTTCAGGAATAGAATTTAGTGGTCCATCACTTATATATAATACCCAATGCTCATTAAACAAGGACCTTCTTAACACCCATCACCCATTTAGACCATCCCCTCCAGCAACCCTCAGTTTGTTCTCTATAGCTAAGAGTCTCTAACGTCTTGCCTCCCTCTCTGTTTTTATCTTATTTTATTTTTCCTTCCCTTCCCCTATGTTCATCTGTTTGGTTTCTTAAATTCCACATATGAGTGAAATCATATGGTATTTGTCTTTTTCTGACTGACTTATTTCCCTTAGCATAATACACTCTAACTCCATCCACATTGTTGCAAATGGCAAGATTTCATTCATTTTAATAGCTGAATAATGTTATGTGTGTGTGTGTATATATATATATATATATATATATATATATATATAAATATATATATAGAACTACTTCTTTAACCATTCATCCGTTGATGGACATTTGGGCTCTTTCCTTATTTTAGCTATTATTGATAGTGCTGCTATAAACATCAGGATGCATATCTAATGGGAAAAATTCTCTTCAACTAACTCTGTTGGGAAAACTGGACAGCACCACGCAGAAGAAAGAAACTCACCACTTCTCACCACTTCCTTACACCATACACAAAAAATAAATTCAAAATGGATGAAAGACCTAAATGTAAGACAAGAACCCATCAAAATCTTAGAGTAGAAAACAGGCAGCGACTCTATGACCTTGGCCATAGCAACTTCTTGCTAGACACATCTCTAAAGGCAAGAGAAACAAAATGCAAAATAAACTATTGGGACTTCATCAAGATAAAAAGCTTTGGCACAGCAAAGGAAACCATATGGTAGACCAGATGGACTTAGGAGATATACATAGAACACTCCATCCTAAAACAACAGAATACTCATTTTTCTTGAGTGCACATGGAACTTTGTCAGAATAGACCACATACTGGGTCTCAAATCAGGTCTGAACCAATACCAAAAGACTGAGATTATTCCCTGTATATTTTCAGACCACAGTGCTGTGAAACTGGAACTCCATCACAAGAACAAAATTGGAGGGAATTCAAACACTTGGAAGTTAAAGAGCATCCTGCTAAAAAATGATTGGATTAACCAGGAAATTAAAGAAGAACTAAACCAATTCACGCAAACTAATGAGAATAAAAACACATCAGTCCAAAACCTATGGGATACTGCAAAGGCAGTCCTAAGGGGGAACTACCTAGCCATCCAAGCCTCTCTGACAAAAATTAGAAAAATCCCAAATGCACAGCTAACCTTACACTTAAAGGAGGTGGAGAAAGAACAGCAAATAAAACCTAAAGGAACCAGCAGAAGAGAAATAATAAAGATTAGAGCAGAGATCAATGAAATAGAAACCAGATAAACAGTAGAACAGATCAACAGTACTAGAAGCTGGTTCTTTGAAAGAATTAATAAGATCAATAAACCTCTGGCCAGATTTATTCAAAAGAAAAGGGAAAGGACCCAAATCAATAAAATCAAGAATGAAAGGGAAGAGATCATGACCAACACCAAAGAAATAGAAACAATTATTAGAAATTATTACCAGCAACTATATGCCAATAAATTAAGCAATCTGGAAGGAAAGGATGCCTTCCTGGACACTTATAAAATACCAAGACTGAAACAGGAAGAAATAGACAATCTGAATAGACCAATAACCAGAAACAAAATTGAAGCAGTGACCAAAAACCTTCCAATAAACAAGAGTGCAGGGCCAAATGGCTTTTCTGGGGAATTCTACCAAACATTTAAAGATGAAATCATACTTACTCTACTGAAGCTGTTTCAAAAAAATAGAAATGGAAGGGAAACTTCCAAATTGGTTCTCTGAGGCCAGCATTACGCTGATCACAAAACCAGGCAAAGACCCCATCAAAAAGGAGAATTACAGACCAATATCCCTGATGAACTTGGATGCCAAAATACTCAACAATATCCTAGCCAATAAGATCCAACAGTACATTAAGAGGGTTATCAATCATGACCAGGTGGTATTTATTCCTGGGATGCAAGGATGGTTCAACATTCACAAATCCATCAAGGTGATAGAGCACATTAATAAAAGAAAAATACAAGAACCATATGATCCTCTCAATTGATGGAGAAAAAACATTTGACAAAATACAGCATCCTTTCCTGATTAAAACTCTTCAGAGTGTAGGGATAGAGGGACATACCTTGATATCATAAAAGCCATCTATGAAAAGCCCACAGTGAATACCATTCTCAATGAGGAAAAACTGAGAGATTTACTCTTAATGTCAGGAAGACATCAGGGGTGCCCACTCTCACCATCTTTGTTAAACACAGTACTAGAAGTCCTAGCCTCAGCAATCAGACAGCAAAAAGTAATAAAAGGCATTCAAATTGGCAAAGAAGTCAAAATATCTCTCTTTGCAGATGACATGATACTTTATGAGGAAAACCCAAATTACTCCACCCACAAATTACTAGAACTCATTACAGCAATTCAGCAATGTGGCAGGATACAAAATCAATGCACAGAAATCTGTTGCATTTGTATACACAAACAGAGTGACTGAAGAAAGAGAAATGAAGGAATCAATCCCATTTGCAATTGCACCAAAAACCATAGCATACCTAGGAATAAACCTAACCAAGTTGGTAAAGAATCTGTACTCTAGAAACTATAGAACACTTATGAAAGTAATTGAGGAAGACACAGAGACATGGAAAACATTCCATGCTCATGGATTGGAGGAATAAACATTGTTAAAATGTTATACTGTCCAGAGCAATCTACACAATCAATGCAATCTCTATCAAACAGACATTTCATATCAGAGAGACTACAGACATTTTTCACTGAGTTGGAAGAAACAATCCTAAAATTTGTATGGAACCAGAAAAAAACCTGAAAAGCTGAAGGAATGTTGAAAAAGCAAAGCAAAGCTGGGGGCATCACAATGTCTGACTTCAAGCTATATTACAAAGCTGTGATCATCAAGACAGCATGGTATTGGCACAAAAAAACACATAGATCAATGGAACAGAATAGAGACTCTAGAAAAGGACCCTCAACATTACGGTCAACTAATCTTTGATAAAGCAGGAAAGAATATCAAATGGAAAAAAGACAGTCTCTTCAGTAAATGGTGCTGGGAAAATTGACAGCCACATGCAGAAGAATGAAACTGGACCATTCTCTTACGCCATACACAAAGATAAACTCAAAATGGATGAAAGACCTCAATGTGAGACAGGAATCCATCATAATCCTAGAGGAGAAATATAGGCAATAACCTCTTCCACATCAGCCACAGCAACTTCCTTCAAGACACATCTCCAAAGGCCAGGGAAACAAAATCAAAAATGAACTTTGGGGACTTCATCAAGATGAAAAGCTTCTACACAGCAAAGGAAACAGTCAACAAAACAAAAAAGACACTTCTTCAAATAATACATACAAATTGCTAACAGACACATGAAAAAATGTTGAACATCACTCACTAGTCATCAGAGAAATACAAATCAAAACCACAATGAGATACCACCTTACATCTGTTAGAATGGCAAAAATTAACAAGCAGGAAACAACAAATTTTGGCAAGGATGTGGAGAAAAGGGAACCCTCTTACACTGTGGATGGGAATGCAAGCTGGTACAGCCACTCTGGAAAACAGTATGGAGGTTCTTCAAGAAGTTAAAAATAGCGCTACCCCTATGTCCCAGAAATTGTACTACTAGGTATTTACTCCAAAGATACAGATGTTGTGAAATGAAGGGGCACATGCACCCCAATGTTCATAGCAGCTATGTCCACAGTAGCCAAACTGTGGAAAGAGCTGAGATGTCCATCAACAGATGAATGGATAAAGAATATGTGGTCATTTATACAATGAAATATTTCTCAGCCATCAGAAAGGATGAATAACTACCATTTGCATCAACATGATTGGAACTGGAGGGGGTTATCCTAAGTCAAATAAGTCAAGCAGAGAAAGACAATTATCATATGGCTTCACTCATATGTGTAACGTAGGGATAGCATGGAGGACCATAGGGGAAGGAAGGGAAAACTGAATGGGAAGAAATCAGAGGGGGAGACAAACCATGAGAGACTGGACTCCAGGAAACAAACTGAGGGTTTCAGAAGTCAGGTGGTGGTGGGATGGAGTAACAGAGTAATGGGCATTAAGGTCACGTGTTGTGATGAGCACTGTATATTTTATTCAACTAATGAATCATTGAACACTACATCAAAAACTAATGATATACTATATGTTGGCTAATTGAACATAATAAAAAAATGTAAAAAAAGAATGAATACTGTATTATTTATTTATTTAAGATTTTATTTATTTATTTGATAGAGAGAGACACAGTGAGAGAGGGAACACAAGCAGGGGATGTGGGAAAGGGAGAAGCAGGCCTCCCATGGAGCAGGGAGTCTGATGCGAGGCTCAATCCCAGGGCCCTGGGATCATGACCTGAGCTGAAGGCAGATGCTTAATGACTGAGCCACCCAGGTGCCCTGGATACTGTATTTTTTAAATGCTTTTTCTATACCAATTGAGAGGATCATGTGGTTCTTGTCTTTTCTTTTATTAATGTGCTCTATCACATTGGTTGATTTGCGAATGTTGAACCACCCTTGCATCCCAGGAATAAATCCCACCTGGTCATGATGGATAATCCTTTTAATGTACTGTTGGACCCTATTGGCGGGATCATGATAAGTATTTTGGCATCCATGCTCATCAGGGATATTGGTCTGTAATTCTCCTTTTTGATGGGGTCTTTGCCTGGTTTTGGGATCAGGGTAATGCTGGCCTTATTGAATGAATTTGGAAGTTCTCCTTCCATTTCTATTTTTTGGAACACCTTCAGTAGAATAGGTATGATTTCATCTTTAAGTGTTTGGTAGAATTCCCCAGGGAAGCTATCTGGCCCTGGACTCTTGTTTTTTGGGAGGTTTTGGTCACTGCTTCAACTTTGTTTCTGGTTATTGGTCTGTTCAGATTTTTATGGTTATTGAACCACCCCTGAAACACAGGATTAAATCCTACTTGACTGTGGTGAATAATTCGTTTAAAGTATTGTTGGATTTGATTTGTATTTTGTTGAGAATTTTTGCATCCATATTCATCAGGATATTGGTTTATAATTCTCCTTTTTAGTGTGGTCTTCATCTGGTTTTATAATCAAGGTAATGTTGGCTTCATAGAATGATTTTAGAAGTTTTCCTATTTTTTGGAATAGTTTTAGAAGAACAGGTATTAATCTTCCTTAAATGTTTGGTAGAATTCTCCTTGGAAGTCATCCAGCCCTGGATTTTGTTTGTTGGGAGATTTTTGATTACTGATTCAATTTCTTTGCTGGTTATGCATCTAATCAGATTTTCCTGTTTCAGTTTTGGTAGTTTATATGTTTCAAAGAATTTATCCATTTCTTTCAGATTGCCCAATTTGGTGGCATATAATTGTTCATAATATTCTTGTATATTTGTTTGTATTTCTGTGGTGTTGGTTGTGATCTCTCCTCTTTCATTCATGATTTTATTAATTTGGGTCCTTTCTCATTTCTTTTTGATAAACCTGGCTAGAGGTTTATCAATTTTGTTAATTCTTTCAAAGAACCAGCTGCTATTTTTGTTGATATATTCTACTGTTTTTTTTTTAATTTCTATATCAATTATTTCTGCTCTAATCTTATTATTTCCCTTCTTCTGCTGTTTTTAGGCTTTATTTGCTGTTCTTTTTCCAGCTGCTTTAGGTGTAAAGTTGGGTTGTGTATTTGAGATTTTTCTTGCTTTATGAGGAAAGCCTGCATTGCTATATACTTTCATCTTAGGACTGCCTTTGCTGCATCCCAAAGGTTTTGGACTATTGTGTTTTCATTTTCATTTGCTTCCATGTATTTTTTAATTTCTTCTTTAATTTCCTGATTAACCCATTCATTCTTTAGTAGGATGTTCTTTTTTCCATGTATTTGTGGCCTTTCCAAATTTTTTTCTTGTGGCTGATTTCAAGTTTCATAGCCTTGTGGTCTGAAAATATGCATGGTATGATCTCAATCTTTCTGTATTTGTTGAGTCCTGATTTGTAACCCAGTATGTGATCTATTCTGGAGAATGTTCCATGTTCACTCATAAAGAATGTGTATTCTGCTCCTTTAGTATGATGTGCTCTAAATTTATCTGTTAAGTCCATCTGGTCCAGTGTGTCCTTAAAAGACATTGATTCCTTGTTGGTTTGCTGCTTAGATGGTTTGTCCATTGTTGTAAGTGAGATGCTAAAATACCCTACTATCACTGTATTATTATCAATAAGTTTAAGTTTATTATTAATTGATTTATATATTTGGGTCTTACCAAGTTAGGGGCATAAATATTTACAATTATTAGATCTTCTCGTTGGATAGACCCTTTATTAAGATATAGTGCCCTTCTTCATCTCTTATTATAATCATTGTTTTTAAAATCTACTTTGTCTGCTATAAGTATGGCTACTCCAGCTTTCTTTAGATGTCCATTAGCATGATAAATGTTTTTCTATTCCTCACTTTTAATCTGGAAGTGTCTTTGTTTCTAAAATGAGTCTCTTGTAAGGGGCGTATCAGTGTGTCTTTTTTTTTTTCCTCTGTTCTTATATCATATGTCTTTTGATTAGAGCATTTAGTCCATTTATGTTCAGAGTAATTATTGATAGATGTGAATTTAGTACCATTTTATTACCTGTAAAGTCACTGTTCCTGTAGATTATCTCTGTTCCTTTCTAGTCTT
Organism: Callorhinus ursinus; assembly: GCF_003265705.2. Taxonomy (NCBI): domain Eukaryota; kingdom Metazoa; phylum Chordata; class Mammalia; order Carnivora; family Otariidae; genus Callorhinus; species Callorhinus ursinus. The sequence goes on from NW_027397129.1 coordinate 5,005,902, forward strand.
TATTGCTTTTGGTCTCTCTTTCTCACTCACAGAGTCCCCTTTAATATTTCTTGCAGAGCTGGTTTAGTGTTCATGAACTCCTTTAATTTTTGTCTAGGAAACTCTATCTCTGCTTCCATTCTGAATGACAACCTTGCTAGATAAAGTGTTTTTGGCCGCATATTTTTCCCATTTAGTACATTGAATGTATCATGGCACTCTCTACTGGCCTGCCCAAATTCTGTAGATGGGTCTGCCACTAAGATTACGTGTTTACCCTTGTTGGTTAAGGACCTTTTGTCCCTAGCTGCTTCCTGAATGTTTTTTCCTTTGTATTTTGCAAGTTTCACTATGATATATCTTAGTGTTAACCTGTTTTGTTGATTTTGAGGTGAGTTCTCTGTGTCTCCTGGACTTGAATGAACATTTCCTTCCCCAGATTAGGGAAATTCTCAGCTATAATTTGTTCAAATAAGCCTTCTGCCCCTTTTCTCCTCTCTTCTTCTTCTGGGTATCCTGTGTTAAGGATATTGTTGTGCTTTATGGAATCGCTCAGTTCCCTATGTCTATATTTATGATCTAGTAGTTTGTTTTTCCCTCTTATTTTCAACTTTGTTATTTTCCATAATTTTATCTTCTATATCACCTATTCATTCCTCTGCTTTTTCCATCCTCATTGTGATTAAATCCAGGCAGTTTTGCATCTCAGTAATAGCATTTTTTTTTTCTAATTTGGCCTGACTAATTTTTAGGTCTCTTTTCTCAGTAGTAAGTTTTTCTCTGGTGTTTTTTATGTTTTCTTTAAGCCAAGCTAGTATTCTTATGACTGTTGTTCTAAAGTCTTGTTCAGACATATTGCTTATATCTGTTTAGAGCAAATCCTTGGCTACTATTTCCTTTATCATTTTTGGGGGGAGGATTGCTCCATCTTGTCATTTTGTCTAGAATTTTTTGTTTGTTTTGTTTTGTTTTTTAGTGTTATGAAAGCTTGTTATGTTTCTTGCTACTGAGAGTAATGCTATATTAAAAAAGGGTCATACAATGCCCAGGTTCTACTGCTTCAAGAAAATTTTCTGGTGTATGTTGTGTGCACTCTGCTGTTGTGTTTTGTCCACTCTTTCCCAGAGTCAGTCCTCTGCAGAGTTCCTCCTTGCTTGCAGTGGGGAGTGTTCAGACCTTTAACAAGGTGTGTTTTGATTTGTTTGTTAAAATTAGAGCAATTAAAAAAAACAGCCTGATCAAAAATAAAAAAGGAAAAAAGAAGAAAAAAAGCAAACAAACCAACAAACAAAAATGATAAGGCTGATTCCAAAGAAAAAGAGGAGGAAAAAAGTCTGATCTAAAAAATTGAGAAAAGTAAACAGACAAACAAACAAGCAAACAAAAAACTATAAGCTTGATTCCAAAGACAAAAGAAAAAATAAATAAATAAACCTGGTCCTATTTCCACCATAGCTGAAGTTGATGCTTTGGAGCACTCTATGATTAGTAGATTTGGTATATGTGGGGTGTAGGAAACAGAATGCCACAATGACCACTGGTGCATGTTCACTCAGACTCCAAGATCTCTGAGAAAACTCAAGATTGCAAGGTTAGAAATAGCCTGAAAGGATCAGAGTGAAATGCCCTTGGAACGTGTGTGGTCAGTTCTAAAGTACGCAGCAGAAGATGTTTTATAGATAGGAAGCCAGCTGTAAACAGCACACTGTGCACTCCCCTCTTTGTTCCCTTGTCCTGTAAATTCTGTTTTAAAGATTCTTACGTGCTTGACTAATCTTGTATACATGGAAGAATGTGCCTTATTATGCCCCTGCTTTAGAAGTTATATAAGAGTATGGAAAATAAACCTCGGCACCTCGGGCTATTTGCTCGGGGTCCCCTGTGCCTTGCTATACTGTCGTCTTTTTTTCTCAGTTCCTTCGCCGCCCCAGGTCCCCAACTCTCTGAGGTCAATGAGTGGTGCCCAAACAGGGACCTGAAGCCCCCATCAAGGAGTGATCGGCCAACAATAGGAACCCTACAGAAAGTGGTAAGTATGAAAGTTTATTACAGGGTTATGGGGCAATCAAATTCGAAAGTATCAGGTTTTGCTGCATTGATACATCATTTTCTTAAAGAATATGGAGCTAAACTTACTAAGCAGTGCATAGAAAAGTGTTTGGAAACAGTAGTTGAATATAATCCTTGGTTTCCGGATGAAGGCTCCTTAGATGAGGAGACTTGGATCCGAGTGAAAGATAATGTCTTGAAGGCTATGAGACAAGGTGAAACAATTCCCCTTGATTTCTGGCCCATTTGGGCTTTAGTACGAATGGTTATCAATACTATGGAAACGGGATAAGTTAACCCCGGCTGAGGTTGCTAAAGAAACTACTAACTCTTTACATACATATGAACTAGACGATGAGACTTTAGAAAAGGCTAAGACTGAAAGTAAAAAAGTTTTCGAGGCTTAACAGTCCCAGCTGTTACCCACGGCCCCTCCGTTTTTTTTTTTTTTTAAGATTTTATTTATTTATTCATGAGAGACAGAGAGAGAGAGAGAGGCAGAGGGGGAAGCAGGCTCCCAAGGAGCAGGGAGCCCAATGTGGGACTCGATCCCAGGACTCTGGGATCATGACCTGAGCCGAAGGCAGACACTTAACCATCTGAGCCACCCAGGCGCCCACGGCCCCTCTGCTTTTAACAGAGGACCCTACCGAAGATGATCAACCTCCCTCCATGATAGATTTATTCCCTCTTAAAAGATCCTCTCTAGCTCTCTCACCTCTGGAAAAGGAACTCCGACGGCAAGAGGCTAATGATCTATTTATGGCTTTCCCCATAGACCGAACACAAGCTGCTGCTCCCGTCTGTGAGGGATTAGATTCAAATACCTTAAGGGAACTAAAGAAGGCTTGCCACTTGTATGGACCCACAGCCCCTTATACTATAGAGATTTTGAAATCTTGGGCAAATTCTGGGGAGTGGATCCCTTATGATTGGCATATGGTTGTACGGGCTTGCCTTAAGCCACAGGATTTATTACAATGGAAAATGTGGTTATCAGATGCCACCTATATGAAAGCCTGGGCAAATCAGGCTAACCCAGCCATGCATCATATTTCTTTTGAAATGCTCACTGGCTCTGGCCCCTTTTCAGATGTTCGAGAGCAGTTGGTCAACACTCCATCTGCAGCCGCAGTGCAAGTATCTGAAATTGCCCTCGCAGCTTGGGGAAAGCTAACCCCTTCAGGGGAAGTGGGGCAAAGTTATATAAAAATTATGCAAGGGCCTACAGAATCATATACTGATTTTATTTCTTGGCTCAAAATGGCTATTGACCACCAAGTCAATAATAAACCTGCTAAAGAGCACTTGCTAAGACAGCTTGCTTTTGAAAATGCTGATGAGGACTGCCAAGCGGCCATTCAGCCACATAGGGAAACAGGAAACATTCTCGATTATCTTCGTCTATGTAAAAATATTAGCACTCTTACACATCAAGCTTGGATAGCCTCCCTTCAACTCATGGCCCTACAAAAACAACAGGATATAAAATGTTATAATTGTGGGAAAGTAAGACATGTCAAGAAGGAATGCCGTAAAACCCCCCAACCTAGAGCCAATTCTCTTTCTAATACTGCCCCTAGCCTCTGCCTTTGTTTCAGCAAAGGCAAACACTGGGCCAAGGAAGGCAAATCCAAATTTGACAGGCAAAGTAACCCATTCCCACTAAGGTCGGGAAACGGGATGCGGGGCCACCCCCGGCCCCGAACAACAACGGGGGATTCAATATGTCGCCTCTCCAGCAGCAACTTCCTGCTGCGTACATAAACCTTCCGTGTTATCACTCAGTCCTGCCACCCAGGGAAGTGCCGCAGTAGATTTAACCACTCCTTTTACGGTAAGTCTTCACCCTGGTCTCAGCCCTCAAAAAATACCCATGGGTCATTATGGACCTTTACCAAGAGGAACCGTGGGTCTTGTGCTAGGAAGATCTAGCCTAAATCTTAAAGGAGTCCAGGTGATGACTGGAGTAATAGATTTTGACTATGAAGGAGGAATAATGGTGGTCGCACAGACTTGGGTTCCTTGGACCTTTAAGGGAGGAGATAGAATTGCTCAGTTATTATTATTGCCCTATGTACAAATTGGTCAGTCCCACAGATCAGATGAAGAGGATTCAGTAGTACTGATACTCTCATGGTTAAATGGGCTTCATTATTGACTCAGACTGATTGTCCTTCTGTGACTCTTAAAATTAGAGGAAGGACTTTCTCAGGTCTAGTAGATTCTGGAGCCGATATTTCAGTAATAGCTTCCCAGCCTTGGCCTAATACCTGGCACATGCAAGCAACCTCTAGTTCGGTAGAAAGAATAGGTTTTGTGATGGCAGAAGAAATTCGACAAAGTAGTGTGCCACTTAAATGTGAGGGACCAGACGAATTAGAAAGAATTATCCAGCCTTTCATCTTAAATCCCCCCATTAATCTTTGGGGAAGAGACCTCTTGCAACAGTGGGGAGCCGAGCTAGTCATCTCCCCAAATCGACCAGTTAATCAAATCATGACAAAGATGGGCTATAAGCCAGGATAGGGCTTAGGCAAACAACATCAAGGAATCATAGAGCTTATCATTGCCCAAAGACAAACTCATAGGACTGGACTGAGTTACCATTTTTTCTAGGGGTCATTGAGGAAAAGAGGCCTGCCCCTATTAAAATAACATGGAAAACTTCTTCCCCGGTTTGGACTCCTCAGTGGCCCCTCTGATAGAAAAATTGCAGGCCTTAGAACAAATTATTCAAGAACAATTGCAGGCAGGACATATAGAGCCTTCACAATCTCCTTAGAACTCTCCTGTTTTTGTTATCAGAAAGAAATCAGGTAAGCGGAGGCTCTTAATAGACCTTCGGAATGTTAATCCCATCATGGAGCCCTTGGGTGCCTTGCAGCCTGGGTTACCCACTCCTACAGCCATTCCCAAACAATGGCCATTGATAATAATAGATCTTAAGGATTGTTTCTATACCACAGCCATTCACCCTGAGGATAAGGAGAAATTTGTCTTTTCTATTCCCAGCACTAACAATAAGGAACAAATGAGACAATATCAATGGACAGTTTTGCCACAAGGCATGACTAATTCTCCTACCATGTGTCAGTATTATGTTGGCCAGGTCCTCAGACCTGTAAGAGATCATTATCCTCGATCCTATAGCATTCATTATATGGATGATATTTTGCTGGCATCACAAACAGCAACCGAATTACAAGATGTTTATCAGGCCACTTCCCAACATTTGACTTCTGCCGGTCTCAAAATAGCCCTGGAGAAAATCCAAACAACTACTCTGGCTTCTTATCTAGGCACTGTGGTAAATAGAACCGCAGTGAAATCTCAAACAGTGCAAATGCGTAGGGATACCCTCCTTACTCTTAACGATTTTCAGAAACTCCTAGGAGACATTAATTGGATTCGCCCTCTCCTAGGGAATCCTACTTATAAATTACAAAATTTATTTAACACTTTACAAGGTGATTCTCTGCTTTAGATAGTCCTCACACTCTATCCTCAGAGGCAGAAGCCGAACTGCAGTTTGTTGAGGAGAGATTAAAAATTGCTTTTGCTTAGAGGTATGATGATTCTCTCCCCCTGCTTCTTATTTTCCCTACCCCTCATTCTCCAACTGGTGTCTTAGCGCAAGAAGACAAACCTCTCGAATGGGTGACTTTACATACAAAAACTTCTCGAACTGTTACTCCATATCTATCTCTTGTCGCTTCACTCATCCTCCAAGGATGAAAGTATTCTATTCAAATTCTTGGTTTTGAGCCAGCACTCATTGTTTTACCTATCTCTTCCACATTTTTTAAGGAAGTCCTTCCTTTCTCTACTGATCTGCAAATATCTCTTGCTGATTATACTGGGCACATAGGTTGCCACTATCCGTCAGGTAAACTATAGGACTTCCTAAAGCGCACTGCCTGGGTTATAAATCGCATAGTTTATAACGCCCCAATCCCCTCAGCTCCTACATACTTTATTGATGGCTCTTCCTCCGGGCACACCAGAGTCTGGGGCCCTGCTATTCAGCGCTCCATGAAAACACCTTACACTTCTGCTCAACAAGTCGCAGTTGCAGCTTTATTGTTCTTATTGCAGAATGTTCATTATCCTATGAATATCGAATCTGATTCTGCTTACGTAGTTGGCATTGTTGCGCCTTTGGAAACAGCTCTTATTTCCACAACTCATTCTATCATTAACCCTTTGCTTCAGGAATTACAATTAGAAATTCATTCTTGAACTCACCCTTTGTTCATTACTCATCTGCTCTCATTCTAACCTCCCTGGACCTCTTACACAGGGAAATCAGTCTGCTGATTTATTGGCTACTCCTATTTTTTAAACTCCACAAGTAGAACATGCCCATCTTCAAACCAACGCCAACCGCCTACATTCACACTATAACATACCCTTGCGCTCTGCCAGGCAAATAGTCTCTTCCTGTCCTATTTGTCAACCTCTACATTTAGCTGATGATCCAGCGGGCATCAATCCCAGAGGCACAGCTCCTGATTGTATTTGGCAAATGCACGTTACTCATTTCCCACCTTTCAGACGTCTCTCGTATATTCATGTTACAATAGACACTTTTTCAGGATTTCTTCATGCTACTCCATTGACGGGAGAAAAGGCTGGGCATGTTATCTCTCATTTACTTGAATGTTTCGCTATTATGGGGTTAGCTACTTGTATCAAGACAGATAATGGCCCAGCATATACTAGCAAGAAAGTACGAGAATTCCTTGCAGAATGGCAAATACAGCATATCACAGGTATTCCTTATAATCCTCAAGGACAGGCTGTAGTAGAAAGGGCACATGCCACCATTAAAAAACAGCCCCATAAAACTATTTCAAAAAAGAAAAGGGGAATCTCTCCCCGAGACGTCATGGCACAAACCTTATTTTAAATTTTTTAAACTTACCCCGAGGAGAACCATATACTAGAGCTGACAAACATTTCTCACCAGCCTCAATCTCAACTTAGGATGCACCCATGTGGATAAAAAAAATGAGGAAAATAATTGGTTGCCTGGGAAATTAATTACTCGAGGCCCTGGTTATGCTTGTGTCATTCCAGATTGATCCACTCGAGCAATTTGGATACCTTTTTGGAAAGTCCGGCCCAGGACCCGTGATAAAGAGAACAGAAGAGGTCTCTCAAGCCACTGTAGGGATTGACTACCCAACCCCTTGTCCGAGAGATGGCAACACTCTCCTTGAAGAGACCTCAAAAACAAAAATTGCCCCCGACAACACCCCCAACTTGGGGGCAACTGAAGACCTTCACTCAGAGGGCAGAGCGAGTCCTGGAGATGACCAGATCTACCAAAACCCCTGAACATTTGTTCCTGGCTATGTTAGCGGTGGTGACATGCACCTCTGTGCAGTATGGATTCCATCCTTCTTCTCCAGGCCCATATGGGGGTCTGGATCCCGGATACTGTACCCTCAAAAAAAACAAATGAGTGCCCAAAATCTCCATCACAGTGCTTACAATAGCGGCTAATTTGAAAAAAGAAAGGGGGAGCTGTAGGAAACAGAATGCCACAATGACCACTGGTGCATGTTCACTCAGACTCCGAGATCTCTGAGAAAACTCAAGATTGCAGGGTTAGAAATGGCCCGAAAGGATCACTGTGAAATGTGTGTGGTCAGTTCTAAAGTACGCAGCAGAAGGAACGTGTGTGGTCAGTTCTAAAGTACGCAGCAGAAGATGTTTTGTAGATAGGAAGCCAGCTGTAAACAGCACACTGTGCACTCCCCTCTTTGTTCCCTTGTCCTGTAAATTCTGTTTTAAAGATTCTTACGTGCTTGACTAATCCTGTATACATGGAGGAATGTGCCTTACTATGCCCCTGCTGTAGAAGGCATATAAGAGTATGGAAAATAAACCTCGGCACCTCGGCTGTTTGCTCAGGGTCCCCTGTGCCTCGCTATACTGTCATCTCTTTTTCTCAGTTCGTTCGCTGCCCCAGGTTCCCGACTCTCTGAGGTCGACAGTGGGAGACTGTGTTGGTCCACTGGGGGAGAGGCCTACTGCACTGGCTCATACTCCAACCTGCCCTAGTAAAGATGCCCTTGCAGGGTGCAGGGTGGTGGGGTTTGGTGTAAGTGGCTCCAGCCTCCACTGGGGGTTCTGTGTTGCTTGCTGAAGTCCAACTGTGCTAGTGGGTGTGGGGGGGGGGTGGGGAGGGGAAGATGGTTTCATCCTGCCCTCTCACCCCGGGGAGGGGAACTTGCTCCTGCCACTGTTCAGAAAGTTCTCACAGAAAAGCAACAATCTCCCCTCCTTTGCCTCAGGTTTCCATCAGATACCTGCCCTCAACCTGTCTGTGCCCAGAACGCCAGCATGACCAGCACCTCAGTTCTGTTTTATCTCTGGTGCACAGATGGGATTCCAAACTCCAAATCTTAAAGGACCTGGCGAGGTGGGGACCTACTCTCCTCCCCTGGAGGAGAGCCTCACAGCATTTCACCAGGCATCAGTCTGTCCCAGAAAGGCAGTTGCACAGCCTTGCAAGTGCCTGGAGTCTATGGTGAAGCATAGCAAAAAGCTGCAACCAGGTTATCTGACCTGTGTGCATGTCTCTGTCCCCTGCTGTTGAATGGCCACTCAATGACACCTGCTAGGTTTCTTGTCTTTGGAAAGATGTTATAGCCTCTTTCAAATGAACTGCAGAAAGGGGAACATTCTCTTCCAGTGCAACCCAGGGGATGCCCACACCATGCTGTCCACTCTCTGCTCCAGGCCTTTATGCTCCCTTTCCCCGGGAGCACTCCAGTAAATGGTGTGGACTTCTAAAACCTCAGAATTCGAGCTCAACTCTTTGCAAAACCTTGGTATCGTCAGTTCCTCTCAATTCCTCAGTCAATGGTCTTGAAGTGTTTTTCTTGCATGAACCTGACACACTGTTCTTTCTCCCCCTCTCCCCCTCTCTCACTGTCTTCTCTCCATGAAAAGGGCTCCCTCCCCTCTGCAGCACCATGGCTTTTCTTTCCCCCAGTTCATGTCTCTGCACCTCACACTTGCCACTTTCTCTCCCTCTGATTGTACAGATTGTTATTTTAATTCTCAGATTGATTTCTTAGTTGTCTAAAATGATTTGATGTTGATCTAGCTGTGTTTGAGGAATAAGGCAAGTCCAGGGTCTCCCTACTACTCTGCCATCTTAACTTCTTACCCCTCCTAAATAATAACTCTAAATGAAAAGGGTCACTATACTCCAAATAAAATACAGTTTGGCCAAGTGAATTTAAAAATTGACTCTACTGGAGTGCGTGGGTGGTTCAGTCTGTTAAGTGGCTGCCTTTGGCTCAGGTCATGATACCTGGGTCCTAGGATTGAGCCACACATCAGGCTCCCTGCTCAGTGGAGAGACTGATTCTCTCTCCCTCTGCCTGCCACTCTGCCTACTTGTGCTCTTTATCTCTCTGTCAAATAAATAAAATCTTAAAAAAATGACTCTACTATAGGCTGAATAGAAGAAGTACACTGCAAAATAAAACATAAGTTGAAAACAAAAGTATAAAAAAAATATCATGCTAACATTACTCAAAAAAGCAGAAATGGTTTATTACTATCAGAAAAACTTCATAACAAAAAAAAATTCTAGTGGCAAAGACGCACATTACATAATTATAAAAAGATAAGCCCACCAAGACATAGCAATCCTAAATGTGTATTCAAATAACACGAGGGCTTCAAAATACGTGATACAAAACCTGGTGAAGCTGAAAGGAAAAATAGATGAATTCATAAATATAGTTTGATATTTCAAATTCCCATTGCCAGTAATTGATAAAATTACTATATAGAAAATTAGCAAAGATATTGAACTCAACAACATATTAATTAATAGGATCTAATTGATATCTATGGAACACTTTATTTAATAACAGAACAATACACATTCTTTGCAAGTGTCCATGGAATGTTCACCAAGATAAACCATGTCTTGGATATTCAACTTCAACTTATATTTAAAAGTTGAAATAATACAAATATTTTCTCTGATCATTATGGATACAAAGTAGATACGATAATAGAAAGACAACAGGAAGATCTACAAATACTTGGAAATGTTCTTAAAAATGTATATTTAAAGAAACCAAGAAGAAATTCAAAAGAAAGAGGTCAAAGTGAAGTCTAAAGAAAATAAAATGTTAAACAGAACTAGATGAAAATAAAACACATAAAAATTTTGGGATATAACTACAGCAGTGTTGTAAAGGAAATTTATAGTACAAAATGCTTACATTAGAAAAAAAGAAAGAAAGTCAAGAAAGGAGGAAAGGAGAAAGAAACCTAACACAAGCAAAAAGAAATGTATAGTAAGAGCAGAAATCAATGAGATTGCAAACAGGAAAATAATAGAGAAAACAAACCATTAGCTAGTTATTCAAAAATTTTGATACAATTCATAAATCTCTAGCAGAACTGAAAAAGATACAAACAGAAAAGACACTGATAGCCAAAATCAGGAGCAAAACAAAGATTTCAACACAGAACTAGCAACTATCAAAAAAAAAAAGAATAATATAAAAAAATATGGTATTTAAATTGGGCAGTTTAAAAGAAATGGACCAATTCTTTGAAATTCACATATCACCAAAACACAACTAAGATGAAATAGTGTAAATAGTCCTATAACAATTAAGAACTTATAATTAATAATTAAAAATCTTCAAACAAAATTCCAGTACTAGATGGTTTCATTGGACATTTCTATAAAATATTTATGAATACCAATAGTACACAATTGTTCAATTACCTTCTATTCATATTATTGGTGAAGGAGGGGCTCCCACCCAAAATGATAAGAGATGGCAGAATACCCAACACCCAACAATGGACAGATTATATTTGCAGTTTATTAGTGACATATACTCACATCCTGGGGAAAAAGAACATGGCAAACCATGCAGGGCTACACAAGGGTTATACTCAGGAATAGATTGAACCAACAGAGGTTGTGGAAGGCAGGCTTTATAGTAGTTAAAGGGTGATGTGATCTTTGTTTTTGTTTGTTTCATTTTGTTTTAGAAGTTTGCAATTTTCTTGTTTGAATAATTCCAAGGGCACACAGTAAAGTGAAATCCATTAGTTTGAGGACTGGGTGGGTGACAGATGATCTGGCTGATAGAGGAACTAGCTAGGTCAGGAAACTTTCCCTCTGGATTGGGGGTCTATCTGGTGAAAGCAAGACAATGGTTAAGCTTTTGAGGCCATATGATCTTCAAAGTTAGAAAGGCAGCATATGAAATTTTAGTGCTTATAATACAACAGCTTCTTCCAGAAAATAGGTGAGAACACTTCTCAATTAATTTTATGAAGTCATTGTACACTAATAATAAAACCAGACAAAGGCAGGGACAAAAAGAAAGTTACAAACCAATATCTCTCATGAACTTATATGCAAAAAGTAATCAATATAATATAAGGAAACTAAAGTCAGCAATGTATAAAAAGAATTATGCAATATGACCAAGTGGGATTTATTCCAAGTATGCAAGATTGGCTCAACATTAAAAAATCAATCAATGTGGCAGGGCCGACACAAGCTGCTTAACTTGTTTGGAGGCAGTCCCATAGCCTTGTGCTCTGGTGAGAATGCCCTTCTCAGTTAAGCTGCCCCATTCCCAGTGCAGCAGGCCCCTCCTCAAGAAGACCAGCACAAGCCATTGCCCACATCACATCTTTAAAACCTGGAGTTTTAAAGGTCAGCAGGCTTGTCAGGGATAGAACCAAGAGGGCACTGCACTGCTCCTGGAGAGAAGGGAAGCAAAAAACCTGGAGGCAGACAGTGTGGGAACAACAATCTAAAAAATGCCTGGGACACACAATAGGGAGATAATTTTCTCTTTTCAGAATACTTCCCTGAGAGCAGCATGCACAGACACCCCTCTCTGGGGAAAATGGGGCTAGTTGGTGTTATTTCCCTCCCTCCCCCAGCATAAAAACAGAGATGCCAACAAGAAACAGCATAGGGCCAACACAGCCTCCCTAACTTACAAGTCCCACACCCCTGTACTCTGAAAGGACTGCCCTTCTCAGTCAAGCTGCTTGAGTCTCATCATTACAGTCCCCTTCCCCAGAAGACCAGCAGAATCCACCGCCTAAACCACATCTCCTGACCAGATTCTGCAGGGCTTCTTTTCATCAGGTCTCATTGAACAAACAGACAAGTGCACACCTAGTTAAAACTCATCACATTCTGGTCAAGGACCAAATACTGCTCACTGCAGACAAGGAAATCCTCTGCAGATGACTGGCCTGAAGAATAAAGCAGCCAAAGTACAAGAGCAGAGCACACACAACACACACCAGAGACATTCCGTGAAGCACCAAGCACTGAACACTATGTGATCTCTTCTTCACAAAACCATTACTCTCAGAAGCAGGAAACAGCTGGCTTTTCTAATACGGAAGAAGGTAGAAACTCAGACAAAATGTCATGATGAAGGAATTCATCTAAATGATGAATTTAGAGACAACAGTATAAGGCCATGGCCAAAGATCTAAATGAAACAGATGTTAAGTAACAACCTGATGGAGAATTTTAAACAACAATGATAAGGATACTCATTGGATTTTGGAAAAGAATAGAAGAAATAGGGAGACACTTACCACAGATATAAAGGAGTTAAAAAAGAGGGGCGCCTGTGTGGCTCAGTTGGTTAAGCGTTTGCCTTCAGCTCGGGTCATGATTCCAGGGTCTTGGGATTGAGCCCCACATCGGGCTCCTCACTCTCTCTCACTATCTCTGTCTCTCTCTCAATTAAAAGAAGAGTTAAAAAAGAATAAATCAGAAATTAAGAATGCAGTAAATGATTTGGAAACAAGTTTGGTGCAATGAACAACAGTCTGGAAGAAGCCGAGGAAAGAATTAGTGATACAGAAGACAAAATAATGGAAAATGATGAAGCTGAAAAAAAGAGAGAAAGAAGATCTATGGAACATGAGAATAGACTTAGGGAACTCCATGACTCCATAAAATGTAATAACATTCAAATTATAGGAGTCCCAGAAGAAGAAGAAAGAGAAAAGTGGCAAAAATGTTATTTGAGGAAATAATAGCTGCAAATTTACCTAACCTGGGTAAGGAAACAGACAACCAGATCCAGGAGGCACAAAGAAGTCCCATCAAAATCAACAAAGGCAGGCCAACACCAGGACATAATGTACTTAAATTTGCAAAACAGAGTGATAAAGAAAAATAATCTTAAAAACAACAAGACAAAGAAGTCTTTAAATTACAAGGGAAGACCCATAAGGCTAGTTGGAGATTTCTCAACAGAAACTTGGCAAGCCAGAAGGGGGTAGCATGATGTATTCAAAGTGCTGAATGGGAAAAATCTGTAGCCAAGAATACTCTATTCCAAAAGGCTATCATTCAGAATAGAAGGAGAAATAAAGAGTTTCCTAGACAAACAAAAACTAAAGGAACTCTTGACCACTAAACCAGGTCTGCAAGAAATCTTAAAGGGAACTTTATCAGTGAAAAGGAGAGACCCAAAGTGACAAGAACAAGTATCAGAGAAAGTCTCCAGAAACAATGGCAAAGCAAGTCATAAAATGGCACTAAAAACATATCTATCAATAATTACCCTGAATGTAAATGGACTAAATGTCCAATCAAAAGACATGGGATGTAAGAATGGATGAGAAAACAAGATCCATCTGTATGCTGGTTACAAGAGACTCATTTTAGATTTAAAAACACATGCAGAGGGCGCCTGGGTGGCTCAGATGGTTGAGCGTCTGCCTTCGGCTCAGGTCATGATCCCGGGGTCCTGGGATCGAGTCCCACATCAGGCTCCCTGTTCCTTGGGAGCCTGCTTCTCTCTCTGCCTCTCTCTCTCTCTGTCTTTCATGAATAAATAAATAAAATCTTTAAAAAAAAACACATGCAGATTGAAGGTGAGAGGATGAAGAAAATTTTATCACAAAGATACACATCAAAAGAAAGCCAGAGTACCAATATTTATATCAGAAAAACTAGATTTTAAACCAAAAACTGAAACAAAAGATGAGGAAGGGCACTATATCATAATAAGGGGGAAGATCTGACAAGAAGATCTAACAATTGTAAATATTTATGCACCCAACATGGGAGTATCCAAATGTATAAAGCAATTGATAACAAACATAAAGGAGCTCATTAATAATAATACAATAATAGTAGGGGACTTCAACACCTCCCTCACATCAATGGAGAGATCATCCAAGCAGAAAATCAACAAGGAAACAAAGGCTTTGATTGACACACTGGACTAGATGGATTTAACAGATATATTCAGAAGATTTCATCCTAAAACAGCAGAATATGTATTTTTTTCAAGTGCACATGAGACATTCTCCAGAATAAATCACATACTGGGTCACAAATCAGGTCTCTACTGCTACAAAAAGACTGAGATCATACCATGCATGTTTTCAGACAAGAATGCTATGAAACTTTAAGTCAACCACAGGAAAATATTTGGAAAGACCACAAATACATGGAGGTTAAAGAACATCCTACTAATGAATGAATGGGTCAGCCAAGAAAATTTAAAAATAAATAAATAATTACATGAAAACAAATGAAAATGAAAACATGATGATCCAAAACATTTGGGATGCAGCAAAAGCGGTCATAAGAGGGAAATATATAGCAATATGGGCTTACCAAAAGAAGCAAGAAAAATATTAAATAAACAATCTAATCTTACACCAAAAAGAGCTAGAAAAAGAGCAACAAAGTTTAAAGTCAGTAGAAAGATGGAAATAATAAATATTAGAGCAGAAATGATATAGAAACTAAAAAACAATAGAACAGATCTATGAAATCAGGAGCTGGTTCTTTGAAAAAACAATAATAAACTGATAAACCTCAAGCCAGACTTATCAAAAAGAGAAGAGAAAGGACACAAATAAATAAAATCACAAATAAGAGAGGATAAATTACAATCATCAACAAGAAATATGAACAACTATAAGAATATTATGAAAAACCATATGGTAACAATTTGACAACTTGGAAGAAATAGATAAATTCCTAGAAAAATATATACTAATAAAACTGAAACAGGGAGAAATAGAAAACTCAAACAGATTGATAACCAGCAAAGAAATTGAGTTAGTAATAAAAAATTGCCCAGCAAACAAAAGTTCAGGACCAGATGGCTTCAGAGGCAAATTCCACCAAACATTTAATGAATTACTTCCCCTTCTTCTCAAAATATTCCAAAAAATAGAAAAGGAAGGAAAATTTGCAAACTCATTCTAGGTTGCCAGCATTACCCTGATAACAAACCAGATAAAGACTCCACTAAAAATTAGAACTAGAAACCAATATACACCTGATGAACATGGATTCAAGAATTCTCAATAAAATACTAGGAAAACGAACCCCACAATACATTAAAAGAATCATTCACCACGCTCAAGTAGAATTTATTCCTGGGTTGCAAATGTGGTTCAATATTGGCAAATCAATCAATATGATATACTACATTAATAAAAGAAAATATAGGAATCATATGACCATTTCAATAGATACAGAAAAAGCATTTGACAAAGTGCGGCATCCATTCATGGTAAGAACCCTCAAAAATGTATGTTTAGAGGAAATATAATTCAACATAATAAAGACCATATATGAAAACCCAAAGCTAATATCATCCTCAATGGGGAAAAACTGAGGGCTTTCCCTCTACATTCAAGAACAAGAGAGGGGTATCCACTCTTACTGCTGTTATTTAATATCATAATGGAAGCCCTAGCCCTAGCAATCAAACAAGAAGGAATAAAAAGCATCCAAATAGGCAAGGGAGAAGTCAATCTTTCACTATTTGCAGATGCATGATAGTCTACATAGAAAACTTGAAATACTCCACCAAAAATCTTTTTAGAAGTGATACACAAATTCAGTAAATTTGTAGGATACAAAATCATTGTTACAGACATCTGTTGCATCTCTGTACACCAATAATGAGGCAGTAGAAAAAAAAGGAACTAAGAAATCAATCTCATTTATAATTGTACCAAAAACCAAAAGATACCTAGGAGTAAACCTAAACAAAGAAGTGAAAAACTTGTACTCTGAAACTATAAAATACTGGTGAAAGAACTTGAAGAAGACACAAAGAAATGCAAAAACATTCCATGCTCATGAAGCAGAATAACAAATATTGTTAAAATGCCTATACTACCCAAAGCAACCTACACATTCAATGCAATCCTCATCAAAACACCACCAGGTTTTTTTCAGAGAGTTAGAACAAACAACCCTAAAATTTCTATGGAACTACAAAAAATCCCAAATAGCAAAGCAATATTGAAAAAGAAAGCAAAGCTGGATTCCAACCTTCAAGTTATATTACAATGCTGTAGTGATCAAAACAGATTGCTGGCACAGAAATAGGCACATAGATCAATAGAACAGAATAGAAAATTAAAAAATGAACCCACAAATGTATGGTGAATTAATCTTCAACAAAGCAGGAAAGAATATCCAATGGAAAAAAAGCAATCTATTCAACAAATGGTGTTGGGAAAACTGAACAGCAACATGCGAAAGGATAAAACAGGATGATCTGAGTATACATACCATACACAAAAATAAACTCAAAATGGATTAAGGATCTAAATGTGAGACATGAAACCATTAAAATCCTAGAGAACACAAGCAGTAATTCCTTTGACATCCGCAGTAGCAACTTCTTACTGGATATGTCTCCTGAGGCAAGAGAAATAAAATAAAGAAATAAACTATTGGAACTTCATCAAAATAAAAAGTTTCTGCACAATGAAGGAAACAAATCAACAAAACTAAAAGGTAACCTACAGAATCGGAGAAATATTTGCAAATGACATATGTGATAAAGGGTTACTATCCAAAATATATAAACAACTTATACAACTCAACATCCAAAAAATAAATAATCCAATTAAAACCTGGGTGGAAGACATGAATAGACGTTTTTCCAAAGAAGACATCCAGATGGCCAACAGACACAAAAAAAGATGCTCAACATCATTCACCATCAGGGAAATAGAAATTAAAACTGCAATGATCTAACATCTCACACCAGGCAGTATGGCTAAAATCAACACAAGAAACAACAGGTGTTGGCAAAGATGTTGAGAAAAGGGAGCCCTCCTACACTGTTGGTGGGAATGCAAACTGGTGCAGCCACTCTGAAAAACAGCATGGAGGTTCCTCAGAAAGTGAAAAATAGAACTAACTTACTATGCAACATTTGCACTACTGGGTATTTACACAAAGAATACAAAAATATGAATTCAAAGGGATACATGAACCCCAATATCTATAGCAGCATTATCTACAATTGCCAAACTATGTAAACATCCCAAGTGTCCATGGACTGATGAATGGATAAAGAATTGGTATATGTATATACAATGGAATATTACTCAGCCATAAAAAAGAACAGAATCTTCCCATTTGTAATGATGTGGATGGGGCTAGAGAGTATTAGGTCAGTCAGAGAAAGATAAATACCATGTGATTTCACACATATGTGGAGGTTAAGAAACAAAACAAATAAGCATAGGGGGGAATGGGGCAAGAGGCAAACCAAGAAACAGACTCTTACATACAGAGAACAAACTGATGGTTACCTGAGAGGAGGTGGGTGGGAGTATGTGTAAAATAGGTGATGGGGATTAAGGAAGACACTTGATGTGATGAGCACCAGGTGTTGTATGGAAGTGCTGAATCACTACATTGTACACCTGAAACTAATATTACACTGTATTTTAACTGGATAACATTTTATCAAATATTACTGGAATTTAAATAAAAATTTTAAATAGATCAAAAAAAATAGATCCATGTAATAGAAAAGGTAACCCAAAAATACAAAATCCATCCAAATCTGCCCAATTGATATTTGAGAAAGCAAAAGAAAAGAAAAATCAAAGGAGAAAGGATATCATTTTCAACAATTAATGCATGAGAAATGAGACATCTACAGGCAAAAACAAATAAATAAAAATGCATACACACATAACAACAACATCAATACCAGCAAAACCTCAAATCAAAGCAGAAAAAAACAAAATTTTGAAAAGCGTTCTCTATCTAAATGTCACACCATACAAAAATTAACTTGAAATTGATTATGGACTTGACACAGAAAACATTATCAATAGAATGAAAAATTGATAAATTGGACCTCATTAAAATTAAAAAAAAATATTCTGGGGGCAGCTGGGTGGTTCAGTCAGTTAAGCATCTGCCTTCAGCTTAGGTCATGATCCCAGGGTCCTGGGATAGAGACCTGAGTCGGGCTCCCTGCCCCCACCCTGCTCTGGCTCTCTTTCTCTGTCTCTGTCTCTCTCTCTCAAGTAAATAAATAAAATCTTTAAAATAATATTCTGTAAAAGATAGTGTTAGGAGGATAAGAAGACAAGCTAAAGAATGGGAGCAAGTGTTCAAAAACCATATATCCAACAATGGAGTAGTATTTTGAAAATAACTTTGAAAACTCAATGGTAAAAATCAAATTAGAAATGGACAAAAGGCATCAAAAGATATTTCACAAAGAGGTTATACAGATGACAGGCACATAAGATATTCAACTTCATTAGCCATTAGAGAAATGCAAATTAAAACCATAGCTAGTTATCATTATAAACCTATCCGAATGGCTGAAATAAAAGAAAAATAGTGACAATACCACATTCTGGGGAGTATGTAGTAAAATAAGATAACTCATACATTGCTGGTGGGAATATAAAATAGTATAGCCACTCTGGAAAATGTTTTGGCGGTTTCTTATAAAATTAAACATGAAACTACTATAGACCCAGCATTGCACTCTTAAGAAATTTACCTGGAGAAGGGCATCTGGGTGGCTCAGTTGGTTGAGCATCTGACTCTTGGTTTTTGGCTCAGGTCATGATCTCTTGGGTGGTGGGATTGAGCCCCAAGTCAAGCTCCACACTCAGTGGGGAGTCTGCTTGAAGATTCTCTCCCTCTGCCCCTCCCCCCACTCGTGTTTTCTCTCTCTCTCTGTAGGATAAATAAATCTTTAAAAAGGAAAAAAAAAAGAAATCTACCCAGAGAAATGAAAACTTATTTTCATATAAAAATATTTATGGAAATGGCAATAATAGCTTTATTCGTAACAACCCCAAGGTGGGAACAACCCAAATATCCTTCAATGTGTGAATGATTAAATAAAACTAATACTCCCATACCAACGAAAACTCAACAATACTCAATAATAAAATGAATGAATTATTAACACACACAGCAGCTTGGATAAGTCTCCAGGGAATTATTCTGAGTGAAAAAAGCCAATCATAAAGGTCACATATTATATAACTTGATTTATATAACATTTTTGAAATGACAAAATTATAAAAATGGATAACAGATTAATGGTTGCCAACCATTTGGGATAAAAGTTGGGGGTACTGGTAATACATGTGGCAAAGAAAGGATGAGGGATCCTTGTGGTGATGCAGCTTTTCTGTACTAGTATCAATAACATGAATTCCAATATTAAACTATGGTTTTGTAAGATGCTGCCATTGTAGGAACTTGGGAAAGGAGCACAAGTTATCTCTGTTATTTCTTACACCTATATGTGAATTTAAAATTATCTCAGCATAAGATGTTTAATTTAAAAAAAGTTCTCCCCCCACCAGTAATGTGATTGTATTACTTAAAATGGAAGACAAGTGGAAGAACACACAGCTTTTATTTACTGAAGTAGTTGCTTGGGCTGGAAAATGTTACCCTTTCTGATAATGTTCCCTTCTGCATACTCCTTTGCTGAAATAGCATGCAGCTAATTAAGTTTGGAAACACAAATATATCTCAAGTTCCTGAGCTTTTTATATTTCTTCCAGCTACATGTTCAGAATTTTATGGTTTTTAAAGGATTATTCTTAATGCATATATTTCTCTGTAGTTGTTATATGATGCACTTTATTATTATTATTGTTATTATTATTACTATTATTTTATTTAGCTCAAACCTTGTGTTTAGCAAATAATAATTTGAGTAACATAAACCATAATAAAGAAACCATCAGGAACTTATGAGCTAGCAATTATTTTGCATAAAAGAAAGATAACAGACCAGAACACTCATGTATTATCTGTTTTGTGCTGCTGCAAGCAAACCTAGTTTGTAGAATTCCCTATGTTATAGCTATACTGTTTCTTGGTTTTTTTTTTTATCATTTTGCATAATTATCACCAAGTATCCTGTATCCTATTTCTTTGCTCTTTCTTGCATGCAGAACATGTTTCCTGCAATCTGTTCTCTTTTCCCTGAGTGTCTCTCTTAAAGAAATCTGTTTGCATTGACACTGTGTAGACAGTAGAAGAGTCCTGCTGGGTGCCCTCACCATAACCTGATTTCCTTCCTATTTGTTCCATGGGAAATGGTTACCTGCAGTGTTTAAACACATTTTTAGACTGCTGATTCAGAACTAAACAATTAAAAAAAAACATATAGAAATGGGATTTGCAGGATCATTTGGAACATTAGAGCTTTGCTCAAAGCATTTTTGAATAGCAGAAGTAGTTATTTTTATAGTGACAGCAAAGTTTGGGATGCAGAAATTCAATTTTGTTATCATAGTCATGATATACTATGCATGACTCCTAGGTGACATTCCACATCATGTTGGCATGTGTAATTATTTTAAATGTTCTTATTCACATAATATACTTCTCACAGTTTCTTAAAACAATATATTTTATTTCTGAAGCATTTCTAATTATTTTTTAAAGATTTATTTATTTATTTGAGAGAGAGAGAGAGAGAGCACTAGCAGGGGGAGGAGCAAAGGGAGAAGGAGAGAGAATCTCAAGCAGACTCCCTGCTAAGCACAGAGCCTGACACGGGGCTTGATCTCATGACCCAGACATCACAACCAAGAATCAAATGTTTAACCAACTGTGCCACCCAGGCACCCATGAAGAAATTTCTAATTAATCCTACAGACACTTCAGTAGGCTCTGAAGAGCTTTTGAGATTGTTATTAAGCTTGGAATCATTTGAAGATGTGGTTATGGTTCAAACAAAAATTTCTCATTATCAGATAGCTCTTTGATGACCTCTGTGAAAAGAGATGCCAGGGTCTTGGTCATGTTCCTGAAGGAGAGGTAATCACTAAAGGGTAATTGTTCCCAGTTACTGTGAAACTCAAATGAAAGTCCAAGAACTTAATCATAAACACAATACAATCCAGCAGTGAGGTGAACTCGCACGGTTGTTCTATATTCAAGATATGCTAGTTAAAAGTAAGATTCATTGCCAGAGGTTGTTAAAGTAGCAATTATTAGCATTACCAAGGCTATCCATTAAATAAATAAATAAATAAATAAATAAATAAATAAATAAATAAATAAAAATAAATCTTTGAGTAAGAAATGTAAGTCATAGATTTCTAGGCCATGTAACCAACACAAAGATCCTAGAGTTCTAGTTATTGGAAGGTTAAATTTCCAATTGATTAGAAAAGATTATGTGTTGTGCCCATGCCATAAGCTAGTATATCAAAATAGTCTGTGGTGGTAATTTTTTCCTGGGATTGTGATTATGGAATGAATATTTATTCTTTCAGAAGTTTCAGGAATTTTTAATCATAAAATCTGATAGAGGTAGAATTCCATTAGCTTATGTTTTTCCATGTACCACTTGATCTTAATTACTTTGGTTTTATAGTAAGTTTTGATTATTGGTAGGGTAAGACTCTTACTTTATATTTTTTCTTTATAAAAACCTTTGCTATTATTAGCCCTCTGCACTTCCATGTACATTAGAATCATTTTGTTAATGTCCAAAAACTGTACCCTTGGCATTTTATTGTAATTTCATTA
This sequence comes from Callorhinus ursinus, assembly GCF_003265705.2. Classification (NCBI taxonomy): domain Eukaryota; kingdom Metazoa; phylum Chordata; class Mammalia; order Carnivora; family Otariidae; genus Callorhinus; species Callorhinus ursinus. The sequence goes on from NW_027397129.1 coordinate 5,027,788, forward strand.
AATTTATAGATCAATTTGGATAGAACTGATACCTTTACAATATTGTCTATAGTGAACAAGGTATATCTGTACATTTACATTAGATCTTTTTAAAGTTTGAAGATTTTGTTTTTACTAAATATGGTAACTTTAAATATTCTAACAGTTGCTGGTGTAAATAAATAAGCGTTGGCATATTAATCTTGCATGCCATGAACATACTATATTATTTTATAAATTTTAATAATTTCTCTGTAGATTGCATTGGGCCTGTATATATGCACAATCATATAATCTTTCAATATTGAGTGCATTTTTCATTTCTACTCCTTTTTAAAAAAGATTTTATCTTTATTTGAGAGAGAGAGAGAGCACAAGCAGGCAGAGCAGCAGGCAGAGGGAGAAACAAGCTCTTCCCCAAGCAAGGAGCCCAGTGCGGGACTTGATCCCAGGACCCCGGGATCATGACCTGAGCCAAAGGCAGACACCTAACTGACTGAGCTACACAGGCATCCCTCATTTCTACTCTTAATAGCTTTATTTTTATTTTTACTTTTTTACTGGTCAAGACATCAATTTTAAAATACAATAAAAGAACTGACAGAATATATTCTTTTCTTTTTCCAGACTTTAAATTAATTGCTTTCAATATATACCATTGACTGAAATGTTTATTTAGACTTTGAGTAAATGCATTTAATTAATTTGAGGAACTTTTTTTTTCTATTCCTAGCTTGCTTGAGTTTTGTTTTTTGTTTTTTGTTTTTATTTATTCATGAGAGAGAGAGAGAGAGGCAGAGGGAGAAGCAGGCTCCCAAGGAGCAGGGAGCCCGATGTAGGACTCGATCCCAGGACCCTGGGATCATGACCTGAGCTGAAGGCAGACGCTTAACCATCTGAGCCACCCAGGCGCCCACTTGCTTGAGTTTTTATCATGAAATAATGTTGAGGTTTTTTTTTTTTTAATTTTTTTTTGTACATATATTAAGAAGTCAAATGTCTCATATGTGTTAATGAGGAAAATTACACTAATTGGGTTTCTAAAATTGAACAAAATTTGTTAATAATATCCATTTATACATTGTTGGGTTTAGTTTGCTAATGTTTTATCATTCATTTATAATTAAGTTTTTTAATATTTTTGGTGTCCAGGTTACACTTGTGACATGAAAACTGGATACTCCCTTCTTTTTACCTTAACTGTAAGGGCACATAAAAATTTATTTTTATGTTTCTTGAATATTTGCTATAAAATTTTTTTCTATATAATGATCTGGGCTTAGTATTTTGTTGTTTGTGAGATAATTTTAACTATGTATTAATTTATTAATAAAGAAATGTTTACTTTTTGCATTTTATATTGTTCAAGAAATTTTTTTCACTGTGATTAAGTTTTCAAATATACTGATATAAACTTGCTCAAAATTTTGATTAATCTTTTCAGATGTTTTGACTTTATTATTTTTTCTAAACACAATTTTTGGCAATGTTGAACCTCTCCAATATATTATATATAAATTCTATTTTAGTTGCCTCAAGAAAGGTTTATGTGATTTTCATTTGCTGCAAGTTCTAAATACTTTAATATTTATTTGTGATTTATTCCTGTGTTTATATATATAAATTTTAATTTTTAAAATTTTTTTCTTTTTTTGGCAACTTGAGATCAACTTTATTTATTTTTTTCATTATGTTCAGTTAGCCAAGTTTTTCATTATCTTTTTGTTGACTTCTTAATTATGTTTTTTCAGAGAATGTGTTCTTTATGATCCCAATTCTTTGAACTTTTTTGAGAAACTTACATTATAAGCTAGGATATAATTGAATTTTGGAAGTGTTTTTTTCAAAAATATGTGTTTTATATTTGATGAAATTTCTTGTAATTTGTCATATAAGTATTTCTACTCTTTTAGTTTTTGTTTAGTATAAATGATACTCTGCTGTATGGTATGGGTTGGATGTCTAGTTTGTGCAAGTACAATCTGAATGTCCCTGTTAAACACAATCTTGGAAATGTAGAGATCCCATCTTCACTCTATATTCCCATCAAGGAGAATGTGTAGAAGACAGGGTTGTTTAGCATTCAAGGTTGGAGACCAGGAGTGGGGTGGCCAACCCTGAGCATATCCCTTTTAAGGAAATGTGCTTGAATGACAGGCCTTGATTTCCTTGGAACATTGGCCAAGCAAGGAGGGAAAGGGCTACAGATAACTTGCTAGGCTAAGTTGCTGCATGATAAAAGCTTGAAGCATGTAGATCTCAGCAGCAGATGTTTTGTCCAGTTGGCTACTCCTGACTCCCTGTAAAAATGTTCCCCCAATAAATCTATGTCTCCATCGCAGTCTCAGAGTCATTTCTTCATCTTCACTGGACCATCATCCATCTTTGTCTTAGAGTCTGCTGGGGTGTTGAGACACAACATATTTTTTTAAGAAATTAAAAAAACAATATATATATTATTCTTAAATAATATATATATATATGTTCATCTTAATGAACAATACAAGTTCTTTAAAATACTTTATTTCCAATCACCTCTATAAACTTGTATGATATTTTTGTTCTTTGTTTTAGTTTTATCTTATATTTTTTAATTCCAAAATTAGAAACCATTGGTATTGTCCTATCTTTAGAATTATTAAGCTAATCTTATATTTTTGAGACAAATATACTTAGTCATCTAATCAATTTAAAATATTGTTGATTCAATTTGTTAATAAATCATTAAATGATTTGCATCTAAGTTCATGAGAGATATTAATCTATACTTTTATTGTAATGACTTCTTCAGGATCAAAAGAAATAGGGTTATAAAATATGTTGAGAAGGGTTCTCATCTCCTATAATTTTTTTTGAGTGGATTTGTGGAAGATTTGTGTTATTTCATTCTTAAATGATATGTGGGCTTGGCGGTTTCTTTGTAAAGAGATTTGTGATGACAAATTCAGTCTTTTACTAGACAGAGGACTATTCACATTTTCAGTTTTATCTTCTGTCACTTTTAATATTTTCAAGGAATGTGTCTGTTTTAACTAGATTGTCTAACTTGATAGCATAAAATTGTTTATAGTATTCTTACTTTCTTTAACGAGTGCAGAATCTACAATGATAAACCCCATTTCTAAATAGTGATGATTTGTATTCTCTTCCTTATTACTGATCAAGCTAAGGGTTTGTAAATTCAGTCAGTCATTTCGAAGAACTATATTCTGTTTTTTATTTCATGGATTTTTAACCATATCTCTAATATTCCTTTTCTTTTTCTTATTTTGGAATTAATTTTTCTACCTTTGTAAAGTAAAACATTAAATTATTGATTTAGACCATTTTTCTTTATGTTTTTACACTTCTAAAGCTATACATTTTTCTTAAGCACTACTTTACTGCAACCCACAAATTTTGATATGTGTTATTCTCATTAAGTTTGAAGAATTTCTGATTCCAATTATTTTTTTTCTCTAACTCATGGAATTTATTGCATTTTCTCTAAATATCTTATTTTTCATGATTTTTAATTTTAATTCTGTTGTGGTTAGAGAACATACTCTATATGATTTTAATCTTTTTAAATTAGTTATTTTTTTTAATAACCTAACATGTGGTCTGTCTTGGGAAAGCATTAAGTTCACTTGAAAAGAAAATGTATTGTGAAGGACTTAAGTGTAGTGTTCTGTAAATATTATTTAAGTCAAAGTGGTGAACAATAGCCACACTGTGGAAGGAGCCGAGATGCCCTTCAACAGACAAATGGATAAAGATGTGGTCCATATATACAATGGAATATTACTCAGCCATCAGAAAGGATGAATACCCAACATTTGCATCAACATGGATGGAACTGGAGGAGATTATGCTAAGGGAAATAAGTCAAACAGAGAAAGACAATTATCATATGGTCTCACTTATTTGTGGAACATAAGGAATAGCATGGAAGACATTAGGAGAAGGAAGGGTAAAATGAAGGGGGACAGTCAGAGGAGGTGATGAACCATGAGAGCCTATGGACTCCGGGAATCAAACTGAGGGTTTTAGAGGGGGGTGGGGAATGGGTGAGCATGGTGATGGGTATTAAGGAGGGCACATATTGCATGGAGCACTGGGTGTTATATGCAATGAATCACAGAACACTACATCAAAAACTAATGATGTACTGTATGGTGACTAACATAACATAATAAAAAATATATATAATTAAAAATTAAATAAATAAAAGGTATAATAAATCAAACAAAAAAAAACAAAGTGATGAATGATGCTATTCAGATCCTTTTTATCTTCATTTTTTGTCTATTTTTTTCTATAAAATGCAGTGAGAGAGAATGAGAGAGAGGTATTAAAATCTCTTATATTATAGTTTTGGCTATCCCTTCAATTCTTTCAATTTTTGCCATATTTATTGTGAGTCTCCGTTATGAGGTACATGCATACTTCTGATTATCAATCTTCATGATGGATTATTTTATCATTATGAAAATGTCCCTATTTTCTCTTTACATCAAAGTCTATTTTGTCTCATTCCAATGTATCTTTGTTAGCCTACTGATAGCTTTAAATCTATTTTCCCATCTATTTATGTTTATATTTCATGTCATCTATTTTAGGTAGTTATAGTATCCTCTACTTAGTAAATTCAATATACACAGTCTTTGGAGTCTCGGTTTTATATGTTTTTTCTGCTGATTCTCAAACAAGATGGCTTGTTTGTTTAGAGATTTATTGATTTATTGATTTATTTACTGTGAACTTATATTTGGTCAAACGTTATCTGTGGGACATTTTGAGGTGAGAGTTTAAATTGTATTCCTGTATAGGAGATTTTGGTTGCTCATGCCAGTTTTTTTTTTTCCCACAATCAACACAGAAAAATGTAAACTAAAGTTTCAGCTTTGATTATCTTCTGCAGTTCTTCTCTAGACAGTGTGTGAATTTACACAGTATTAAGGGACCAGTCTTTGGTAAGGAACATTTCCACATTTTGGTTACCAAGGTATAGGTTCTAAAAATCGTAATTTCTTTTTTTTAAGATTTTATTTATTTATTTGAGAAATTGCGAGAGAGCGAGAGAAAGTGAGCGAGGGGAGGAGCAGAGAGGCAGGCTCCCTGCTGAGCAGAGAGCCCGACGTGGGGCTCGATCCCAGGACCCTGGGATCACGACCTGAACCGAAGGCAGCTGCTTAACTGACTGAGCCACCCAGGTGCCCCTGAAAACTTTTATTTCTAAACATTTTGTAACTATAGGCAGCATGAAGATAATGTTTAACTCATTGATTACAAACAGTGCATGCTACATCACTGGTTTGATAATCAAACTTCTACTTTTGGACTTGTACGCATTGTTCAATTGGGCTTTCCAAATCTTTCTCTTTTTGGAAATTTTATTTGTTGGAAGAATAAGGAGAAAAATTCTGGAGATATAGGGTGGGGTATCAATACAGAGACTTTTGATATACAGTTGCTTATAGAAAGGAACAGAGAAATTCCAGTCAAGATGGTAATATAGAAAGACCCTGAATTCACCTCCTCCACGGAACACATCATATTACACCCATTTATATGGCAATTTCTCCTAAAGAAGAACTGATGGTCAACTGAACAGATTCTGTACAACAAAATGTAAAGAGAATGGCAAAAGAGAACAATAGGAGATACAGAGACATGGTAACAAAGGGAACCCCTACCCTTAACACCGGGAACTGCATTGGGGAGGGATAGTACTGAGGGTCCAGGAATAGATTCAACTTTTCTTCAGCACAGAAAGCAAACAAACCAACACAGTTTAAAAGAACAACTAGTATATAAAAGAGCCAGCCCTAGAACTTGCCAAACAGCACGGGAGCTGCTTGAACTCTCTCTGGATGGAAGGGACTGACAGACATGGTCTGTGCTCCCCCTCCACCTTGAAAACACAGACCAGTACATGGTCCAGGCAACTTAACCAGCCTGTCACATCAATGAACCCTAGGCCCCTAACACACCAGCCCCAGCAATTTCCAACAAGGTGGTCACAGGTGGTGTACATGGGGATGCCTCTGGTTAACACTCAATACAGCTCCAGTCTTCCCGCCAAGAGGACATAAGTACAAATTACCCCAGAACTCTCTAGGCTCACACCACTTTGGCTTCAGATGGTTTGCTAAGGCACCTTCAGAGAAAAGTGCTCTGGAACCTCCTGGTTGACATCTACTTTGGATCCATTTCCCCTGCCAGGGTGATCATTTTGTAGAGCACCCTGGAAACCCCTGGCATATGCCTACTTCATTTCTAGCCATCCTGTGAAAGAAATCCCAGCATGAAGTGAATAGGATACTCCAATGTGCACTCACTTCAGCTTCAGCTATCCTGCTAGAGTGTGCTCTACATGTTCCCCCATGTAGAACTATGGGACCCCCCAGCCTACACCTGCTTCAGCTTTAGCTGTCCTGCCAGAATTCCAGCTGTGAAGAAAGCTCTTGGGCCTCCCAGTGTGAATTCTGCTTCAACTCCAGCCATCTCGACAGGACACCATATGTGCAGAAAGCCCTGGAGCAGCTGAAATAACCTACTTCAGCTTCAGCTATCCTGCCAATGAGCCCCCCTTTGTGCAGAGGCTGGCAAAACACTGGCTTGCACCCATTTCAATTTCAGCTGTCCTGCCAGGTCTTCACAAGTTGGGGAGGTCAGGGAACCCCAGCCACTACCAGGCACAGCTCAAGCCAGCCAGCAAAAGTCACCAAGAACACATATTCTACCTAGGGGATACCCATACACAAGACCAAACCTTCAAGTTTAGGAGAAGTAGCTGTTCTGCCTAGTTCTTAGAAATAAGCATAGAAAGTCAAACAAAATGAACCACCCTAATCTGGGGAAGGAAACAAGCATTTGTGTTCAAGAGACAGAAAAGACCCTTCCCAAATCAATAAAAATAGATCAAAACCCTGACATATAATACTGAAGCTTGCAAATCTTAGAGCAAAGGAAGTTAACCTGAGAGCAGCTAGAAGGAAGAGATTTCTTTTTTTTCCTTTTAAACAGAATATATTGTGCTTATTGTTTGCTATGTCCCAGACTATGTACTTTAAAAAAAATTTTTTTTATTGTGTTATGTTAATCACCATACATTACATCATTAGATTTTGATGTAGGGTTCCATGATTCATTATTTGCTTATAACACCCAGTAATCTATGCAGAATGTGCCCTCTTTAATACTCATCACGAGACTAACCCATCCTTCCAGCCCCCTCCCCTCTAGAACCCTCAGTTTGTTTTCAGAGTCCATCATCTCACATGGTTCATCTCCTCCTCCGATTTCCCTCTGTTCATTCTTCCCCTCCTGCTATCTTCTTATTCTTCTTTTATTTTTTTTAACATATAATGTATTATTTGTTTCAGAGGTACAGATCTGTGATTCAACAGTCTTGCACAATTCACAGCGCTCACCATAGCACATACCCTCCCCAATGTCTATCATCCAGGCACCCTATCCCTCCCACCCCCACCACTCCAGCAACCCTCAGTTTCTTTCCTGAGATTAAGAATTCCTCATATCAGTGAGATCATATGATGCATGTCTTTCTCTGATTGACTTATTTCGCTCAGCATAACACTCCAGTTCCATCAACATCGTTGCAAATGGCAAGATTTTATTTTTTTTTTGATGGCTGCATAATATTCCAGTGTGTGTGTGTGTGTGTGTGTGTCTGTATGACATCTTCTTTATCCATTCATCTGTCAATGGACATCTTGGCTCTTTCCACAGTTTAGCTATTGTGGACATTGCTGCTATAAACATTGGGATGCACATACCCTACGGATCCCTACATTTGTATCTTTGGGGTAAATATCCAGTAGTGCAATTGCTGGAATGTATGGTAGCTCTATTTCACCTTTTTGAAGAAACTCCATACTGTTTTCCAAAGTGGCTGCACCAGCTTGCATTCCCACCAACAGTGTAGGAGGGTTCTCCTTTGTCTGCATCCCCGCCAACATCTGTTGTTTCCTGACTTCTTAATTTTAGCCATTCTGATTGGTGTGAGGTGGTATTTCATTGAGGTTTTGATTTTGATTTCGTTGATGCCGAGTGATATTGAGCACTTTTACATGTGTCTGTTGGCCATTTGGATGTCTTCTTTGGAAAAATGTCTGGTCATGTCTTCTGCCCATTTCTTGATTGGATTATTTGTTCTTGGGGTGTTGAGTTTAAGAAGTTCTTTATAAATTTTGGATACTAAACCTTTATCTGATATGTCATTTGCAAATATCTTCTCCCATTCTGTCGGTTGTCTTTTGGTTTTTGTTGACTGTTTCTTTTGCTGTGCAAAAGCTTTTTATCTTGATGAAGTCCCAATAGTTCATTTTTGCCCTTGCGTGCCTTGCCTTTGGTGATGTTTCTAGGAAGAAGTTGCTGTGGCTGAGGTCAAAGAGGTTGCTGCCTGTGTTCTCCTTTAGGATTTTGATGGACTCCTGTCTCACGTTAAGGTCTTTCAAACATTTTGAGTCTATTTCTGTGTGTGGTGTAAGGAAATGGTCCAGTTTCATTCTTCTGCATGTGGATGTCCAGTTTTCCCAACACCATTTGTTGAAGAGACTGCCTTTTTGCCATTGGACATTCTTTCCTGCTTTGTCGAAGATTAGTTGACCGTAGAGTTGATGGTCCATTTCTAGGCTCTCTATTCGGTTCCATTGATCTATGTGTCTGTTTTTGTGCCAGTACCATACTGTCTTCATGATGACAGCTTTGTAATAGAGCTGGAAGTCCGGAATTGGGATGCCGCCAGCTTTGCTTTTCTTTTTCAACATTCCTCTGGCTATTTGGGGTCTTTTCTGTTTCCATACAAATTTTAGGATTATTTGTTCCATTTCTTTGAAAAAGTGGATGGTATTTTGATGGGGATTGCGTTGAATGTGTAGAATGCTCTAGGTAGCATTGACATCTTCACAATATTTGTTTTTCCAATCCATGAGCATGGAATGTTTTTCCATTTCTTTGTGTCTTCCTCAATTACTTTCATGAGTATTTTATAGTTTTCTGAGTAAAGATTCTTTGCCTCTTTAGTTAGATTTATTCCTAATTATCTCATGGTTTTGGGTGCAATTGTAAATGGGACTGACTCCTTAATTTCTCTTTCTTCTGTCTTGTTGGTGTATAGAAATACCACTGATTTCTGTGCATTAATTTTATATCCTGCCTCTTGACTGAATTCCTGTATGAGTTCTAGCAGTTTTGGGGTGGAGTCTTTTGGGTTTTCCACATAAAGTATCATATCATCTGCAAACAGTGAGAGTTTGAATTCTTCTTTGCTGATTTAGATGCCTTTGATTTCTTTTTGTTGTCTGATTGCTGTGGCTAGGACTTCTAATACTATGTTGAATAGTAGTAGTGATAGTGGGCATCCCTGCCGTGTTCCAGACCTTAGGGGAAAAGCTCTCAGTTTTTCCCCTTGAGAATGGTATTTGCTGTGGGTTTTTCATAGATGGCTTTTATGATATTGAGGTATGTACCCTCTATCCCTATACTCTGAAGAGTTTTGATCAAGAAAGAATGCTGTCTTTGTCAAATGCTTTTTCTGCAGCTATTGAGTGGATCATATGGTTCTTATTCTTTCTTTTATTATTGTTTTGTATCACATTGATGATTTGCGGATGTTGAACCAACTTTGCAGCCTAGGGATAAATCCCACTTGGTCATGGTGAATAACCCTTTTAATGGTAGTGTTGGATCTGATTGGCTAGTATTTTGGTGAGAATTTTTGCATCCATGTTCATCAAGGATATTGGTCTGTAATTCTCTTTTTTGATGGGGTGTTTTTCTGGTTTGGGGATCAAGGTAATGGTGGCCTCATAAAACGAGTTTGGAAGTTTTCCTTCTGTTTCTATTTTCTGGAACAGTTTCAGAAGAATAGGTATTAATTTTGGAAATGTTTGGTAGAATTCCCCCTGGGAAACCATCTGGCCCTGGGCTTTTGTTTGTTGGGAGACGTTTGATGACTGCTTCAATTTCCTTAGTGGTTATATGTCTGTTCAGATTTTCTATTTCTTCCTGGTTCAGTTTTGGTAGTTGATACATCTCTAGGAATGCATCCATTTCTACCAGATTATGTAATTTGCTGGCATATCGTTGTTCATATGTTCTTGTTATTGGTTGTATTTCTTTGGTGTTGGTTGTGATCTCTCCTCTTTCATTCATGATTTTGTTGATTTGGGTCATTTCTCTTTTCTTTTTGATAAGTCTGGCCAGGGGTTTATCAATTTTGTTAATTCTTTCAAAGAACCAGCTCCTAGTTTCGTTGATCTGTTCTACTGTTCTTTTGGTTTCTATTTCATTGATTTCGGCTCTGATCTATATTATTTCTCTTCTTCTGTTGGGTTTAGGCTTTATTTGCTCTTCTTTCTCCAGCTCCTTTAGGTTTAGAGTTAGGTTGTGTATTTGAGACCTTTCTTGTTTCTTAAGAAAGGCTTGTATTGTTATATACTTTCCTCTTAGGACCACCTTTACTGCATCCCAAAGATTTTGAACAGTTGTGTTTTCATTTTCATTTGCTTCTATGAATGTTTTAATTCTTTAATTTCCTGGTTGATGCATTCATTCTTTAGTAGGATGCTCTTTAGCCTCCATATATTTGAGTTCTTTCCGACTTTCCTCTTCTGATTGAGTTCTAGTTTCAAAGCACTGTGGTCCAAAAATATGCAGGGAATTATCCCAGTCCTTTGGTACTGGTTGAGGCCTGATTTGTGACCTAGGATGTGATCTATTCTGGAGAATGTTCAATGGGCACTAGAGAAAAATGTGTATTCTGTTGCTTTGGGATGGAATGTTCTGAATATATCTGTGAAGTCCATTTGGTCCAGTGTGTCATTTAAGGTCTTTATTTCCTTGTTGATCTTTTGCTTAGATAATCTATCCATTTCAGTGAGTGGGATATTAAAGCCCCCCACTATTATTGTATTGTTGCCAATGTGTTTCTTTGCTTTTGTTATTAACTACCTTATATAATTGGCTGCTCCCATGTTAGGGGCATAGATATTTACAATTATTAGATCTTCTTGTTGGATAGACACTTTAAGTAAGATATAGTGTCCTTCCTCATCTCTTATTACAGTCTTTGGTTTAAAATCTAATTTGTCTGATATGAGGATTCCACCACAGCTTTCTTTTGGTGTCCATTAGCATGGTAAATGGTTTTTCACTGCTCCACTTTCAATCTGGGTTTGTCTTTGGGTCTAAAATGAGCTTCTTGCAGACAACATGTCAATGGGTTTTGTTTTTTTTATCCAATCTGAGAGCCTGTGTCTTTTGATTGGAGCATTTAGCCCATTTACATTCAGAGTAACTACTGAAAGATATGAATTTAGTGCCATTGTATTGCCTGTAATGTGACTGTTACTGTACATTGTCTGTGTTCCTTTCTGGTCTATGTTGCTTTTAGGCTCTCTCTTTGCTTAGAGGACCCCTTTCAATATTTCTTGTGGGGCTGGTTTCGTGTTTGCAAATTCCTTTAGTTTTTGTTTGTCCTGGAAACTTTTTATCTCTCCTTCTATTTTCAATGACAGCCTAGCTGGATACAGTATTCTTGGCTGCATATTTTTCTCATTTAATGCTCTGAATATATCATGCCTGTCCTTTCTGGTCTGCCAGGTCTCTGTGGATAAGTCTGTTGCCAATCTGATGTTTCTACCTTTGTAGGTTTCATATCTATTCTCTTGAGCTGCTTTCATGATTTTCTCTTTGTCTCTTAGACTCATAAGTTTTACTATTAGATGTGGTGTTGACCTATTTTTATTGATTTTGAGAGGGGTTCTCTGTGCCTCCTGGGTTTTGATGCCTGTTTCCTTCCCCAAATTAGGGATGTTCTCTGCTATAATTTGCTCCAATATACCTTCTGCCCTCTCTCTCTTTCTTCTTCTGGGATACCAATTATTGTAATATTGTTTCATCTTATGGTATCGCTTATCTCTCAAATTCTGACCTTGTGATCCTGTAGTTGTTTCTCTCTCTTTTTCTCAGCTTCTTTATTTTCCATCATTTGGTCTTCTATATCACTAATTCTCTCTTCTGCCTCATTTATCCTGCAGTTAGAGCCTCCATTCTTGATTGCACCTCATTAATAGCCTTTTTGATTTTGACGTGGTTAGATTTTAGTTCTTTTATTTCTCCAGAAAGGTTTTCTTTAATAACTTCCATGTTTTTTTTCAAGCCCAGCTAGTATCTTTAAAATCAACATTCTGAACTCCAGTCCAACATCGTACTAATGTCTGTATTGATTAGGTCCCTGGCAGTCGGTATTGCTTCTTGTTCTCTTTGTTGAGGTCATTTTTTACATCTTGTCATTTTGTCCAGAGGAGAATAGATGAATGAGAAAACAAACTGCTAACAGGGTAACAACGTCCCTAGAAAATATACACTAAACAAATCAGAAAAGAACTGAAACTGGGGGAAAAGAAAGGGAAAGAAAGATAAAAGGAAAAAAAAGAAAAAGATAAAAACAAACAAATACAAAACAAAACAAAAATCATAATATGATCAAATAAGATCAGGCTGGTGCACAGATTAGTGCCACACACTAGATTTTGGGCATATGTTGGTCTGTTAGAAGAAAGTGCCTCCCAAAATTTTAAAGAAAGAAAAAGTTATATATGTACAAAAATAAGGGTTAATATGATGAAAGGATGGAATATGACTTTAAGGATGAAAATTTTAAAAGATTTTATAAAAGGAATTGATAAGAAGTTGGTTGAAAAAAGAAAGAAAAAAGGGAGAGAATGTGATCAGACAGGAGACTAGAACAAAGCCATACACTAGAGATTTAGGGTATATTTTGATCTGTTAGAAGAAACTGTATCTCAAAATTTTAAAGAGAGAACAACTTATATATTTATACAAAAAATAAGGGTAACTACTATGAAGCCATAAAATATGGCTCTAAAAATGAAAAATGAAAAATATTTTTTAAAAAAGGGATTGATAAGATGTTGGTTGAAAAAGGGAAAAAGAAAAATTAAAAAAAAGTTAAAAAATCACTTTGAAAGACTGAAGAATCATGGTAAAAAGAAAAAAAAAAACATGAATTCTATGTGCAGTATTCTCCTAGCACTGGAGTTCTGCCATTCTCATTGATCAGTAAACTTGGTCTTGGCTGGCTGTTCTTTCTGATCTTCTGGAGAAGGAACCTATTGCCATGGTTCCCAAATGTCTTTGCCAGAGGTGGAATTGCCTGCCCCTCTTACCAGTCCTGGCTAAGTAATCTGCTCAGGTTTGCTCTTGGGAGCTTTTGTTCCCTGCAGGCTTTCTGTACAGCTTTGGAGGATGAGAGTGAAAATGGCGGCCTCCCAATTTCCGCCCCAGAGGAGCTGAGAACTCGGCGCCCCACTCCTCAGTGAGCTCCCAGAGAAAAGCAGTCACTCACTCCCGTCTCCCCGGTCTCTATCCACACTCCATGCTCACCTGGCGTGTGCCCAAGGATTTCTATCTCTGGCACCCGACCCTGTGTGGAATCTCCAAACCCAGCAGATCCCTGCAGTCCTGGAGTGTGCTCGCGGGCTGCTCCTCCCAGGGGAGCAAGGGGAGTCTCCCCAGATCTGCCGCTTGTTGGGTCCCTGCTGGAGGAACAGTGGCCTGACTGTGCCACGGATCACAGTTTATGGGAATCCCGAGCTGAGAGCCCACTCCTCGGCTCTGTCTCTGCAGCCAGCTTCCCTGCTGCGATACCTGGGAGCTCTGCCTCACTCATGAACCCCCGGTCTTTCTGTGACCCCAAGGGTCCTGAGAGCACACTGTCCCGTAAGGGTTCCATTCCCCGCTTAGCCACTGGAGCGATGTCCCTCAGCGGAGAAGATTTCTAAAAGTTCCGATTTTGTGCTCCGCTTCTTTATCACTTGCCAGAACCGGCCGTTGGAGGCCAGCTCCCCCGCCGTCTATCCTCCTGAATGTCGCCTTGGATTCACTTCTCCTCATGTCCTACCTTCCAGAAAGTGGTCGCTTTTCTGTTCAGAGAGTTGTTGCTCTTCTTTTCTTCTATCTCCTGTTGAGTTTGTAGGTGTTCAGAATGCTCTGATCCCTATCCAGCTGAACTCCTGGGACCAGACGAAATCCAGTTTCCTACATCTCTGCCGTGTTGCTCTGCCCCCCGCCCAGGGAAGAGATTTCTTACATATGGAGGGAGGAACATCAGAATAACATCAGACGTATCCACAGAGACCTGGCAAGACAGAAAGGACTGGCAAGACATATTCAGGGTACTAAATGAGAAGAACATGCATCCAAGAATACTTTATCCAGAAAGGATGTCATTCAGAATGGGTGAAGAGATAAGGAGCTTCCAAGACAGGCAGAAACTGAAAGAATATGTGGCCATCAAGCCAGCCATGTAAGAAATATTAAGGGAGATTCTATAAATGAAAAAAGACCCCAAGAGTAATACAGACTAGGAAAAAAACAGAGTCCATCTATAGATACAGGGATGTTACAGGCAACACAATTGCACCAAATTCAAATCTTTCAATAGTTACTCTCAATGTGAACAGTCTGAATGCTCCCATCAAAAGGCACCGAATTTCAGAATGGATAAAAAAAGCAGGAGACATCCAAATGCTGCCCAGAAGAGACTCATTTTGAACCTACAGGCACCTCCACATTGCAAGTGAGGGGATGGAGAACAATTTACCATGCCGACGGACCTCAAAGAAATCTGGGGTAGGAATTCTTATATCAGACTAAATAGATTTTAAAACAAAGACTAGTAAGAGATATAGAGGGACACTATATCATATTTAAAGGGTCTATCCAACAATAAAATCTACCACTGTAAATATCTATGCCCTCAACATGGGAGCAGCCAATTACATAAACCAACTAAGAGCCAGTATAAAGAAACATATTGATAATAATACATTAATAGTAAGAAACCTCAACACTACACTCTCAGCAATAGACAGATCATCTAAGCAGATCAACAAGCAAGAGCTTTGAAGGACACATTGGACCAGAAGGACTTTGTAGATATACACAGAACATTCCATCCTAAAAAAAAACAGAGTACTCATTCTTCCTGAGCACACATGGAACTTTCTTCAGAATAGAGCACATAGTGGGTCACAGATCAGGTCTCAAGCAATACCAAAAGATTGAGATTATTCCCTGTATATTTTCAGACCACAATGCTTTGAAACTAGAAAACAACAAGGAAGATTTTGAAGGAACACAAACACTTGGAGGTTAAAAAGTGTCCTAATGAAGAATGAATGGGTTAACCAGGAAATTAAAGAAGAACTTAAACAATTCATGAAAACCAATGAGAATAAAAACACATTGGTTCAAAACCTATGGGATACTGCAAAGGTGGTCCTAAGGGAGAAATACATAGCCACCCAAGCCTCTCTCACAAAAATTAGAACAGTCCCAAATGCACAAGCTAACCTTACACCTAAAGGACCTGGATAAAGAACAGCAAATAAGGCCTAAACCAAGCAGGAGCAGAGAAATAATAAAGATTGGAGCAGAAGTCAATGAAATAGAACCAGTAAAACAGTAGAACAGATCAATGAAATTAAAGTTGGTTCTTTGAAAGGATTAATAAGATCTATGAACCTCTGCCCAGACTTATCCAAAAGAAAAGGGAAATGACCCAAATGAATAAACTCATGAATGAAAGTGAAGAGATCATGACCAACACCAAGGAAATAGAAACAATTATTAGAAATTATTACTAGCAACTATATGCCAACAAATTAAGCAATCTGGAAGAAATGGATGCCTTCCTGGACGCTTATACAATACCAAGACTGAAACAGGAAGAAATAGACAATCTGAATAGACCAATAACCAATAACAAAATTGAAGGAGTAATCAAAAACCACCCAAAAAATAAGAGTCCAGGGCCAGGTAGCTTCCTTGGGGAATTCTAAGTTGTTTCTTTGTTTTTTTGTTTGTTTGTTTGTTTGTTTGTTCTGACAGAGAGAGAGAGACAAGGAGACAGGAAATACAAGCAGGGCGATTGGGAGAGGGAGAAGCAGGCTTCCAGCAGAGCAGGGAAACCAATGCGGGGCTCAATCCCAGGACCATGGGATCATGACCTGAGCTGAAGGCAGACGCTTAACAACTGAGCCACCCAGGCGCCCCAATTCTACCAAACATTTAAAGATGAAATCATATCTATTCTACTGAAGCTGTTTCAAAAAATAGAAATGGAAGGGAAACTTCCAAATTTGTTCTATGAGGCCAGCATTACCCTGAACCCAAAACCAGGCAAAGACCCCATCAAAAAGAATTACAGACCAATATCCCTGATGAACATGGATGCCAAAATACTCAACAAGATCCTAGCCAATAGGATCCAACAGTTAATTAAAAGGATTATTCACCTCAACCAGGTGGGATTTATTCCTGCGGTGCAAGGGTGGTTCAACACTCACAAATCAATCAACGTGATAAAGTACATTAATAAAAGAAAAAAACAAGAACCATAGGATCCTTTCAATTGATGCAGAAAAAGCATTTGACAAAATATAGCATCCTTTCCTGATTAAAAGTCTTCAGAGTATAGGGATAGAGGGAACATACCTCAATATCATAAAAGCCATCTATGAAAAGCCAACAGTGAATTATCATTCTCAATGGGGAAAAACTGAGAGCTTTTCCCTTAATGTCAGGAACACGTCAGGGATGCCCACTCTCACCGTTATAGTTCAGTATAGTACTAGAAGTCCTAGCCTCAGCAATTGGACAACAAAAAGTAATAAAAGGCATTCAAATTGGCAAAAAAGAAGTCAAAATATTAATCTTCGCAGATGACATGATACTTTATGTGGAAAAGCCAAAAGACTCCACCTGCAAATTACTAGAACTCATACAGCAATTCAGCAACGTGGCAGGATACGAGATCAATATACAGAAAGCAGTTGCATTTCTATATATTAACAATATAACTAAAGAGAGATTAAGGAATTGATTCCATTTACAGTAGCACAAAAAACCATAAGATACCTAGGAATAAACCTAAACAATAAGTAAAGGATCTATACTTTAGAAACAACAGAACACTTATGAAAGAAATGAAGGAAGACTCAAAGAGATGGAGAACATTCCATGCTCATGGGTTGGAAGAATCAACATTTTTAAAATGTCTAGCTGCACAGAGCAATCTACACTCTCAATGCCATCCATATCAAAATATCAATGGCATTTTCACAGAGCTAGAACAAACAATCCTAAAATTTGTATGGAACCAGAAAACACCCTGAATCGCTAGGGGAATGTTTAAAGAGAAAACCAAAGCCAGTGGCATCATGATGCCTGATTTCAAGCTATATTACAAAGCTGTGATCATCAAGACACTATGGTATTGGCACAAAAACGGAAACATAGATCAATAGAACAGAATAGAGACTCCAGAAATTGACCCTCGACTCTATGGTCAACTAAACTTCATCAAATCAGGAAAGAATATCCAATGGAAAAAAGACAGTCTCTTCAATAAATGGTGCTGGGAAAATTGGACAGCCACATGCAGAATGAAACTGGACCATTTTGTTACACCATACACAAAGATAAACTTAAAATGGATGAAAGACCTAAATGTGAGAAAGGAATCCATCAAAATCCTGGAGGAAAACATGGGCAGTAACCTCTTCAAAATTGGTCATAGCCACTTCTTTCAAGACAGGTCTCTAAAGGCAAGGGAAACAATAGCAGAAATGAACGTTTGGGACTTCATCAAGATAAAAAGCTTTTGCACAGCAAAAGAAACAGTCAATAAAACTAAGAGGCAATCCACAGAATGGGAGAATTTATTGGCAAATGACAATACAGATAAAAGGCTAGTATCCAAGATCTATAAAGAACTTCTCATTCTCAACACCCAAAAAACAAATAATCCAGTCAAGAAATGGGCAGAAGACATGAACAGACACTTCTCCAAGGAAGACATGCAAATGGCCGATAGAAACATGAGGGGAGGATACGGAGAAAGAGGAACCCTCTTACTGTGCTGATGGGTGGCAACCTGGTACAGCCACTCTGGAAAAGAGTATGGAATTTCCTCAAGAAATTAAAAATAGGCTACCTTATGATCCAGCAATTGCACTACTAGGTATTTACCCCAAAGATACAGATGTAGTGAAAAGAAGGGGCACATACACCCTAATGTTCATAGCAGCAATATCCACAATAGCCAAACTGTAGAAGGAGCCAATATGTCTTTTAATGGATGAATGGATAAAGAAGATGTATTTCATATATACAGTGGAATATTACTCAGCCATCAGAAAGGATGAATACCTACCATTTGCATGGGTAGAACTGGAAGGGATTATGCTAAGTGAAATAAGTCAAGCAGAGAAAAACAATTATCATATGGTTTCACTCATTTGTGGAACATAAGGAGTAGCACTGAAGACCACAGGGGTAGGGAGAGAAAACTGAATGGGAAGAAATCAGAGAGAGACAAACCATGAGAGACTCTGGACTCTGGGAAACAGGGTTACAGAAGGGAGGGGGAGATTACTGGATACATAAGAATGTAGCAGTGGTCTAGAAGACAGGGTAGTGGAAAACCCTCAAGCTGAACATCAAAAAGGGAATAAAATAATTTTAAAAATGAAAATAGGCTCAGGAATCTCTGACATCAAGTGCACAAGCATGAACATTATAGTGGTCTGAGGAGAAGAGAGGTTAAAGGACAGAAAAATTTTTGAGGAAATAATAGCTGAAAACTTCCATAACCTTGGGAAGGAAATAAATATCCAGGTTCAAGAAGCACAGAGAGTTCCAAGCAAGAAAAATCCAGGGAGGACCACACCACAACACAGAAAAATTATAATATAAAAGATTGAACATGAAGAGAGGATTTTAAAAGTAGCAAGAGAAAAGCAATAAATTACCTACAAGGGAAACACTATATAGCTGTCAGAGGATTTCTCAGTAGAAACTTTGCAGTTCAGAAAGGACTGGCATAATGTATTCAAAGTGCTGGAAGAAAAAACAAAAACAAAAACAAAAACAATCTTACAACTAAGAACATTCTACCTGGCAAGATTATCATTCAGAATTGAAGGAGAGGTAAAGATTTTTCCAGACAAACAAAAGTTAAAGGATTTTATCACCCCTAAACCAATCTTACAAAAAATATTAAAGGGGACTCTTTAAGGGGAAAAGAAAAGGTCATAATTATAAGAAAATTATTAATAATGATTTAAAATATGACAGCATATACATAAAACTTGGAGGAGTAAAAAAAAGTTGTTATTAGAATGCCTTTGAACATACATGACCATCAACTGCTATGTATATGGGATATTATATATGAACCTTATAGTGACCACAAAACCAAAACCTATAAAAGATACACAAAAAATAAAGAGAAAGAAAGCCAAACACAACACTGCAGAAACTCATCAATCACAAAGAAAGAGGACAGGAGAAGAAGAAAGATAAAATTACATGAACAACCAGAGAACAACTAACAAAATGGCAATAAATACATAATTATCAATGTTTTCTTTGTTTTTATTTTGTTTGTATGCTTCTAGTTTTTATTTATATTCTAATTAGTTAACATATAATGTAATATTGGTTTCAGGAGAATTTAGAGATTTCATCACTTATGTATAACACTCAGTGCTCATCACAAGTGCCCTCCTTAATACCCATTACCAATTTAGCCCATCCACCGTCCATCTCCCCTCCATCAACTCTCAGTTTGCTCACTATAGTTAAGAGTCTATTTTATGATTTGCCTCTCTATTTTCCCCCTTTCCTCTATCTATGTTCATCGGTTTTGTTTCTTAAAGTTCACATGAGTGAAATGATATGGTATATATCTTTCTCTCTCTGACTTATTTCGCTTAGCATAATATTTTCTAGTTCCATCCTCATTGTAGCAAATGTCAAGATTTCATTCTTTTTTATGC
>NW_027397129.1:5047746-5106722 GCF_003265705.2 Callorhinus ursinus
TATATATATATATATATATATATATATATATATATACCACAACTTCTCTTTCACTTATCAGTTGATCATTTGGGCTCTTTCCATAATTTGGCTATTGTTGATAATGTCACAAAACAGCAGTGTACATGTATCCATTAGAATCCGTATTTTTGTATCATTTGGGTAAATACCTAGTAGTGCAATTGCTGAGTCATAGGGCAATTCTATTTTTTAACTTTTTGAGGAATCTCCATATTGCCTTCCAAAGTGCCTGCACTAGTTTGTATTCTGAGCAATAGTGTAAGAGTATTCCCCTTTCTCCACATCCTTTCCAATATCTGTTGTTTCTTTTGTTGTTAATTTTACCCATTCTGACAGGTGTTAGGTGATATCTCATTCTAGTTTTTATTTGTATTTCCCTGATGACGAGGGATTTTGAGCATCTTTTCATGTGTCTGTTAGCCATCTGAAAGTCTTTTTTGGAAAAATATTTGTTCATGTCTTCATTTCTTAACTGGATTATTTGGTTTTGGGGTGTTTTATTTGACAAATTCTTTATATAACCTCTTATCACATACATCATTTGCAAATATCTTCTCCCATTCCATAGGTAGCCTTTTAGTTTTGTTGATAGGTTCTTTCACTGTGCAGAAGGTTTTATCTTGATAAAGTCCCAATACTTTTTTGCCCTTGTTTCCCTTGCCGTTGGAAACTTGTCTAGCTAGAAGTTACTGAGACAAAGGTAAAAGAGGATGCTGCCTGTGTTCTCCTCCAGGATTTTGTTGGGTTCCTGTCTCACATTTAGGTCTTTCATCCATTTTGAATTTATTTTTGTGTATGGTGTAAGAAAATGGTCTACTTTCATTCTTTTGCATCTTACTGTCCAGTTTTCCCAATACCATTTGTTGAAGAGACTGTCTTTCTTCCATTGGATATTCTTTCCTGCCTTGTCAAAGATTTAGTTGATGATATAGTTGTGGGTCCATTTCTGAGTTTCCTATTCTGTTCCGTTGATATATGTGTCTGTTTTTGTGTCAGTACCATACTGTCTTGTTCACTACAGCTTTGTAACATAACTTGAAGTCTGGAATTGTGATGCCTCCAAATTTGCTTTTCTACTTCAAGATTGCTTTTGCTATTTGGGGTCTTTTGTGGTTCCATACAAATTTTAGGATTGTTCTAGCTCTCCAAAACATGCTGGTGGTACTTTGATAGGGATTGCATTAAATGTGTAGATTGTTTTGGAAAGTACATATATTTAAACCATATTTGTTCTTCCAATCCATGAGAATGGAATGTTTTGTTTTTTTCATTTTTTGTGTTATCATCAATGTGTTTTATACATGTTCTATAGTTTTCAGAGTACATATCTTCTACTTCTTTGATTAGGTTCATTTCTAAGAGTTATATTGTTTTTGGTGCAATTGTGAATAGGATCAATTCCTTGATTTCTCCTTCTGTTGCTTCATTATTGTAGAAAAATGCAACAGATCTCTGTATGTTAATTTTGTATGCTGTGCCTTTGTTGAATTCATGTATCAGTTCCAGTAATTTTTTGGTGATATCATTCAGGTTTTCTACATTGAGTATCATGTCATCTGCAAATAGTGAAAGTTTGACTTCTTTGCTGATTTAGATGAGTTTTATTTCTATTTCTTGTCTGATTGCTGAGGCTAGGAATCCCAATGCTATGATAAATAACAATGGTGAAAGTGGACAACGTGGTTTGTTACTGACCCTAGAGGAAAAGCTCTCAGTTTTTCCCCATTAGGATGATATTAGCTGTGGGTCTTCTGTATATGGTTTTTATGGTGTTGAGGTATGTTCCCTCTATCCGCACTTTGCTGAGGATTTTTATCAAGAAAGAATGTTATACTTTTTCAATTTTTTCTGCATCTACCAAGAAGATCACATGGTTTTTATCCTTTCTTTTATTAACATGGTGTACCACATTGATTAATTGATGTATGTTGAACAACCCTTGCAACCAAGGAATAAATCCCACTTGATTGTGGCAAATAATTCTTTTAATGTACTGTTGGATTTGATTTGTTAGATTCTTCTTGAGAACCTTTTGCATCCATGTTCATCAAGGATATTGGCCATTAATTCTCCTTTTCAGTGGGGTCTTTGTCTGGTTTTGACAAGGTAATCCTGGCCTCATAGAATGAGTTTGGAAATTTTCTTTCCATTTCAATTTTTTGAAACAGTTTGAGAAAAATAGGCATTAATTTCACTTTAAATGCCTGGTAGAATTCCCCTGGGAAGCCATCTGGCTCTGTACTCTTGTTTGTTGGGAGATTTTTGATTACTGATTCAATTTCTTTGTGTGGTATGGATCTGTTCAAATTTTCAGTTTCTTCCAGTTTGTTTTGGTAGTTTATATGTTTCTAGGAATTTATCCATTTCTCCCAGATTGACCAATTTGTTGACATAGAATTGCTAATAATATTGTCTTATAATTGTATATCTGTGGTGTTGGTTGTGATCTCTTCTCTTTCATTCACACTTTTATTTATTTGGATCCTTTCTCTTTTCTTTTTAATAAATCTGGCTAGGGGGTTATTCATTTTATTAATTCTTTTAAAGAATCAGCTACTAGTTTCATTGGTCTATTATACTGGTTTATTTTGTTTGTTTCTTTTTTATTTAGATTTATTTATTTGACAGAGAAAGACACAGCAAGAGAGGGAACACAAGCAGGGGGAGTGGAAGAGGGAGAAGAAGGATTCCCCTGGAGCAGGGAGCCCGATGCGGGCCTCGATCCCAGGACCCTGGGATCATGACCTGAGCCGAAGGCAGACACTTAATGACTGAGCCATCCAGGTGCCCCAGTTTTTTGTTTGTTTCTATGTAATTTATTTCTTCTCTAATCTTTATTTCCCTACTTCTGCTGCTTAAAGCTTTATTTGCTGTTTCTTTTCTATCTCCTTTATGTGTAAGATTACATTGTGTATTTGAGACTTCTCTTGCTTTTTGAGGTAGTCCTGTGTTATTATATATTTCCCTTTTCAGACCGCTCTTGCTGCATCCCAAAGGTTTTGGACCATCGGGTTTCCATTTTCATTTGTCCCCATGTATTTTTTATTTCTTTAATTTCCTTGTTACCTCATTCATTATTTAGTAGGATGTTGTTTAACCTCCATATATTTGTGGTCTTTCCAAATTTTTTCTTGTGTTTGTTTCAAGTTTCATAGCATTTGGTCAGAAAATATGCATGGTATGATCTTGATCTTTCTGTACTTGTTGAGGGATGATTTGTGACACACTATGTGATCTATTCTGGGGAATATTCCATCTGTACTTCAAAAGAATGTGTATTCTGCTTCTTTAGGATGAAATGTTCTGGATATATCTGTTAGGTCCATCTGGTCCAGTTTGTCATTCAAAGTCATTTTTTCCTTGGTGGTTTGCTTCTTAGATGATCTGTCCATTGTTGTAAGTGGGGTGTTAAAGTCCCCTACAATTATTGTGTTTTGATCAATGAGTTTCATTATTTTTTTATTAATTGATTTATATATTTGGGTGCTCCCAAGTTGGGGACATAAATACGTAAAATTGATAGATCTTCCTGTTGGATAGACCCCTTTATTATGTATGATATAATGCCCTTCTTCATCTCTTGTTATTCTCTTTGGTATAAAATCTAGTTTGTCTGATATAAGTATAGGTACTCCAGCTTTCTTTTGATGTCCATTAGATTATAGATGGTTCTCCATCCCCTCACGTTCAATCTGGAGGTGACTTTAGGTCTAAAATGAGTCTCCTGGAGACGGCATATAGATGGCCTTTTATTTATTTATTTATTTTTAAAGATTTTATTTATTTATTTGACAGAGAGACAGCGAGAGAGGGAACACAAGCAGGGGGAGTGGGAGAGAGAGAAGCAGACTCCCCGCTGAGCAGGGAGCCTGATGCGGGTCTTGATCCCAGGACCCTGGGATCATGATCTGAGCCGAAGGCAGATGCTCAACGACTGAGCCACCCAGGTGCCCCTGGCCTTTTTTTTTTTAATCCATTTGGATACCCTTTATCTTTTGGTTGGAATATCTAGTGCATTTACTTATTGATGATTATGGATACGTATGAATTTAGTGCCATTGTATTATCTGTAAAGTCATTGTTTCTGGAGATTTTCCTTGTTCCTTTCTAGTCTTCGTTACTTGTAGCCTTTCTTTCCCACTCATATAGTCCCCTTTAATATTTCTTGCATGGTTGGTTTAGTGGTCACAAATTCCTTTAATTTTTGTTTGTCTAGGAAACTATCTCTCCTATTCTGAATGACAGCCTTACTGGATAAAGTATTCTTGGCTGCGTATTTTACCCATCAGATCATTTGAATATATCATGCCACTTTTTCTGGCCTGCCAGGTTCACGTGGAGAGATCTGTTGCTAACCTTATTTGTCTTCCCTTGCAGGTTAGAGATTTCTTTACTCTTGCTGCTTTTAGAATTCTGTCTCTATCTATGTATTTTGAAAATTTTACTACAATATGTCTTGGTGTTGGCCTCCTTTTGTTGATTTTGATGGAAGTTCTCTGTGTCTCTTGGATTTGGATATGTGTTTCCCTCCCCAGATTACGTATATTTTAAGCTATAATTTGCTCAAGTAAACCTTCTACCCCTTTTTCCCTCTCTTTTTTTCTGGGGCCCCTATGATATGTACATTATTATGCTTTTTGGATTTGCTGTGTTCTTCTAAGTCTACATCTGTGATCCAATATTTTTCTTTTCCTCTCCTTTTCAGCTTCATTATTTTCCATAATTTTATCTCCTATCAGTTATTCATGTCTCTCCTTCTTCCATCCATGTGGTCATTACATCCAGTCGGTTTTGCATAGTGGTTTTCACATTTTCTATTTCAGCCTGAATAGTTTCTATATCTTTTATCTCTGTGCTAAGAGACTCTAATTTTTTCTTTGCTTTTCTCAAGCCCAGCTAGTATCTTTATGATTGTTGTTTTAAATTCTGTTTCAGTCATGTTACTTGTATTTGTTTTGATTATATCCCTGGATGTGACCTTTTCTCATTCTTTCTTTGGGATAAATTCCCCCATCTTGGCATTTTGTCTAGGTCTCTGTCTTGTGTGTTAGGAAAGCCTGTTATATTTCCTGCTCCTGAGGGTAATGGCTATACTAAGAAGAGGTAATATACTGTTTAGAACCTGACACTTTAGGAAGTGTTTCTGGTGTGTGCTATGTGCACTCTGTTGTTATTTCTTGGCTGTTCTTTCCCTCAGGTCAGTCCTCTGCAGAGTTTCTCCCTGCCTGCAGTAGGGAGTGTTTGGACCTTGTCCACTGTGTGGTGAGTTTTAACCAAATGTGTTTTGGTCTACCTTTTAAAGGAGGCTAAATCATATTTCCCTTAGAGCTGAATCTTTGCAGCACCCTATGGTCAGTAGACTTGGTGGGTGGAGGGGGTTTGTGCTGGTGTTCTGGGGGAGGGATCACTGCTGTTTTGACTCTGAGGCACACCTGTTCTAGTAGAAAAACATCTGCAAAGCACAGTGGTATGCAGGGCTTAGTGTAAGTGACTCAAACCTACTCTGTGGGTGCTGTACTGCTCACTGCAGTCTGTCCATGGTCATGGTCTGGGATAAAAATGGCATCAGCTGGCTCTCTCATCACTGGAGAGGGGGTTTGCTCCCACTGCTGTTCAGGTAGCCCTCACAGAAGAGCAATTACCCCTCATGGGTCCCAGGCATCCCTTAGATCCCTGCATTCTCCTTTCTGTGTCTGAGCTGTCTGCCCACCCAGTGGCATTGCTTCTGTGTTTTATCTCAGGCATGTTGGCAGGGTTTCAAAATTCCAATTTTTAGGGACCAAATGGTCATGGACACTCACTGATCTTCTGGGGGTGGGTCTTGCCAGACTGTGGCCCATGCCATTTTGTCCCATAATGGCAGTTGTATGAATGTGCAGGGGTTGGAGTTTATGGTAAAGTGCAGCAAAGAGCTGCCATCCAGGTTGCCTGCCCTCAGCAGTTGTCTCTGCTCATATGCCAATGAACAGGGCAGCTCAATGGTGACCAACATCTCTTTTGCTCCCTGAGAGGCAGTGCAACCTCTCCCTAATGCACTCCAAAAAGGGTAATTGTCTCTCCCAATGCAAACCAGGGGATCCTTGAACCATGCTATCCAGTCCTGGGTTTCTGCCCTCCTTCTTCACAGAAGCACTACTATGCCCCTCAGGCTCCACCCTGGTGATGATGCAGACTTCTAAAATTTCAGACTTTGAGCACTGCTACTCATAAAAATTTGCAATTATCAGTGCCTCTCATTTTGCTCTTCAACTGTTTTGGAGAAGTATTTTTCTTGTGCAATAGCCTGTGCATGCTTTCTCTCTCTCTCTCTCTCTCTCTCTCTCTCTCTCTCTCTCTCTTTCTCTTTCTCTCTCCCTCTCTCTTTTTCTTTCCTCTCTCCCTGATTCAGGATCACTCCCCACTGCAGCCAGTGATTCTTTTCTCCCCCAGATCACATCTCCACACCTCCTACTTTCCATAATGTGACCTATTTTCTCCCTCTAGTTGTCCACTTTGTTCTCTCATTCCTCAGTTGGATTTCCTCTCAATAACCACTTTAAATGTAAATGACCTAAATGCTCCAATCAAAAGACATAGGGCGGAGGAGTGGATGAAAAATAAGATCCATATTTATGCTGCCTACAAAGGGCTTACCTCAGACCTAACGTCACACATGGACTGAAAGGGAAGGGATGGAAAAACGTTTACCATGCAAAGGGAAGAGAGAAAGCTATAGTAACAATACTTACTTCAGACAAAATAGAATTTAAAACAAAGACTAACAAGAGACAATGAAGGGCATTACTTAATAATAAGTGAATCAATTCAAAAGTCAATATAACAACTGTAAATATCTTTTCATCCAACATTGGAGCACCTGAATACATAAAGCAAATATTAATAGACTTAAAGAGAGAAATTCATGGTAATAGAATAATAGTAGTGGATGTTAACACCCCAGTTAAATCAATGGATAGATAATCTAGGCAGAAAATCAACAAGGAAACAGTGTCTTTGAATGATACATTAAACCAGATGGGCATAACAGATATATACAGATCATTCCACCCCAAAATAAGAGACTACACATTCTTCTTAAGTGCACATGGGACGTTCTCAAATGTTAGGCCACAGAGCAAGTTCCAATAAATTTAAGTTTGAAATCATACTATACATTTTTTTCTGATCACAGTGGTGTGAACTAGAAATTAACCACAAGGAACAAAAAAGAACTGGGAAAAGACAAGCACATGGAGGCTAAACAACATGATTCTAAACAACCAGTAGGTCAACAAAGAAATCTAAAAAGACATAAAAAAAATACACTGAGACAAATAAAAATGGAAGCACAATTGTCCAAAATGTTTGGTTCATAGAAAAAGCAGTTCTAAGAGGGAAATATATAATAATACAGATCTATCTCAAGAAACAAGTAAAAGCTCGTATAAACAATCTAACCTTACACCTAAAGGAACTACATAAAGAAGAACAAACAAAACTCAAGTGAACTAGAAGGAAGGAAATAATAAAGATCAGAAATAAATGACAGAGACTAAAAAAAGAGAGAGAGAGAAACAATGAAATCAAAAGCTGGTTCTTGGAGAAGGTAAAATTGATAAAACCTTAATAAGACTCAAGGAAAAAAAAAGAAAGAATCTAAATGAATAAAATCAGAAACAAAAGAGAAGTAGCAACTGACACCACAGAAATATAAAGTTTTATAAGAAAATATTTAAAAAAATATATGCCAACACCTTAGTCAATCTAGAAGAAAAGGATAAATTTTTAGAAACACACAATCTTCCAAAACTGAATCAGAAAGCAATAGAAAATCTAAGAATATCAATTTTAAGTAATGATATTGAATGTGTAATTTAAAAAATATTAAATATAAAAAGTCCAGGTCCAGATGGGTTCACAGGAGAATCCTACCAAACATTTAAAGAACAGTTATTACCTATGCTTGTCAAAATTTTCCAAAAAATAAAAGAGGAAGAAAATTTTCCAAATTCATCCCCTATCCCACCCACCTCCCCTCTAGTAACCATCAGTTTGTTCTCTATAGTTAAGAGTTGGTTCCTTGGTATGTCTCTCTTCTCCTCCCCCCACCATGTTCCTTTGTTTTATTTCTTAAATTCCACATATGAATGAAATCATATGGTATTTATCTTGCTCTGATTGACTTCTTTCATTTAGTATAACGCTCTAGCTCCATTGGCGTCATTGCAAATGGCAAGATTTCATTTTTTTGATGGCTGAGTAATATTCCATTGTCTATATATGCCACATCTTCTTTATCCATTCATCAGTTCTTGTACATCTAGGATATTTCCATAGCATTTGAGAAAGTATAGCACCCATTCATGATAGAAACTCTCAACAAAGTAGATTAAGAGTGAACATACCTCAATGTAATAAAGGTCATTTATGAAAAATTCATAGCTAACATTATACTCAATGGTGAAGAACTGAGAGGTTTTCCTTGATTAGACTGTCCACTCTCACCACTTTTATTCAACATAGTACTGGAAGTCTTAATCCTAGCAATTAGATGATAAAAAGAAATAAAAATCATCTATAATTGGTAATGAAGAAGCTAAAGTGTCACTCTTTGCAGATGACACATTCTTGTACATAGAAAACCCTAAATACTCCACTGAAAAACTACTAGAAGTAATAAATGAATTCAGTAAACTTGCAGGATACAAAATTAATATGTAAAAATTGGTAACATTGCTGTACACTAATAAATTAGCAGAAAGAGAAATTAAGAAAATAATCCCACTTACAGTTGCAGCAAAAAGGATACAGTACTTAAAAATAAACTTAACCAAGGAGGTGAAAGACCTCTAATATGAAAACTAAAACATTGATGAAATTGAAGGTGACACAAACAAATGAAAAAATATTCCATTTTCATGGATTTGAAGAACCAATATTGTTAAAATGTCTATGCTACACAAAGCAATCTATACTTTGAATGCAATCCCTATCAAACCACCAACATTTTTCACAGAACTAGAACAAATCATCATAAAATTTGTATAGAACCACAGAAGACCCAGAATAGCCAAAGCAATCTGGAGAAAGGAATAAAAAGCTAGAGGTCTCACAGCCCCAGATTGCAAAATATACTACAAAACTGTAGTAATGAAAACAGTATGGTACTGGCACAAAAATAGACACATATATCAATAAAACAGGATAGAGAGTCCAGAAATAAGCCACACATATGTTTAATTAATCAATGACAAAGGAGGCAAGGATATACAATACGAAAATTCACATTTTTAATAAATGGTGCTGGGAAAACTGAGCAGCTACATGAAAAAGAATGAAACATGACCACTTTTTTTACACCACACACAAATATGAACTCTAAATGGATTAAAAATCTAAATGTAAGATTAAAACCATAAAAATCTTAGAAGACAGGCAGTAATTTGTTTGACATCTACTGTAACAACCTTTTTCTAGATAAGTTTCCTCAGGTAAGGAAAACAAAAGCAAAAATCAACTATTGGGACTATCTTAAAATAAAAATCTTCTGTACAACAAAGAAAACCATCAGCAAAACAAAAATCAACTACTGAATTGGAGAAAATATTTGCAAATAATGTATCCAATAAAGGGTTAATATCTAAAATGTATAAAGAACTTATACAATCAACACCAAAACGCAAACAATCTGATTAAAAATTGGGCAGAAGACATGAAAAAAGCAAGACACGAATAGACATTTTTTTCCAAAGAAGACATACAGATGGCCATCAGACACATGACAAGATTCTCAACATTACTAATCATCAAGGAAATGCAAATTGAAACCACAATGAAATGTCACCTCACACCTGTTAGAATGGCTACAGTAAAAAATGCAGGAAATGCAAAGTTTTGGTAAGTATGTGAAGAAAAACAAACCTTCATGCACTTTTGGTGGGAATGTAAATTGGGATAGCCAGTGTGGAAAACATTATGGAGGTTCCTCAAAATAATTAAAAATAGAAGTACATATGATCTAATAATTCTACTGCTGGGTAGAAAACAAAAACACTAATTTGAAAAGATATATGCCCCTATGTTTATTGCAGGATATTTACAATAGCCAAGATATAGAAGCAACCTAAGTGTCCACTGATAGAAAAATGGATATATCCGTAAAACAGGACGAGGTCTTGCCATTTGTGACAACATGAATAGATCTAGAAGATATTATGATAAATGAAGTAAGTCAAACTGAGAAAGACAAATGCCATAAGATTTCACCCATATGTGGAATCTAAAAAACAAAACAAAGAAACAAAAAGCAAAATTAGACCTATAAATACAGACTGATTAATTTTCAGAGGGGAGGGATGTAGGGGATGGGAAAAATAGGTGAAGAGGAGTAAGAGATATGGACTTCCAGTTATGGAATGAATAAGCAATATGAATGAAAGGTACAGCATAGGAAATATAGACAAGGGTATTGTAATAGCATTTTATGGTGACAGATGGTAACTATACTTGTGGTGAGCATAGCATAATATATAGATATGTTGAGTCATTTTGTTGTACACCTGAAACTAATGTAACATTGTGTGTCAACTATACTCAAAAAAAAAAAAAAAGAATATCAATTTTAAAAAGGAGAAAGGAGCAAATAAGAGGAGGGAAACCGAGAAGAAAGAAAGACTAAGTTCTTGGCCGATAAGGGGACATAAGTCCTGAAGATAAATAGGACATAATGAGTAAAGAAGAGGGAATGTGAGATCAAACAAAAGACAGCAGGAAATAACACTGGGTAGAATTGATGAAGAAGGGGCAGATATGAATACATGAAGTAGGTCTGAGGCTTCTGGATGCAAGAAGAGCTGAAGGTTCGCCTTAAAAGTCCTTTCTCTTTATTCTAACCTCACAGGCCCCCAATGGAGGTTGGGAAAGCATTCTTAAGATTGACAGTATATTCTGTTAGTATAATTCATGGCTTTATTTCACTAATTGTATCTATTTATCATATCATATCTATCTATCATCTATTTATCTATCATCTATCTATCTATCATCATCATCATCTATTTATCTATTTATTTTGCTGAGGGGTAGTTTTGCTTCTCTCACAGAGTAAAATTCATGATCTTTATAATACACATTTTCTGATTAAAAGATACCTTACTTTCTAATTTGTGTTTTTGTTCCCTGTAGGAAAGCTTCCCAGAATTCTGACCTATGGATAAATAGAGACCTGACAATTTGGAAAATGAACAAGCATCAGATTTGTTACTAAGGGCTTCCATTATCACTATGACAGACTTACAGCTCTTTAAATTTCAATTTCTTTACCCTGATAGTTATTCTTTATTCAGGAGCTTTCTGGTCTGAGTTAAACATCTCCTTTGGGTACATTAGCCAAACCCTCAATTTAACTATGCCTTTCTCCTTGGATTGTAAACTACTTAAGAATTTCTTGATGTCATTTTCAAGCCAGTGGCTATACTCAAACTAGAATTCTCAGTTGAGAAAAAGCATGAGAATGCATCTTATCCTTATCCTTATTCAAAAAACCCTACCATGTTTTTATCAACGGAGCGTCAAGTCAGCATTCTATTTTTTCTACCCTTTCCTGAAAGGACCAAATTTTATCGGGCTTGGGATCTTTCCTATTATACCAACTTTCCAGAAAAGAAGATGACTACAATAGTGGTTGTTTGTGGAATTTGTGTGATATTTTAAAATAAAAATAAAGCCTTAATTCATGAGTTTTATAATCCTATACATAACAGTTTCTTTATGGGTGTATATAATCTAAGTATTACATCTACTAATGTTTGTCTCTGGCTTAACTTGAGTCTAAAATGTAAAGATAAAACTATGTTACCTGAAAAGATATTATCTTTGACACATTTTCTTATCCCATTAACTGCCTGCCATTTTTAATGTTAATTAGACTTTTATCAATCCTTGTTTTGTCTTTTTTATTTTTCCCATGCAGCACAAGTTGGAGCATTTTGAATCTTCCATATGTACCAGGTCTTTCTTTTCTGCCATTATTAAAGCACTGACCATGGTTAAGTTTTACAAGTTATAAATTGATGAACCGCTTTTAAAGATAAGTACATTACAGAATGAAACATAGCTTTTGAAAACTCAGCTTCATTTTCCAAAGCCTCTTAAAACAAATGATTTCCCCAGGCCCCCCCCAAAAAAGTGCCAAGAGCTTCATGGAAGAATGAGGTTTGACAATTAACTGAGCACTTATCAATTCCATGACAGTACAAGTTCCAGAATTTGAGTACAAGCTAATAGAGTCCAAAATTTTAAACTCAGTATTCACTCTTTTATTGTTTCAATATTGTATCTTATCATTTCATCTTTACTTAGTTACAACATTCCTGACTTAAAAAACATATTTCTGACTGTTTAGCACTTTTTTCAAATATACTATATGAAAAATCAAAGTATACACTTTTGTTATTTAAATTTTGTAGGTTTGATTAATATTTGGAAAAAGATACAGGTAAAATATTATTTTACTTTTCTGCTACTAACTTTAAACTCATTATGTATTTATAACTTGCAAATAAGTAATCCAAACTCTTTCAACAATGAATATTAGGCACAGTTCCAACATATATTATGCCAGAAAAATTGAAAAAGACAGTAATATGTGATACCATGTGATAATTGACAAAATCATATTGACCAAATCAAATCAAGCTATTGATCAATCTGCTGGGGAGTACCAGTGAAAGTTTTCTTTATCTATGATCATTAGTTGTTTAAGTCATCTCTGTTTAGATCTTTGAAATACTTCAACTTGAAAAAATCTTACTATGAAATAGACATCTCTTTTTTTTTGCCCAAGACCTTTCTTCTGTTAAGACATGCATCTAGTATTTCTTTTGAGGAATATCTTCTTCTTCACATTCAATTCGTATGGTCTACATAGGATTGAGATCACCCCCAAACTTTCAAGGTTACACCTTAATTAGCCTAAACCATTTCTCTGTTCTCAATGATTATTTTAAGGATGGGCATTTTTCCTACTGTAGCCAATAATATGGAATCAAAATTTTGCTAATGTTTCTGGGTAATAGGTTGTTACTCTCTTTGCTTGGACAGAAATATGAGATGGTGTAGACA
This sequence comes from Callorhinus ursinus, assembly GCF_003265705.2. Taxonomy (NCBI): domain Eukaryota; kingdom Metazoa; phylum Chordata; class Mammalia; order Carnivora; family Otariidae; genus Callorhinus; species Callorhinus ursinus. The sequence goes on from NW_027397129.1 coordinate 5,060,869, forward strand.
CTGCAGACAGTGTCACTATCTTCTGATTTTATAGAGATTGAATATGAAGCAAACACAACTACAGGAAGAGTAATGACAGAGAGATGAAATAAGTCCTGGTGACATCATTAAACCCTAAATACAGCTATTCCTGAAGCCATTTCTACCCCTGGATTTTTCAGTAGTTAGGCAACCCATATATTCCTCTCTTTCTCTCTCTCTTTTTTTTTCTTAACACACTATATGTTGAGTTTTCTTTTACTTGAAGCTAAAATATTTCTAACAGAAAGACCTTACTGGTGGTTGTTAATGGGTCAAATATAAATGGATAAGTAAAATGAGAGTAAATGGACAAAGTTCCCCAAACTTGGAACATGTTACCATCTTTCTCAGGGCTTCTTAAAGCCTAGGACTTTAATAAATGTTACTTTTAAGAAAAGGTGAGGTGGGGGCTTAGATTTTTACATTCTTAATGCATCCATATTATATAGATTCTTTGAAATTTCTTGCTGTATAATCAATTTGGTAATTCCTTTGTATTTCTGTTGCCCAACCTAGTTCAATAAGTGTTTATTTCATTAAATTTTAATGCTTTAAGATAACACTTGACTACTTTAAATTCTATATCTTGTCTTCAATATTTGTTTTAATAATAATGATAATAATAATAGCTACTATGTATCATGTGCTTGTTATGTGCCAAGCATCATGCTAGAAAAGAGATACATTATTACTCTTTTAATTGAGACTGCATCTCTATAAACTGAACATTGTAATTACTACTTTACAAATTTGAAAACTGAGGTTCTGAAGTTTAAATAATTTGCCTTAAATAACATAGCTGGTAAGTAGCAGAACAAGATTTGAACTTTTCTGTCTGATCTCATGACTAAGCCTTTAACCACTATGTCCTCGAATTCCAAAGTCTTAAACATTATTCAAAATTGTCTTTAAACCAAGTGGTCAAACAGAACAGGCAAATAAAACACTATGTATCCAAGAAGAGGAGAGGAAAGATAGATAATAATGATGTACCAGAATATCAAGGGAAGATAGTGAAGTATAAAATATATTCAATAACAAAAACAAAAAAAACAAACAATGCATAAAAATGGACAGAGGAACTAAACAGACATTTTTACTAAAACATACAAATGGCCAACAGGTACATGAAAAGGTACTTAACATTACTGGTTGTCAAGGAAATGCAAATCAAAAGCACAATGAGATATCACCTCATACCATTTAGAATGGGATCAACAAAAAGACAAGAGATAACAGTGTTGATGAAGGTGTGGAGAAAAGGAACATGTGCACTCTTGGTGAGAGTATAAATTGGTACAGCCACTATGGAAAACAATATAGAAGTTTCTTAAAAAATTAAAAATAGATTTACCATATGATCCAGTAATTCCACTTCTTGGTATATACCCAAAGGACATTAAAACAAGATATCAAAGAGGTATCTGTCCTGTTCATTGTAGCACTAGTCACAATAGCCAAGATATGGAAACAATCTAAGTGCCCATCAACAGATAAATGAATAAAAATTTCAGCCATGCAAAAGAAGAAAATCCTGTTATTCCTGACAACATACATGAACTCTGAGGACAGTATATTGAGGTAAGTCAAAGAGAGAAAGATAAATATATGATATCACTTATACATGGAATCTAAAAAGCCAAAATCATGAAAACAGAGAATAAAATGGTAGGCTGGGGAGTGGTGGGGGGGCATAGAAATGTTTTTTAAAGGTACAAACACACAATGAGTAGCAAATAAGTTCTAGGATCTAATGCACAGTATAGTGAATAGGTAACACTATGTATTATAATTATCAAAGTTACAAAGAGACTAGATTTTAATTATTTCAACCACAAAAAATAATAATTATGTGATTTTATAAAAGTGCAATCACTACAATGACAATCATATTAAAATATATAAATGTATCAAATCAATATGTTGCATATCTTAAGCTCGCACAATGTGAAATATCAAATATATTTCAATTTAAAAAGAGAAAATCATGAGTATATAATGAGGGAAATAAAATATAATGCAAGTAAAGACTTGGTGTCCTACATTTTGGAAAAGAAAATGTCTAGTATTATATACAAGTTCAGAATTAGATGTTAAAGTAAAATTAAAAGTAAAATACTCGTCTGAAATAAAATATGACAGATTTTACTCAAGAGTTACCTAAGGGAATAATACATTTTGGTGACATATGTTAGGTTTTGTACAAAGAACGTTTACAATAAAATACAACTCTCTTAAAAATAAACTATGCCAGATTCCCCCATGAGATTTCTAAAGATTCTGTTACTGAATTTGCATACTGTTTCATAATATTTTTAAATTAAAAAAAAACTTCTAAAATGTGATTTTCAGTTGGATCATTACAAATGTGCATGACAACAAATACATGATTTATAGTTTCAACGATTTTCACATATGATTAAAATCATAGTAATGTCAGATAGTAGAACATGTTGACTAAAATAATTAATATTTATTATATGCTGTTCTTCTTGGAAATGAAGGTCAATTCATTCAGATACAGCTAGTTTGCTGCTTGAAAATCTAGGTCTATATCTTCTTGTTAGAGTTCTCTATGACTACCAACTTTTTCTTAATCTAATTTCTCTGATACTTCAAGGAATGATCTAGTCTAAGAATACAATTAGAGTATACCAATAAAGCTGAAAAACATGGAGATCGTATACCAGCCTTCAACAGAGGAACTCTATGGGGGAAAAAAAAAAAAGATTTCCAACAGTATTTCAGATTTGACCATGTTCATAGAATTTGGTGTACTCAAGCTGATTTTGCCTGAGTTGGATTTATTCACCAAGAAGAGGTAAACTGAATCAGAATGGACTATATGTACTTGAAATTACAGGGAGAGAACATGGCTCTAATTTGTTAATTTCCACATGAAATTTAAGATCTACTGATTAGTAGGTAATGACCAATTTCCTACGCAATATGAAACTTGAATTAGGATATCATCTATGGTCTTATGAATGAATTCAACAAAGTCAATTATAAGCCAAATTCAATTGTAAACTAAGATCCATTCAAATCAATTCCATCATGATAATCATTCAGCAAAAGATTGAGACCTTTGAGTGACCACAATGTAGAGAAGATGAAATGGTGTGAGGTCATAATGATATATCAAAAGAATGTTGGAACATAACTTATTTTTTAAAAGATTTTATTTATTTATTTGACAGAGACAGAGACAGCGAGAGCAGGAACACAAGCAGGGGGAGTGGGCGAGGGAGAAGCAGGCCTCCCGCCGAGCAGGGAGCCCGATGTGGGGCTCGATCCCAGGACCCTGGGATCATGACCTGAGCCGAAGGCAGGTGTTTAATGACTGAGCCACCCAGGCACCCCAGAACATAACTTTTTAAAAAATGCACCATTTTTCAGCAACTCTTGAGGAGTTGGAACCTCTAATTGGCAATGATAAGGATAGCCAGAAAAGCAGTCCATATCTAGGTGAGTGTGGAATCACACAAGCCAATATATTGATCTGATACTTTCAGGAGGTAAAGTAAGTCCTCAACTTTACAGGATGTGGATATTATTGATGGTCTTAGCAAGATCAGTTTTGTGAAGTGATGAAGAAGAGTGGAAGTCAGATTAGAAAAAGATGAGAAAGTGGATAAATTGAAAATGGCTTTGAAATTTATCTCTACCAACTTATACCTTGGCAAGGCATTTGATAACTCTCAGACCCCATTTCCCAATCTCTTCCATGAGGATAGGAGTTCATAGACACAATGTTTATTAGAAACATTAAAGAGCACATTTAGCACATTGATTTCACATGCTAATAAATCAACTTTGAGATTTAATAAACATAACCTTCACCCAACATGTATTTATTTTATTTAACAAGAGTGATTTTTACCAGCTTTGCCCTGCACTATCAAGGGGGTGGGGAATTAACATGCACTCTTACTTCACCAGTCACCAGTAAATCTTTTTCTCAAAAGTATTGTGAGACTACTAGTTAAATGACTTAATGAATTCTTGATATAGTGTCTATAATAATCCCTGGATCCTAAAATCTCTCAAAAAGAAGAGTGATAGTTTTTTGTTTTGTCTTGTTTTGTTTTTGAAATAATATATCTATAAAAAGATCTGTAAGTGTTAGGATGAGATACTTAAGATCAGCACGATTTGCTGATGCAGTCAATATGGTACAATGAAAATAAATATTTTCTCTGAATTCAAAATTAGTGAAGAGGCAGATTCATGGACAAGCTGTAATTTCCCCTTTAAAGTTGAGGAAAGCTTCCATACGAAATATTACCCTAAGTTTGATCCAGGATACACTACAGGGTAAATCAATGTCTCAAAAGTAGTGAGGCTTTAAGCATGTGTCAAGATAATTCAAAGAGAGGTAATGTAAGGCACACGATACAAAGGTGTTTTAAAATATGATAGGGCCCTACAAGGGGAAAAGGTACAGATCAAGCAAGTCCCGAGGTTGCATGCTTTATACTACCATAGAGTTGCAATATCACCAAAATTAAGAGGTAGTGGTGGAGTCATGAGGATCTCTGCAAACACTTGAACTATAGGATTGATCACATTTGGCAGGGCCAAAACCAGGGCCAATAGGTACAGCTCTCAACTCTCTGCAAAGCTGCTTTTGTGAAATAAATGGATGGAGGTCACATCTGGACACAACCTGGAGAAAATCAATTTGTTAGAAAGAACAGTTATTCATAAGTGTGTTATTTTGTGTTTCCCCTCAGATATACCAAGATCCATAATGATAAAAGTCATTATTATATTTGGAAAACATAGTAACAACAACAAAAAGCAAATAATGAGCAAATATCCAAATCAATTGCATGTGTGACAACTAAACTAAAGGTAAAAAAAAGAAGTTTTCAGTGACTTTTTTTGACCCTGTGGCATATATTGTTATTGCAGAGCATAGGGATGTTTCTGGCAAAGAAGAGTTATAAAAGATTTGATAGACATCTTCTAAGTTACAAAGAGGGTAGGTAATAAAATCTTATCAGGCTCCCTTTTAGTTCTGTTCTGTAACATGAAAATCAAAGTGTCATTTGACATTAATGGTTGACAAATTTGGATATAATAAAAAATTACCATTGCTTCGGTCAATGTGAGGCAGGGTGAAGGACTGTGAAGGTCACAGAGGCCAATTTTGTAGTCAGTTCTGGGAAGGACTTGGTAACTTTATGACCATTAATAATGTTTGTGGATTTCATGCAAGCTAAGCTAATGAAGAGGGTAGTCAGATCCATGCTGCAGTGTTTAAAATAGCCATCTTCCATATGTTAAAGGAATACTTTCATTTTCACCTTGCACCATTAACTCAGACAAAAAGATTATTTTCTCCATCTGGGAAATTCTAACCTAGGCACTGTGTGCATAGAATCACCATATGACTACATTTATGACATTAATAGAAATATTTCACATTTTTACAGTAATTAACACTTTACAAAATACTTTCTAATTATTCATTTACTTTTCATTGTACCCCAAAGTAATGATAATTACATGGGGTATTATTCCTACTTTTTGTTTGTTTTTTAATATGAGTAGAATCAAGGCCAGACATTTTTTAGAACTAAAAGTCCTTTACTATTGTTGGCTATAAAATCAGAGCACAGGTTCAAGGAGGCTAAGTAATTTCACTGCTTTCAATCTCAGTTTTCTCACCAATAAAATAGAGAAGATGATCCTTGAGGTACCTCCAGCTCTAACATTACAGAAAGCTGTGAGTCCATTTTACTGTCAAGGCCAACCTCATTTTAACACAAAATCCTTCCAGCCTGACAGTTTAATAACCCTCTACCATCCTTGTAATACTGAGGAAAACATACATGCACTGTTAAGAGTTGATGTGCCCATTTTCTCACTAATATATTTTACTTCTTAGACAGCAGACTGCCAATATTGCATGGATTTAAATCTGTTTTCTTTTACTTTTATTCTCTGTTAAAATAAAATCTTATATGGAAAACTGGTATATTAATACCATGTTCAAATTTCAAGGTATGACGAACTTAGGTGTTTAAGTATGTAACATATTTTTTTTCAAAAACTAAAATTAATTTCTACTAGAGTCCCCATTTTGTGTGAAACAGAAATGATAATAAAGCTACTGTTCAGACAAACTCAGCCACTTTTATTATGTTTCACAGTTATTTCTATTTAAATATGATCAACTTCATGATATCCTTCTTGCCCCTCCCTTCTCCCCATGGTATATTCTAAGTTTAAGAGGGGGTTTATGCAAATGCCACAGTGACATCACTTATCAATTATGATGTGCCTTTGGTATGCTCAGAGCCTTCATTACCATGAGTTGCTATGTATTGTCTCCACAATCATACGTCATTTATACAAAACCTTTTCTTCATCTCCTTCTTCGCCAAAACTTACCATTCATTCAGGATCTTGACCTCTACTGCTCTATTCCTAATAATTCCTGTTATCTTAGCAAGGATCATCTAGAAGCAATGATCCAAATTAGATTAGCAACTCTACTTGTGTAAATTGAACTCTAATTGTGGATATTAACATTGTGGAAAGGTATTTGAAAAAATTAGTGGTGACAGCAGAAGTAAGAGAAGCAGGGTAGATGGGCAGGGAAAAGGTCTTTTAGTATATCATAAATAACACCAAATTTTATTAAATTGAGCTCAGTCTTTAAATACTGAAAAATGTATTGATCTAGAAAGAAGGCATGGTTAGTAATCTTGAATATTCATCAAAGGATTACTATCTGGATAATACATTTGTGTGTGTGTGTGTGTGTGTGTGTGTGTGTGAGTGAGTGTGTGTGTGTAAAATCTGTGTGCACATACCGGTGATTGGGAAAAGGCAATATAACTTTTCTTTCCATCAAAATTTAATCTGTTTCAATTCAAACAAGATGTTACGAACATTTAACAGAACAGGGGAAACCAGCAATAGAACCTGCAAGAAATGAAGTAAATGACAGTATCACTGAGCTAAAAACATACAAAGCATTTTGGAACATGCCACTACTTTATTGAGTCATTTCTTTCCTCTGCTGTGGTTTCAAGTCCCATGCACAGATTAGAAATGTCCCCAGTCTACAATTTCCTATTGCTTTATGGTTTAGACAGACCGAGGCATTATTCAACAGGGACATAGCCCTTGACCATATTTCTTGGCTGGCTCCATATTCAATTAGCTTTGCCATGCTTTTCAAAAACAGACATATAGTTGAGTCTGATATAAAATACCTTTTATGGTAGAAGGTTAAAAAATCTGATCAAAATCTTGCCATGTCTGTTCCCCAAAGAAATCGCATTCCCCATACAGAAAAAGGACTATCAGAATCTAAGGAGGAAAATCAGTGAAAATGATGGCAGTTGGAAAAAACAAATAAAGAAACAAAAAATTCTCATCTACAGCAACAGCTTGGAATGGACATTAGAACTAAGTGCCATTCAGATGCTGTAAAGCTGATGAAAATGGATGAAACTGTACAACTTAGTGGTGTGAAAAGATTGGTTCAGCTATTTGTTCAGAAGAAACATTTCAATAAATTGTTGAATATATTTCAAGGTTGCTGCCATCATTTTGTATTTTTCAAATGCCAATTATTTGGGGGTAGCTGGCAGAAGTGGTAGAAAAGACTCCATTACCAGTAATGAAGACCTGAGTTCCTCTGCGTGGAACTTCTCAGTGGAATTCAAACAAGCATCACATTCTTTGAGGTTGTAGCTATGGATTTTTAAGTCCACAGCTACTGGGTTGAATTGGTAAAGGGAGAGTCTTTTATTTTTTATTTCCAATATCTTTATTAAGAAATATCAAAAGTTCATTACAGTTTCATACACAATTTTACAAAGTTTAAGTGAAGGAAAATGTAGAGATACCATTATATTCATGTTTGAACACTACAGTAGCTTGCGAAAGAGGTAACCCTATAATTTCTGTCATATTGTTTAACAATGGAACCCAAAAATGTCTTTTTCCCATTTCTACTATGCACAACATAATATCTTAAGTTACTTAAAAGGGTTTAAATGTGTCATAAATACTTCTTAAATATTTGTCCTTTTATTTTGTCATTGATGTTCCCCCAAAAAGCTGAGCTGTTTGTAAGAAGCACAGTATTTGAGTCCCACTTACTGCTGATTGTAGTACATTTTCACCAAGCCTGACTTGAGAGGGGGATAACATTACAAATTACATGTTACCATATTACACTTGGGAAAGAATCCACACACATTTTTCTTTAATCTATCATTTAACAAAAAGGGGAGAATCACTCAACCTGGAGACAAAACACCACAGTCTTTCAGTGGAATCATTAAGTATGGGACATGTCTGCCAAAACCACTGAGCTCCTCACAAGCAGTAAACGGCATGACCAAGAACTGGATCCAGGAACACCAACACAGAATACAGAAATGGATCTTCCTGGGATGATACATCACCATCTTTTATGTCATAGCCATTGCATCAGAAAGGAATTACACTTTCAAAATAATTGAGATTAGTAGGTCATTGGCACCTGATGGGAAAAAGCAATGGTGTGGTATGCCTTGGTGAAGCCTAATGCTAGGTTATCTAAAAGTAGATTTTTGAAGATATTGTCCAGCAACATCAGAAAGAGCCATCTTGAGAGGAAGGACTCCTTATTCACCCTCATGAGGCTGCATGTCTCATTGGGCTTGCATTCATATTCAATGACAGAGAAGGGTCTAACGCACTGGAAGTGATCTTATTTGTGGTAACTGTGGAACTTGACTTGCCACACCATACTGAAGGTCCCAATGCCAGTGAAGGGCATGGTGATCTGGATGGGTTGCCATTCTCCACTCTTAGTTGGGGCCACACCATCTGTGTCATATGTGCCCATATAAACAATTCTGTCCCCTTCAGACTCTTTAGACTTCAGCTCCAGTGGACAAGTGCACTACCAATGGAAATGTCCTCAACCCGCTGTGTGGTGGGTTTAATGGTGAAGTGGAAGTCTTCATAAAATTGTTCACTTCATTGTTAGACACTGAATGATAATGTCATTAAAAAACTGAAGCACAAATAATTGTGTTCTCCCACCCATGGGATGCATGTGACAGGGGAATGGAGAGGAAGTAGTGCCTTTATCTAATAAAATGGTCATATATTCAATATTTGGCATACTGCTTTCATATACAAAGGAATGATAGAGCTCAACTTACCTCAAGCAATATAATTCAATGTTTCATCAAGAATAAGGCAGAATTAAAAAGAATAAGGCAGAATTCCATTTCTGTTGTATAATGGGAAATAACTGAAGAATAAGTATCTAATCCTTAATTAAAAAAAAAGTCATATAAAAGCTCCAGACACATTCCTTCTAGATCATCTCTATGTGAACATACTCTCAGCATACTTGAATTAAGCATGATACAAGTCACTGAGACAGCTTGGTGGAAATTCCTAAATGGAGGCTTGCTTTTTCAAGATTACTAAATCAAATATCAGCCAAGAAAGTAAGAACTGTGGGTCATTACCATTTTGAGACTACTTAGGAACCATAGTGAAATGAATCAGTGGTCTGTTTACTACCCCCACAGAACTGTGTCGGATATGCCCAAAAGCACCAACATAATTAGTATTAATTAGAGGTCTGGCTGGCAGTCTTAGGAAAATGGTCAATGCCACTGTTACAGGAGAAGCCAATTCATTAAAATTCAAATTCTACTTCTTAGCTGTAGAAGTGATTCCTTTAGAACCAAGTTGTGATATTTTTGCTTTAGTAAGCCAAGATCCTCAATCCTCAGTACCTTCAAATGCTTACTAAAAACAAAAACTGATTTAATATATTATTTTAAATATATTTATTACAAAGATTTATCCTTTTATTTTCTTTCTTGGAAATTCTAATTAAGTATCACAGTAATATGTAAAGATTCAAAGCGTTTCAGTCTACTAAAGAGTTAAGTTAATAGGCACACTATACAAATTAGCAATTAACATTGTTTAGTTTTGTAAGACTTACATCTTTATTTTTCAGCAATAATAACTTTTTTTGCAAACTGTCATGATTTAAAGGAAATCATATAGTCTTTGATGACATCTGAGGTATCTTAATGAAAATTGTTAAGATGTTACACTACACCAAAGGAGCTAGTTGAAAAATTTAAAAAATGGACTCAGGCAGTCACTTGTAGTTTGGCTAAGCAATGCAAAACAGTTGACATTTTCATATCATTCATGAATTTCTATATTGTGTCAGGCATTTCAAACTTGCAAATTAGTCAACAGAAGTGTGCATGAGAGAGAGGGAGAGAGAGAGAGAGAGAGCATGGGGAGGAGAGGTGAGAGGATGTTGACCAACAGTATTTTTTAAATAAATGTTTTGGTATTTTAGTTTGAAAAAATTTACAGAAAAACTAGAAAAATATAGACTCTTTAACTTCATCCAGTTTTCCCATTTTAAAACACCTTACATGATTTGTCAAAACTAAGAAATTAACACTAGTATATTACAATTATCCAAAGTCCATAATTTATTTAGTTTCCTTTGTTGCCACCTAATGTCTTTATTTTTCTGTTGCAAATTATTATTCAGGATAGCACATTTTATTTGGTTTTAGTGTCTTCTTAATCTCCTCAGATTTATGACAGTTTCTACAGTCTTTCCTTGTTTTTCATTACCTTAATAGTTTTAAAAAGTACTAATATTTTATAGAATGTCCCTTAATTTAGGTTTGTCTCCTTTTTTTTTTTTTTTTTTTTTTTTAGTAATTAGACTGGTGTAATAAGTTTTAGGGGAAAATGCCACAGAGTTAAAGTGTTTTCATCCTATCATATTTAAGCGTAACCTAATGAATTATCCACATGAATTATCACTGGTGATGTTAACATTGAGCACTTGGTTAAGTCATATTTCTTCACTGTAAAGTTATTATTTGTGCCTTTTTCAAACTCTATTCTTTGGAAGTAGGTCAATAATTTCAGCCTACACTGTGGTGAAAATGGTGGTTGGGGAGAAGGTTTAAGCTCCACTTTGATGAGGGGAAATCTATGTATTTTATTTGGAAATCTCCCATAAGGAAGATGTATCTATTCTCCTCCATTTATGTATTTATCAATAATTCATTTATATCAGTTCAAAGTCCTGTATATTTATTTATGCTTTGGTTTATAATCCAATACTACTGTTTTTTTTTGTTTTGTTTTGTTTTGTTTTATTTTGTTGCTCAAATTTTTCCAGTTTTGACTATTGGGAGCTATTTCAGGTTGTTTCCTGTATCCCTTTGGCATGCCCCATACTTTTGGTTTTTAAAGACTTCCTTATTTTCAAATGCTATAGGATTCTCCAGGCTCATTGATATATTCCTGCTCCAATTCTAGAATCAGCCATTTGTTCAAAGATTCCTTTTTAAGAGAATGTCATCTATCTATCTATCTATCTATCTATCTATCTATCTATCTATCTATCATCATTTATCATCATCTATGTATCTATCACCTATCTATCATCTGTCTGTCTATATCTATCTATCTATTTATATAATTAATTCTTTTATTCAGTTTTGGAAGTGTTTCTAACAACCCAGGTAGGGAACCAGAGAGTTCTAGATCAATACCATAGAGATTTCCTTTTATTCCACTCCCCATGATTCAAAACTACTCTTAATAAAACTGGATTGGGGAAGTAAGAGATAATATTAAAAGGGAAGCTCAAATGTTAAAAATTAATTCTTTCTCTTGGTATTAGTTTGTAATTTTGTCTTGGAATATCTAATATCATGTTTGGAGAAAACCTTTTCATTCATTTCTCCTCCCCTCAGGCTCTGAGTTTCCTAACGCCAGTATTTCTACATGGGTGATATGCAACGTCATTCAGGAATGGAGGCAGTTGAAATTCTTCATGTGATTATGGTAGCTTGTTAATTGCTCCTTAAAGCAGCCTCCAAGAAAGATTTGGTTTGCAAACTTTCTGAATGGGTGTTGGATTTCTATTGTTGTGAGGTGTTAAGGATTAGGATAACAAGTTAACTATGAATTCATTACATTTCAGGGTAGGTGTAATCATTCATTCTTCAAGCATGAGCTCATCAATATATCCCCTGCTTCAGCCCTAGAATCAGCCATTTATTCAAGTATCCCTGGTTCCTTTTTTTTTTTTAAGATAATGCTATTTAGAAAGCAAGATCTGGGTAGATGGTGTGCTTACTGCTCTTGAAAATGGTACACCATTTCAATGCTTTTGAAATGATACACCATTTTTTTTAGAAATATCTATATTTGAACACTACTGGAAGTGATATTGGTCCTTTAAATGTTTACACTCCTCACTAGTCTTTACTGAGTTTTTATCTGAGCTCTTTATAATTTTTTTAAATTAAGTTTTAATTCCTATGAAGATATTTCAGTGATACATAAAATTTATGAGGGCATAGCTCAGGTTCTTGATCTCCTGTGAAAAGCCAATAATTTGGAGGAATTTGTAATTACTTTAGGATTCATAAAAGTAATTCATATTAGAATGTGAGCCTATCACTAATGTGAATAAATACATGACTTGGTAACGACATATGGCTCTACTTTTTTGTGGACATAATGGCTTGGACATTATATGTTGAGCATTTACAAAAGTCAACAATTGTGTTACTATGTATTTATCCAAAGGATACAAACATAGTGATCCAAAGGGACACATGCACCCCAATGTTTATAGCAGCAATGTCCACAAAAGCCAAAATATGGAAAGAGCCCAGATGTCCATCATTAGATGAATGGATAAAGAAGAAATGGTATATCTATAATGGAATATTACTCAGCCATCAAAAAGAATGAAATCTTGCCATTTTCAATGGCATGGGTGGAACTAGAGGGTATTATGCTAAGCGAAATAAGTCAGTTAAACAAAGACAAATACCATATGATTTCACTCATATGTGGAATTTAAGAAACAAAACAGATGAACATAGAAGAAGGGAAGGAAAAATAAAATGAGGTGAAAATTGAGAGGGAGGCAAACCATAAGAGATGCTGAACTCTAGGGATAAAACTGGGGATTGCTAGAAGGGAGGTGGGTAGGCAGGAGGGATGACTGGGCGATGCGCATTAAGGAGGGCACTTGTAATAAGCACCGGGTGTTATATGCAGCTGATGAATCACTAAATTCTACTTCTGAAACTAATTTTTAAAAATACACTTTCTATGCACTATATATTTTTTAATGAGTAAGTTCTCTATGATAGACTTATGGTAATATTTCCAAGATATATTAGTGATAAAACTAAGATACACAATAGGGTGTATGATATGTTACTTATTGCATAGAAAGAAGTGGATTAGAATGAGACTTTATATTCATATATGTCTACATATTCACAAATAAATTCTGGAAGGATACTTAAGGAAAAATAAAGAAACAAAAAAGAAACCTATGGCTTTGCTGCCTTTCAAGGCTGGCTAGCAAATAAAGCATAGGCTTTCAAACATTTTTGATTATGATGCATAGTGAGAAGTACAATTTACACTGTGGTCAGTCTATAACCCCTGACATCCACATATATGCATGCACACACATAAACACAAGAGACATATGCACATAATGGAAATAAAAGTTTTAGAATTTAGGAATAATGTAGTGGGATATTTTTTCTTCTCTTCTCTGTTCTATTGCATTAAAAATAAAGTATATTTGTAATACCAAAAACAAAACAAAACAAAACTAAAGGCACAATTTGTGCAACCATGTTAATGTAGGTAAAAATGATTTATGAATATAATCTTGTTGACTATTGGGTACATTATCTAAATATGACATAAGGTTCATAATATTTATTACTTTATATTATGGAAATAATATATACTGATTAAAAAATGGAAGTATATGGAGCAAAAATGAAAGTCTTCACTACTTGCAACTTCTAATCCCAATATGCTTTTTCAAAGTAACTATCATTTACATTTCACATTTTTCTCTGCTTTTATTTGCACATATATAGGTGTCTATTTTCACCTAAATATTTAATTGATTTATATGAATAAGATAATATATAGTCTGTTCTGCAACTTTCATTGTTTATTTATCAATGTATCTTAGAGATATTTCCATATCAGAACATGTAGCTCTACATCATCTTTTTAATCTATAAAATTTCATTTTATGGGTATACCATTTATTTAAATAGCACTGTATTCATGGACATTTGGGCTGTTTGCAGTTTGTTCAGGATATTAGTAATAAAATATATTTTTATATATAAAGACGCTTGTGACATAGACTTCTAAGAGTTGAATAGGTGAGTCAAAGAGTATATGCATTTATAATTTAAATAAATACTTAAAACAACCTCCCTAAATCCTAATGGTTCTCATTTCTTAGGGTATATGGATGTTTGTCTACCCACATCATTATAAATACCAAATATTATTGCTGTTTATGAGTTTAAAATCTAAAAAATATATATTTTATTTTGTTCAATTTCCATTTCTCTAATTATTATCTTTATTGATACTGTTTTTATATGCTCATATGCTATTTATATTTCTTTTTTGAATTATTTACTTACATACTTTGCTTATTTCACTTTTTGTTTATTTATAGGATGTATTATATATTATCAACAATCATACTTTATCTTCAATATACATCACAAATATCTTCTCCAGCACTATCATTTTCTCTTTAAGTTTATTTTGTTGTTTTCCATAAAACAGAATTTTCAAATTCATTATATGCTGAAATTTGTTCATCTTTTCCTTCATATCTTCTGGGTTTCAAGTGCTGCTTAGAAATAACTTTCCCTTACACAGGTTATCAAAATTATATATTATTCTAACATTTTCTTAATTTTTGTTTACATTTATATCTTTATGTGGAATTTTTAATGTTAAGTCAATATATTCATTATTATACTATAAATACATTGCTCACTGATTAGCTAGTAGTGTACTATGTTTATGTTTTCTTTTTCAAGTTGCTTATTGATTAGCCTGATAATTTTACTATTAAAGAATTTAAAGTTCAAAATTGTAACTTCTTATAATTTTAATGAAATTTAATGATTTCTCCACTCTTTATAGTTTTGCTCTTGAAAAACCTAATATCAATATAACCAATTTCAATTTTACATGAATTTTTTTTACTTTCTGAAAATTATAAGGATATTCTCTCCATTTCTCACATCCAAAAATATCAGCAAGTGACTAAGCATGGTTCTGTATTTATTGTATAGAACATCTAATGGACCTTTTCCATCTGGAGAGTAGTATGTTTTAGTTTGGAAAATTTTCCTATAATATGACATATTTAGAATTTTTTCTTCCTCAATTTTGTATGCACTATCTGGAAATGCTAATAGTCAGCTGTTAAACCTCCTAAATTTATCATGTAATTCCCTTACTTTTTAAATTATACATCACTTTGTATATATATTCAATATTTAAAATTTTCTGACCTAATCATCCAGAACTATCATTGTTTTCTTATATAAACCTTTTCATATTGAAAGCTTTATATTTAGACAAAGATCACAAAGATAGTAGACAGAACTCCCATATTTGTCACACCCAGTTTCCCCATTTGTTCACATCTCACATTCCCATGGTACATTTGTCAAAATTAAGAAATTGACAGTGGTATATTACTATTATTCAAATTGTGTACTTTATTCAAATTTCCTTAGGTTTTACCAATGTTCTTTTACTATTCCAAAATAGCGTCCACTATTGCACATTACAAGTAGTCTTTTATTAGTTTCCAACTGCTGCTGTAACAAATTATCACAAATTTGGTGGCTTAAACAACATAAATTTATAATGTTACAGTTGTGGAGGTCAGAAGTCCAAAATGAGTCTTATAGGGTAAAAATAAAAGTGTTGACAAAGCTACAGTCCTTCAGGACACTCTAGGGTAGAATCTATTTCTTGCCTTGTCTGGTTTCTAGGGGCTACCATCATTCTTTGGCTGTTAGTGCTCTTCAGCAGTTGCATTCTTCAGACCTTTGCTTCCCTCATCACATCTGCTCTGATTCTGAAACACCTATAGTTTTCTTTCACTTTTATAAGAACCTTTGTGATTACAGTGCCCCCACCCAGATGATTCAGGATAATAGGATAATTTCTTCATTTCAAAATCATCACTTTAATCACATCCTCAAAGTCTCTATTGTCAGGTGTGGTAACATAGTCACAGACTCTGGAGCCTAGGATACAGACTTCTTTGAGGGGGGATGTTGTTATTCTGCTTACCACAGATGTCATGTCTCCTTAAATTCTTCTTGGCTGTGACAGTTTCTCAGATAATCCTTGTTTCTGATTATCTTAACACTGTTGAGAATTTCTTGTCAGGTATTTGTGAGAATGTCCCCTAATTAGGATTGTTTTGATGTTTTTCTCATGATTAGACTAGAATTAGGAGTTTTGGGGAGGTAGATTGGGGAGGCAAATGTAGCCATGATTCCACCATTAAATTATCACACAGAGTAGTTTCACATCCTTAAATACTCCCTTTGCTTCAATTCTTCAATCCTTCTCCAAAACCCTGGTAACCATTGATCTTTTTACCATCGCTACACTTTTCTCTGTTCCAGACTTAATATAATTGGAACAATATAGTATATAACCTTTCCAGATTAGCATTTTTTATTTACCAATATATGTTGGTAAAATTCCATTTTTTAAAATATCAACATGACCTATCATTGTTACTATTGATCATCACGTTTCTGAGGTGGTATTGATCAGGTCAATCCACTGTAAAGATAGTACCCCATTTCCATACTGTATTCTAGAAGGGAATCGCTATGCACAGCCCATATTTGATTACTGGGTAGATATGTTCTACCTCCTTCAGAGAAGAGTATCTGTAAAAATTATTTAGAATTCTTCCACAAAGGAAATTTGTCCCTTCTTTTATTTTTAAAATTTTACTGACTCAATCATTTATTTAAATAAGTCTGTATTCATGGATATGTAGGTCATATTTTGTGTTATAATACAATAATATTTTGTTTATTTTTTTGTTCAATTATTTCCAGGTTTGCCCATTGACAACACTTTCAATTGATTTCCGTGTCCTTTTGACATGTCCCTATTTGTGTGTGTGTGTGTGTGTGTGTGTGTGTGTGTGTGTGTGTGTGTGTTTTGTGTTATTTTGAGAACTCCCTTATTTTCTGGCACTACAAGATGTTCTAGGCCCATCTTGTGCATTTCCAGTGGTAGTTCTAGAATCAGCCATTTCTCCAAGGAGCCCTGGTCTGTTTTTATTGGAGAAATGTGTTAGAAACCAAGATCTAGGTGCTAAATGTGCTTATTACTACTGGATTGCTATTTCTTTTAGAGCCTCGCAGTGTACAGAGCAAACAAACATATATGGGCACACTAATGTGGGTACATTTCTATATCTATTTTCTATGTAATCATTCATAGCAATATTAAGAAAAACATGAATTCTTATTAATGTCTCCAGCTCTAATCCATTGTCACACCTACTTCAACAGTTATAAACTTGCCTCTACCAGCTGCCATCATTTGTTTAATTGTTCAATTCCAGTTTATATGTACCATCATATCAAAATCGTTAACCTGTACCCTCATGAAAAACAATTTTATCAATGAGAGTACAGTGATTATGCACAGTTGCTTTTGTCTTTAGTTTTACAGACTCCACTCATTTCCAAAATGATTTAAATCAACATCATTTTTTCCCATGCATTTCAGAGACTCTGATTCATGTTTGTAATAAGTTACATTCTTTTGTCACATTTTGCATTACATCCAGAGATTCCCTGATCTACTAAGTAGTTTTATTGATTTGCATATATATTTACTTATTTTTTACTATTAAATTTTATGGTTTTGGCAAATATAGTCATGATTCCACCATTAAATTATCACAAAGAGTAGTTTCACATCCTTAAATATTCCCTTTGCTTCACTTCTTCAACCCTTCCCCAAAACCCTGGTAACCATTGATTTTTTTACCATTGCTACAATTTTCTCTATTCCAGACTTAGTATAATTGGAACAATATGGTATATAACCTTTCCAGATTAGCTTTTTGTTATTTACCAATATGTGTTTAAGAGTTATCCAAGTCTTTGTGTGGCCATATAGCTTATATTTTTTTAAATTGCCATATATCATTCCATTGTATGCTACTATTTATCTGTACACTTACTGAAGAACATCTTGGTTGCTCCCAGCTTTGGGTGATTATCAATAAATCTGCTATAAACATTTGAATTCAGTTTTCTTAAATGGAGACAAGTTTTTAAATCAATTGGGTAAATACCTGTGAGTGTAATTGATGGATCATGGAGGGAAAGTATGTTTAGCTTTAGAAGGAACTGCTGAACTGTCTTCTAAAGTAGCTGTTCCATTTTACATTTCCAGCAACAATGAATGAGAGTTCCTTTGTTTTGCATTTGCACCAGCATTTGGTATTGTCGGTTTTTATCTATCATCTATCTATCTATCAATCATCTATCCATCCATCTTTTATTTATTTGTTTGTTTGTTTTGGATTTTAGTCATTCTAGTAGGTGTGTAGTGGTAAATCATTGTTGTTTAATTTGCACTTCCCTAATGAAAAATGATGTTGGCAATATTTCATTTGCTTATTTGACATCTGCATACCTATGTTGATGAGATATCCAGATCATTTTCCCATTGTTAATTGGATCATTTGTGTTTTATTATTGAGATTTAATGATTCTTTGTATACTTCACATAAGTCCATTATTAGTTGCTTTGAAAATCATTTTCTGCCAGTCAAGCTTGTGTTTTATAGAAGTTTTATATCAAAAACTTTAATAAATCCATTCTTTTTCTTTTATAAGTCATGTTTTTGGTGTTGCATATAAAAACTCATAACCAAACTCAATGTCATGTGATTTTCTCCTATGTTTTATTCTAGAACTTTTATATTTTTGCATTAGAAATTTAGGTTTTTTAACTACTTTGAGTTACTTTTTGTGTAAAGTTTAAGGCAACTGTGTAGGTTTTACATTTGTTTTTATGTATGGACATCTAATTGTTCTAGCAACATTTGTTGAAAAGATTATTCTTGCTCCACTGAATTGCTTTTGGCCTTTGCTAAAGTATCAGTTGACTATATTTGTGTGGGTGCATTTCTGGGTTCTCTTTCTGTGGCATTTATTTTGTGCTTATTCTTTTCCCCATTCTCTTAACTGGTTAGTGTTTCTTTATAATCGGTCTTGAAATCAGGTAGATTGAGTCCTCTGGTATTACTTTCCTTCTTCAGTATTGTGTTGGCTATTATAGCACTTTTGCCTTTCCATATAATCTTTAGAATTAGTTTGTGGGTATATACAAAAAAGCTTCCTGAAATTTTGGTTGGGATGGCATTGAATATATAGATCTTGTTGGGAAAAATTGACAATTCATCAATATTGTATTTTCTAATCCATAAACAGAATTATCTCCCCATGTATTTAGATGTTTGATTTTTTTTCATAATTGTGTTTTAACTCTCCACATAGAGATCTTATACATATTTGGTTACATTTTTACTTAACAATTTCAATTTTAGGGGTGCTATTGTAAGTGGAATTTTTTTCTTGTTTTTTTTTTATTTTAATTCCAGTACAGTTAACACAGAGTGCTATATTAGTTGCTGGTGTAGAATATAGTGTTTCAACAACTCTATACATTACTCAATGTTCATCATAAGAGTACTCTTTAATACCCATCACCTATTTCAGTTTAGTGGTGTAACACCTGGTACTCATCACAAGTGAACTCCTTAATCCCCATCACTTATTTGACCCATCCCCCACCCACCTCCCCTCTGGTAACCATCATTTTGTACTCTATAATTAAGAGTCTGCTTCTTGCTTTGCCTCTCTCTTTTATTCTCTTTGTTCATTTGTTTTGTTACTGAAATTCCACATATGAGTGGAATCATATGGTATTTGTCTTTCTCTGACTTATTTCACTTAGCATTACACTCTCTTTGTTGCAAATGGCAAAATTTCATTCTTTTTATGGCTGAAAAAATATATATATATATACATATATAATGTCACTACTTCTTTATCCATTCATTTATTAATGAACACTGAACACTTGGGCTGCATCCATTATTCGGCTATTTTAAATCCTACTATAAACATAGGGTGCATGTTTCCCTTTGAATTAGTGTTTTTGTAGTCTTTGGGTAAATACCAAGTAGTGTTATTACTGGATCATAGGGTAGTTCTATTTTTAACTTTTTGAGGAAACTTCATATTGTTTTCCACAGTGGCTGCACCAGTTTGCATTCCTACCAACAGTGCATGAGGGTTCCTTTTTCTCCACATCCTCACCAACGTCTGTTGTTTCTTGTGTTGTTGATTTTAGCCATTCTGACAGGTGTGAGTGAGGTGGTTATCTCATTGTAGTTTTGATTTGTATTTTCCTGATGATGAGTGATGCTGAGCATCTTTTCATGTGTCTATTGGTCATCTGTATGTCTTCTTTGGAGAAATGTCTGTTACTGTTTTTGCCCATTTTTTAATTTAATTATTTATTTTTGGGGTGTTGATTTGTATAAGTTCTTTATATATTTTGGCTACTAACCTTTTCTTGGATATGCCATTTGCAATTATCTTCTCCCATTCAGTAGTTTGTCTTTTAGTTTTGTTGATTGTTTCCTTCATTGTCCAGAAGCTTTCTATTTTGATATAGTCCAAAATAGAATTGTAAATGGGATTATTTTAAAAAGCTTTAGGGTGCCTGGGTGGCTCAGTTGGTTAAGCAACTGCCTTCAGCTCAGGTCATGATCCTGTAGTCCCAGGATAGAGTCCTGCATCGGGCTCCCTGCCTCGGCAGGGAGTCTGCTTCTCCTTCTGACCCTCTTCCCTCTCGTGCTCTTTATCTCTCATTCTCTCTCACAAACAAATAAATAAAATCTTTAAAAAAAATAAAAATTAAAAAAATTAAAAAAATAAAAAGCTTTAAAATGTTGGCTTTTATTAAGATTATTATATTACTGATGTTGACAAAGTCCATTGAAATATTTATAAACACCTAACATATTAGAGATCATCACTACCTCTCTTTATATTATTTATTTATTTTATGGCTTTGAAGGTAGTCATATACCAATTATTATCCGAGAGATAGCTCTATTGTTGTCTATGAGGGATATTATCTATAAGAAAAATAAAACTCATTACAATATTGTCAGCAAACTGATCAACACAAACAGGTAAAGAAGAATCATGACACATTCATTTATATATTGCTTGTAAGGTACTCTGAAACATGGTGGGGTTACATAGTGTTATATATGTATGTGTAATTTGGCTTAAATTTGTGTTTTGGTGGGCAATTAGCCAATGAACTACCATAACCTGAGATCTGCACCATGTAACTTCCTAATGAAGACATTAAATATTCCAAATCTATGACAGAAGAACCATTAATTATGATAAGAGATAACAGGGATAATTTTATTATTTCCAGGTTTATTGACTTACAGTTGAAAAATAAAATTGTATATATTTAAGGTGTTTAAGATGATGTTTTGGTATACATATGCATTGTGAAATGAGTACCACAATCAAACTAATTAACGTATCTATCATCTCATATAGTTACCATTTTATATTTGTAGTGAGAAAAATTGGAAATATACTTTCTTAACAAATGTCAAGTATGTTATACAATATTAGTAACTATAAAAGGTCTTCAGACTTTATTCATCTTATAACTGAAAGTTTGTACTTTTTGATCAAAAACACATCACTTCTCCCAACTCCCAGTCTCTGGTAACCACCATTCTAATCTCTGTTACTATAAGTTTGACTTTTTAAAACACCACATATAAGTAAGATCATTCATTATTTGTCTTGCTGTGTCTGGTTTATTTCACTTAGGAGAATGTCATCTAGGTTCATCCATACTGTCACAAATGGCAGGATTTCCTACTTCGTATTTTGTAAGACTGAAGAGTATTTAATTGTATATATAAAGCATATTCCTTTATCCATTCACCCATCAACAGCACTTAGTTTGTTTCCATACTTTGACTACTGTGAATAATGCTGCAAAAATATACTTTTATTTGACAGGAATGAATAACATTTTCCCAAAAATAGCTAGCCCCCTCAAGGTCCTGGAAACCTTGCTTCCAAAATTCCTTAGAGACTTACCCTATCCCTAACCCCCTCCCAACTTAAAAGTATATAATGGGCCATTCCTTATGACCTCAGTGCAGCTCACTCTGTCCATGGTCCTGTCCCCGTACTTTAATAAAACCACGTTTTTTTCACCAAAGATGTCTCAAGAATTCTTTCTTGGCCATCAGCTTTGAACCTGATTGTCTTTCCTTCATCAGTTTCATTGTAACCAAAAAATAAATCCAACTTTCATAAATTAATATAATGCTAAAACAAAACAAAACAGTTATTCTGGTCATCTGTTAAAATACTTTATAAAGTGTTAAAAATCAATCTAATAATTTTTATATAATTTAATCCATTGTATAATATTTTCCAGGTCTCAAATTGCATATTTAAAAAATATTTTAATTTTTAAATTTGAGTAGAATTTACCCAAAGAAAACAATAAAAGTTAATTCAAAAAGATATAGGCAAGGAGGAGCAAAATGGCAGAGGAGTAGGAGACATAAATTTCATCTGGTCCCAGGAATTCAGCTAGATAAGTATCAAACCATTCTGAACACCTACAAATTCAGTAGGAGATCAAAGAAAAGTATAGCATCAACTGTCTGAAAAGCGACAACTTTCTGGAAGTAGGGACCCAACAAGCGGTAGATCCAGGGAGACTCCCTTTCCTCCCCCGGGAGGAGCAGTGTGGTAGCGCACTTCAGGAATCTGCTGGGTTTGGAGACTCCAAACGGGGTCGTGTGCCAGAGATAGAAATGCTCACTCACATGCTGGGTGAGCACGGAGTGCAGCAAGAGACCAGGGAGACAGGGGTGATTGCTTTTCTCTGGGGACTCACTGAGGAGTGGGGCCTTGAGCTCTCAGCTCCTCTGGGGCAGAGATTGGGAGGCTGCCATTTTCTTTCTTGTCCTCCAAAGCTGTACGGAAAGCTTTAAGGGAACAAAAGCTACTAAGAGCGAACCAGAGCAGATTACCTAGCCTGGCCCTGGCAAGGGAGGGGCAATTCCACCTCCAGCAGACATTTGAGAACCACTGCAAAAGGCCCCTCTCCCAGAAGATCAGCAAAAACACCCAGCCATGACCAAGTTTACTGATCAATGAGAATGGCAAAACTCCAGCACTAGGGGAATAGAGCACATAGAATTCATGGCTTTTTTCCCATGATTCTTTTGTCTTTCAAAGTTAATTTTTTAAATTTCTTTTATTTTTTCTTTTTCTATTTTTTTTAATTTTTCTTTTTCCCTTTTTCAACCATCTTATCAATCCCTTTTTTTTAAAAAATCTTTTTTATTTTTCATTTTTAGAGTCATATTCTATCCCTTCATTGTAGTTAAACTTATTTTTTGTATACATATAAGTTGTTCTCTCTTTAAAATTTTGGGGTACAGTTTCTTCTAACAGACCAAAATATGGCATAAACCTCTAGTGACTGGCTTTGTTCTAGACTCCTGCCTGATCATATTCTCTCCTATTATTTTTTTACTCTCTCTTCTTTTTCCAACCAACTTCTTATCTTATCAATTCCTTTTATAAAATATTTTATAATTTTCATTTTTACATTCATATTCTGTCTCTTCATCATTTACACTTATTTTTGTACATATATGTTTTTCTTTCTTTAAAATTTTGGGAGTCAGTTTCTTCTAACAGACCAAAATACACCCAAAATCTAGTGTGTGGCACTGACCTATTCACCAGCCTGATCATATTTGATCATATTCTTTTTTTTTTCTTTTTTCTTTCTTTCCTTTCTTTTCTCCCAGTTTCGGGGCTCTTCTGATTTGTTTAGTGTATATTTTTCTGGGGTCATTGCTACCCTGTTAGCATTTTGTTCTCTCAATCATATATTCTCCTCTGGACAAAATGACAAGATGGAAAAACTCACCTCAAAAAAAAAGAAAGAACAAGAGGCAGTAGCAACTGCCAGGGACCTAATCAATACGGACATTAGTAAGATGTCAGAACTAAAGTTCAGAATGACGATTATAAAGATACTAGCTGGGCATGAAAAAAGCATGGCAGATACTAGAAAATCCTTTTCTGGAGAAATAAAAGAACCAAAATCTAACCAAGTCAAAATCAAAAAGGCTATTAATGAGGTGCAATAAAAAATGGAAGCTCTAACTACTAGGATAAATGAGGCAGAAGGGAGAATTAGTGATATAGAAGACCAAATGATGGAGAATAAAGAAGCTGAGAAAAAAAGAGATAAACAACTACTGGATCACAAAGGCAGAATTTGAGGGATAAGCGATACCATAAGACAAAACAATATTAGAATAACTGGGATCCCAGAAGAAGAAAGAGAGAAAGGGCAGAAGGTATATAGGAGCAAATTATAGCAGAGAACTTCAATTTGGGGAAGGAAACAGACATCAAAATCCAGGAGGCATAGAGACGCCCCCTCAAATTCAATAGAAATAGGTCAACACTCCAACATCTAATAATAAAACTTACAACTCTCAGAGACAAAAAGAAAATCCTGAAAGCAGCTCGGGGCAAAAGGTCTGTAACCTACAATGGTAGAAACATTAGATTGACAACAGACCTATCCACAGAGACCTGGCAGGCCAGAAAGGACTGGCATGATATATTCAGAGAACTAAATGAGAAAAATATGCAGCCAAGAATACTATATCCAGCTAGGCTGTCACTGAAAATAGGAGAGATAAAAGGATTCCAAGACAAACAAAAACTAAAAGAATTTGCGAACACCAAACCAGCCCTATAAGAAATATTGAAAGGTATCCTCTAAGCAAAGAAAGAGCCTAAAATTAACATAGACCAGAAAGGAATAGAGACAAAATACAGTAACAGTCACCTTACAGGCAATACAATGGCACTAAATTCATATTTTTCAATAGTTACCCTGAATGGAATGGGCTAAATGCCCCCAATCAAAAGACACAGGGTATCAGATTGAAAAAAAAAAAAAAAACAAGATTCATTGATATGCTGCCTGCAAGAGACTCACTGTAGACCAAAGTCACCTCCAGATTGAAAGTGAGGGGGTGGAAAACAATTTACCATGCTTATGGACATCAAAAGAAAGATGGGGTGGCAATCCTTATATCAGACAAATTAGATTTTAAACCAAAGTTTATAATAAGAGATGAGGAAGGACACTATATCCTACTTAAAGGGTCTATCCAACAAGAAGATCTAACAATTGGACATACCTATGCCCCTAACATGGGAGCAGCCAATTAATGACAAAGTCAAAGAAGCACATTGACAATGATACAATAATAGTAGGGGACTTTACACCCCCCTCACTGAAATGGACAGATCATGTAAGCAAAAAATCAACAAGGAAATAAAGGCTTTAAAGGACACAATGGACCAAGTGGACTTCACAGATATATTCAGAACGTTCTATCCCAAAGCAATTTGGAAGAATATACATTCTTCTCTAGTGCCCATGGAACATTCTCCAGAATACATCACAGCCTAGGTCACAAATCAGGTCTCAACCAGTACCAAAAGATTGGGATCATTCCCTGCATATTTTCGACCAAAATGCTTTGAAACTAGAACTCAATCACAAGAGGAAACTTGGGAAGAACTCAAATACATGGAGGCTAAAGAGCATCCTACTAAAGAATGGATGGGTCAATGAGAAAATTAAAGAAGAATTAAAAACATTCATGGAAACAAATGAAAATGAAAACACAACTGTTCAAAATCTTTGGGATGCAGCAAAGGCAGTCCTAAGACGAAAGTATATAGCAATACAAACTTTTCTTAAGAAATAAGAAAGGTCTCAAATACACAACCTAACCCTACACTTAAAGAGGCTGGAGAAAGAAGAGCAAATAAAGCCTAAACCCAGCAGGAGAAGAGAAATAATAATGATCAGAGCAGAAATCAATGAAATAGAAACCAAAAGAACAGTAGAACAGATCAATGAAACTAGGAGCTGGTTCTTTGAAAGAATTAATAAGACTATGGTGAGTGCTGTTAATTGTTTGGGGAGCACTGTGAATTGTGCAAGACTTGAATCACAGATCTGTACCTCTGAAACAAATAATGCAATATATGTTAAGAAAAAAAAAGAAGAAGAAGATAGCAGGAGGGGAAGAATGAAGGGGAGTAAATCGGAGGGGGAAACGAACCATGAGAGACGATGGACTCTGAAAAACAAACTGAGGGTTCTAGAAGGGAGGGGGTTGGGGGGATGGGTTAGCCTGGTGATGGGTATTAAAGAGGGCACATTCTGCGTGGAGCACTGGATGTTATGCACAAACAATGAATCATGGAACACTACATCAAAAACTAATGAGGTAATGTATGGTGATTAACATAACAATAAAAAAATTTTAAAAATAAAGATAGCAGGAGGGGAAGAATGAAGGGGGTAAATCGGAGGAGGAGTCGAATCATGAAAGACTATGGATTCTGAAAAACAAAAAGAGGGTTCTAGAGGGGAGGGGGTGGGGGATGGGTTAGCCTTGTCCTGGGTATTAAAGGGGGCATGTTCTTGAGGCGCCTGGGTGGCTCAGTCATTAAGCATCTGCCTTCGGCTCAGGTCATGATCCTAGGGTCCTGGGATCGAGCCACACATCATACTCCTTGCAACGCAGGAAGCCTGCTTCTCCCTCTCCCACTCCCCCTGCTTGTGTTCCCTCTCTCGCTGTGTCCCTCTCTGTCAAATAAATAAATAAATAAAATCTCAAAAAAAAAAGAGGGCATGTTCTGCATGGAGCACTGGGTGTTACATGTAAACAATAAATACGTGATGTAATGTATGGTGATTAACATAACATAATAAAAATAATAAAAAAATGATAAAAAAGATTGACAAACCCCTGGCCAGAATTATCAGAAAGAAAAGAAAACTACCCAAATAAATAAAATCATGAATGAAAATAGAGAGATCACAACAAACACCAAAGAAACACAATTATAAGAACATATTATGAGCAACTATAGGCCAGCAAATTAGATAATCTGGAAGAAATTGATGCATTCTTAGAGATGTATCAACTACAAAAACTGAACCAGGAAGAAATAAAAAACCTGAAGAGACCCATAACCACTAAGGAAATTGAAGCAGTAATCAAAAATCTCCCAACAACCAAAGCCTAGGGCCAGCTGGCTTCCCAAGGGAATTCTACGAAACATTTAAAGACAAATTAATACCTGTTCTTCTGAAACTGTTCCAAAAAATAGAAATGGAAGGAAAACTTCCAAATTCGTTTTATGAGGCCACCATTACCTTGATCCCAAAACCAGACAAAGACTCCATCAAAAAGGAGAATTACAGACCAATATCCCTGATGAACATGGATGCTAAAATTCTCACCAAAATACTAGCCAATCAGATCCAACAGAACATTTAAGGGATTATTCACTACGACCCAGTGGGATTTATTCCTAGGCTGCAAGGTTGGTTCAACATCTGCAAATCAATCAATGTGATACAAAACATTAATAAAACAAAGAACAAGACCGTATGATCTTCTCAATTGATGCAGAAAAAGCATTTGACAAAGTACAGCACGATTTCTTTAAAAAAATTTTTTTTAAGATTTTATTTATTTATTTATGTGTGAGAGAGAGAGAGAGAGAGAGAGAGAGAGAAACAGCATGAAAGGGGAGCGGGTCAGAGGGAGAAGCAGGCTCTCCGCTGAGCTGGGAGCCTGATGTGGGACTCGATCCCAGGACTCGGGATCATGATCTGAGCTGAAGGCAGTTGCTTAACCAACAGAACCACCTAGGCGCCCCGAGCATCCTTTCTTTATTAGAACTCTTCAAAAAAAAAAAAAAAAGAAGTCTTCAGAGTGTTCGGATAGAGGGTACATACCTCAATATCATAAAAGCAGTCTATGAAAAACCCACAGCAAATATAATTCTCAATGGGGAGAAACTGAGAGCTTTTCCCCTAAGGTCAGGACCACGGCAGGGATGTCCACTATCACTACTGCTATTCAACATTGTCCTAAAAGTCCTAGCCACAGCAATCAGACAACAAAAAGAAATAAAAAGCATCCGAATTGGCAAAGAAGTCAAACTCTCACTCTTTGCAGATGATATGATACTTTATGTGGAAAACCCAAAAGACTCCATCCCAAAACTGCTAGAACTCACACGGGAATCCAGTAAAGTGGCAGGAGACACAGAAATCAGTTGCATTTCTATACACCAACAAGACAGAAGAAAGAGAAAAAAAGGAGTTGATCCCATTTACAATTGCACCCAAAACCATGAGATACCTAGGAATAAATCTAACCAAAGATCAAAGGATCTGTACTTAGAAAACTATAGAATACTCATGAAAGAAATTGAGGAAGACACAAAGAAATGGAAAAACATTCATGCTTATGGATTAGAAGAACAAATATTGTGAAAATGTTAATGCTACCTAGAGCAATCTACACATTCAATGCAATCCCCATCAAAATACCATCCACTTTTTTCACAGAGCTGGAACAAATAATCCTAAAATTTGTATGGAAACAGAAAAGACCCCGAATAGCCAGAGGAATGTTGAAAAAGAAAAACAAAGCTGGTGGCATCACAATTCTGGACTTCAAGCTCTATTACAAAGCTGTCATCATCAAGACAGTATGGTACTGGCACAAAAACAGACACATAGATCAATGGAACCGAATAGAGAGCCCAGAAATGGACCCTCAACTCTATGGACAACTAATCTTCGACAATGCAGGAAAGAATATCCAATGGAAAAAAGACAGTCTCTTCAACAAACGGTGTTGGGAAAATTGGACAGCCATATGCAGAAGAATGAAACTGGACCATTTCCTTACACTACACACAAAAATAGACTCAAAATTGATGAAGCACCTAAATGTGAGACAGGAATCCATCAAAATCTTAGAGAACAGAGGTAGCAACCTCTTCGACCTCAGTCGCAGCAACTTCTTCCTAGAAACATTGCCAGATGCAAGGGAAGCAAGGGCAAAATGAATTACTGGGACTTCATCAAGATAAAAAGCTTTTACACAGTGAAAGAAACAGTCAAAAAAACCAAAAGACAACCGACAGAATGGGAGAAGATATTTGCAAATGACATATCAGATTAAGGGCGAGTTTCCAAAATCTATAAAGAATATATCAAACTCAACACCTAAAGAACAAATAATCCAATCAAGAAATTGGCAGAAGACATGAACAGACATTTCTCAAAAGAAGACATCCAAATGGCCAACAGACACATGAAAAAGTGTTCAGTATCACTCAGCATCAGGGAAATCAAATCAAAACCTCAGTGAGATACCACCTCACACCAGTCAGAATGGCTACAATTAACAAGTCAGGAAATGACAGATATTGGTGAGGATGCAGAGAAAGGAGGGAACCCTCCTCCACTGTTGGTGGGAATGCAAGCTGGTGCAGCCACTCTGGAAAACAGCATGGAGGTTCCTCTAAAAGTTAGAAATAGAGCTACCCTACGACCCAGCAATTGCACTACTGGGTATTTACCCCAAAGATACAAATGTAGTGATTCGAAGGGGCACGTGCACCCCAATGTTTATAGCAGCAATGTCCACAATAGCCAAACTGTGGAATGAATGGATGAAGAAGATGTGATACACACACACACACACACACACACACACACACACACACACACACAGAGTAGAATATTATGCAGCCATCAAAAGAAATCGAAGTCTTGCCATTTGCAAGGATGTGGATAGAACTAGAGGATATTATGTTAATTGAAATAAGTCAATCAGAGAAAGACAAATATCATAGGGTCTCACTGATATGAAGAATTCTTAATCTCAGGAATCAAACTGAGGATTGCTGGAGTGGTGGGGGGTGGGAGGGATGAAATGTCTGGGTGATGGACAGTGGAAAGGGTATGTGCTATGGTGAGCACTGTGAATTGTGTAAGACTAATGAATCACAGACCTGTACCTCTGAAACAAATAATAGATTATACGTTTTTAAAAAAAAAGATAGTAGAAAGTGAAAAATGAAGGGTGGAAGTCGGAGGGGGAGATGAACCATGAGAGACTATGGACTCTGAGAAACAAGCTGAGGGTTTTAGAGGGGAGGGGGGATGGGATAGCACAGTGATGGGTATTAAGTAGGGCATGTATTGAATGGAGCACTAGGTGTTATATGAAACAATGAATCATGGAACACTACATCAAAAAACTAATGATGTATGGTGACTAACATAACATAATAAAATAAAATTAAAAAAGGATATATGCACCCAAAGGTTTATTGCAACATTATTTACAATAGCCAAGATATTTAAACAACCTAAGTGTCCATAGATAGACAAATGAATAAAGAAAATGTGGTGTATATGTCCAATAGAATATTACACAGCCATAAAAAGGATGAGATCTTGCCATTTGAGACAACATGGATATATCTAGAAAATACTATTCTATGGGAAATAAATCAGAGAAAGACAAATGCCATGGGATTTCACTTATATTTGCAATCAAAAAAAAAAAGAAGAAGAAACAAACAAAAAGCAGAATTAGACCTATAAATACAAAACCAAAATGATAGTTGCCAAAGGGGAGGGGGTTGGGTGATGGGCAAAATGGTTAAAGGATAGTGGAAGATATAGGCTTCCATTATGGAATGAATAAATCATTGGAATAAAAGGTACAGATTAGGGATAGTCCATGATATGGTAATAGTGTTACATGATGACAATGGTATGGTAGCTACAGTTATGGCAAGCATAGCATACTGTGTAGAGATATTGAATCTTCATGTTGTACACCTGAAAACTAGTACATTTTTAATTTTAAATAATTTTTTATTTTTATTCCTCCTTTTTCAAAGCATCCTAATATTTTTTATGCATATAATATCTTTTTGAAGCTCTTAGATTCTGATATACACACTTGGTTTTTGCTTTATGTTTCTAAAATAAGTATACACCTTTTTATGGATGAGATTTGTCCCCACCAAATTCATTCATTAAAGCCTTAACTCCCATGTGACCGTATTGGAATTACCTACAAAGAGATAATTCATTTTAAATTAGGTAGGTAAGAGTGGGGATCTGATACAATAGGATTAGTGTCCTTATAACAGGAGACACCAAGGAACTCACCTTTCCTTTCTGTTTCCACCCTGTGAGGACACAGCAATAAGGCAGTTATTTGCAAGATAGGAAGAGAATTCTCACAAGAATCTGACCATGCTGGTGCTTTAGTCTTAAACTTCCAGAACTCCAGAACTGCAGGAAAATAAATTTCCATTTTTTTAAGCCATTCAATCTATGGTATTTTGTTATGACAGCCCAAGCTGACCAATAGACACTTTTAACCAATTTGTAAATATTTTTTGTAAATATTTTTAATTGATTTGATTAAACATCTTAAACACTTTTAAGAATTGAAAAAAATGTATTATTTATACCTTTAAAAGTATTTTTTGTTCCTTGGATTTTTTTTCTTTATTTTTCCAGGCGCAATTTTTCTGCTTATAATATTTGTCCTTCTAGTCAATACTGTTGGTTTTCATGAAAATTCTAGTAATTTTTTATTTCATATGTTTATGCAGTTTTTTAAAGATTTTATTTATTTGAGAGAGAGATACCACAAACAGGGGGGAAGTGTAGAGGGAGAAGCAGACAAAGCAGGGAGCTTAACATGGGGCTCAATCCCAGGACCCTGGGATCATGACCTGAGCTAAAGGCAGACACTTAACCAACTGAGCTACCTAGCACCCCTATTTCATATGTTTAAATTAAGGACTATATTATTCAGTATAATTTTCTGTGGTTGGTTGGGTTGTTAGTTTCCTAATAGACCTTTATGAAATGGCTTTATAGTAATAAACCTATGAAGGACAGAAATTGCCAGAAGTCCCATTTCTCCTCAGACTGCGTGAGTAGAGAAGAGCCAGTACAGTTGAGGGTACCTAATGGAAAGAAGGCCTTCATCCTTTTATGCTACACAGAAACTTAGGAATTATTGTAGTCACCTCACTGTTCCTCAACCACTTGAAAAAATGTAGGATAGCATGGCTGCAGCAAGGACAGCAAAATCACACAGATTTAGAGCACAATTCTTGTTATTGATGAAATATATCTTGAATCTATCACTACTTTCTGCTCCCTATGGCACTCTGTGCATTCTACTTCATCTGTCCTTTTGAATACTACACTTTTCATCATTCCATCCACCTATTTTCCACATATGAGTAAAATCATATGATATTTGTCTTCCTCTGACTGACTTAGTAGTATACTCTATAGCTTAATTCATGTCATTGCAAATGGCAAGATTTCCTTCTTTTTTGTGGCTGAATAATATTCCATTGTGTCTATGTATCACATCTTTTTTTATCCATACTAGCCTACTTTCTTTTCTATTAGCCAAGTTTTCTCTCATCACTAGGCTTTTCAACATGCAATTTCTTTCAGCATCCACATTCTTTCATCTTTTTTCTTTAATCTTTATGATCTCAGCTTACACATCACTCCCTCAGAAAAGACTTTTCTTAACTCCTTAACATAGTAAAATCTCCTTTCTTTGTTCTTTCTTGACCAATAAATCTTTGCATCATAGAAATGATTATTTGACCAATGTCTGTCTCCCCCAACAAGCCAATTTCATGAAAACATAAACTGTGTCCATTTCACTTACCTTATTACCCTTGGCATCTTGCACAAAAATCGGCACATAGTAGGGACTCAATATATATTTTATACAAAAATATATAAATAAATAAATGAAATCTACTTTAGTATATTTCATACTTGCAATAACTGCCACTGTTTTTGTTTTGTTTTGCTTTTTGTTTCTTTCTTTCTTTTGTCATTTTTATCTACTTATCCATCGGTGATGCTCAAAGTACCTTGGATTTTGCTCTGTTTATTTCTGTAGACTGATATTTGTAGGTTTTCTGATCTGGAGGATTGATTCCTGTCTTTTCAGCACCTCACTTTTAAATCTGTTTGGATTGTAGATCTTTCCACTGTTTTGTTCATTTTTTCCATTACTGTACCCAAGAATGCTTTTGTGTTAGCAAGTATCCTCTACTTGTAGGATGACTAGGGACAATAATTTATTTAATTGTGAGTCATAATAGATTATTTACAAAGAACCTAGCTTAGTTCTTCCAAGCTAAAAAATAAGGATTTTGAATGACAGCTATAAAGAATGGACATGAAATTTTGGAGCATGAATCACACTGGGCGTATGTACTCTTAGTAGGACACTATTGTTGGGGAATTTGCAAAAGCAAAGGCAAATTGAGAGAGCTGGAAAGCATAGAAATAATGGAAAGAGAGCAACTCAAGAATGCATAAAAAATATGCAAGTGTGCCAAAGGCAAAATTCACCTATTGAACAATTTACCCAAGGGCAAATCAGGGATAGAGGTATATTAATTCATTCTTGAAGTGCAATGACTTAAAAAATAACACAGTCCAATCATTACCAAATTTAACACTTAATAGTAAATAATTGAAAACAATGATGTTTCTATTAATAATGACATTCTTGACCCAACTGTATAGTCAAGAACTCTACCAGGTTAATCAAAAGTACAACATGTGTAGATATGATATTAAGATGAAAGAAATTGGCCACAAGCCAAGGGACTCAAATCCCTATTTATAGTCTGAGTTAGGAATTACTCTTTAACATTACCTGCCATATCTAACATGTACACTTTATTTTGCATTTCATACATTGTAGTAAGTGGTAGATACTTCTGACACTCTTGCTGCCCACATTATTTTTAACAGCTCAACTGTTGAAGTTATTTTATAGCTTAGGGGTCTTTAATTTCAATGTGTTCATTCACCTCTTATCTTTTTTTTTACAAGTTTAATGAAACACATTTTAAATTAGCAGCACCCTATGGAATAAATATAAACAGATCTATTCCCTGACACTACCATATGTGTATGTGTGTATCTTAAAGAAAATATTATGAATATATATCAAACACTTACTGTAAACATTATTAAAATTAAAGCAAAATAAAGTTATTTCTTAAAAAGTGATTTCAGAGGCTCTTAATTTAAGAGTTTGTTTTTGTCAACTTTATTTCTTTAGTTAGAGGAAAGTGATGTCCTTAAACTTGTGAACATATTAGGAAAACCAGTACTGTATTAGAAGACATTAGCCAAGAACTTCTAAATGCATGGAGTATATTTTAGCAATAATGTAGGGTAAATTCATATTAGGTTTGGTTAATAAAACATGCAGAAGGGGCACCTGGGTAGCTCAGTTGGTTTAGCTTCTGCCTTCAGCTCAGGTCATGGTCCTGGGGTCCTGGGATTGAGCCCCACATCAGACTCCCTGCTCTGTGGGTAACCTGTTTATCCCTCACCCTCTGCCTGCCACTCCCCCTTCTCTCTCTCTCTCTGTCAGCTAAATAAATAAATCTTAAAAAAATAATAAATACATACACACATACATACATACATATATAAAACATGCACAAAATTTCAAGATAGAATATTTGTTTTAAATTTATGATTTTGTGACTAATTAGTGATGTGATTTGCATGAATGAACTTTCTCTTAATCTTAGTTTTCCTCTTTGTATAATAAGAAATGATACTTATTAACAGGTTTTGTGCAGGATAATTAAAATCAAGAACAAAGAGTTGCTGTTTGAAACTATAAAACACTATACAGATATGCAATTTGTTTTATTTTATTCTGTTTTTTTCCCAAAAATGTTTCTGTTCTTATTGTCCAAATATTTAAACTTATAACACAAGTTTCAAGTTTGAAAATTGGCCTCAAAATCCAAGACACTATATGTTTCTGTGGCTGCTCTTCAGAATAGTGGACTATAACCATTTCATTTCATTTTATTATTCTTAACTTTTTATATTTAAATAACTTTAGATTTATAGAAAAGTTGCAAAGATAATATAAAAAGTTTCTGTGTACTCTTTATCCAACTTCCCTTAATATTAGAATCTTATATAGCTATAGTAACATTACCAAAACTAAGAAATTAGTACAATACTATTACTAAATGGCAGAGCATTCAGACTTCACCAATTTTTTTTTCCTGTTACAAGATCAAGTTCAGGATCTCTCATTACATTTTCTATGTCCCCTTATTTCTTTTCAATCTATGATAGTTTCCCAGTTTTCCATTCTTTTTCATTACCTTGACATTTTGAATACTCATCAATTATTTTGTAGCATGTCCCTTCATTTGAGTTTCGCTGATGCTTTTGGTTGATTAGTTGAGGTTGTTATGGTGAAAAATACCACATAGTTTCCCTTTTCAGTATAAAGAGCATATGTCTTATTACTGGTCACATTAATTTTGGTTAAGGTGGTGTCACCCGATTTTCTCCACTAAAGTTTCTGTTTTCTAATTTGTAATTAATAAATATTTTGTGATAGATACTTTGAGGCTAAGACAAAATATTTTTTTACCTAAATTTCTGCCCACTAATTTTAGCATTTATTGGTGGATCTTGTTTCTAGCAATTATTACTTAGTATTCTCATGGTGATTTTCTATGTTCCCCATTTATACTACATTGATTATTTAGATTAATCTGTAAGAGTTTTCAGGGGCACCTGGGTGGCTCAGTTGGTTAAGTGTCTGCCTTTGGCTCAGGTCATGATCCCAGAGTCCTGGGATCAAGCCCTGCATCAGACTCCCTGCTCAGCGGGAAGCCTGTTTCTTCCTCTCCTGTTCCCCCTGCTTGTGCTCCCTCACTCTCTCTCTGTCAAATAAATAAAGTCTTTTAAAGAAAAAAGTTTTCACACTTTCTCCATTTAGTTATTTACTTAGTCATTTGTTTATATCAGTATAAACTCATGAATATTTACTTCATGCTTTGGGTTATAATCTATCAGCAACCTTATTTATATTTTTTGGTCAAAGTGATCCTGTTTCAGTCCTTGAGAGCTCTTCAAGTTGGCTCCTCTGTCTTTCTGATATACCTCTATCATCCCCCCCACAAAACTTTTTATTTTCTCTAGCACTTCCTTACTTTCTGGCACCGTAAGATATCCCATATTTATCTTGTAGTTTCCTTTTCCTAGACTTGTGATTAAGTAGTTCTCCAAGGAGCGCTGAGTACTTTTATTGAAGAATGGTATTTAGAAGCTATAATCTGGGTGCTATGTGTACTTATTGTTACTGGGATGTCCACAAATTATAGGTCCTCTCAGCAGACAGAACTAGAATGTATCTAAGGCAAGTATCTATACATATCAACATTCACTTCTCTATTTTAAAATATGAGTTTTTCCTGATATGTACATTTTTTAGTATACCATGAGTTTGTTTCTATTATTATTTTTTTCTTTTTTTATTGAAGTAAAATTTGACATAAATATTGTATTAGTTTCAGGTGTACAACAAAGTGATTTGATATTTATATACATTACAAAACTATCACCACAATATGTCCATTTTAAATCCAACTCAACTGAGTTTATTCTAACCTTTCCTTTGTAACTTTCTTTCATGACAGTGAGAAACTTGGGTTACATTATCTCCAATATGCTTACTCATTTGTTAAACCCTAGTGTAATGTGCTTGTTTTGTTTTTGTTTTTGTTTTTTGATACAAGTAAAGTAGTTTCAGAATTTCTAATCCCTACTTCGATGAGACACAAATTTAGTTTTACAGTATCAAGACAGAACGTAGTTTTTGAGTTACTTAGTTCATTATTTTTTATTCCTCTGTCCCCCTCGGAATACCAATAAGGACAACTTGGTTGATAGTATTGTTCAAGTCATATATAGTCTTACTGATTTTCTGCCTCTTTTTTCTATCAGTTTGTTTTAAGAAGAAGTGTTGAACATTCTAATTCTTTGGATCTATTTTTTCTTTAAGTTACATCAGCTTCTGACTCATATATTGTAAATCTCTGCTAAACAACACAGGAAGCAACAGATGTTGGTGAAGATACAGATGCAGATGTTGGTGGGAATGCAAACTGGTTCAGGCACTCTGGAAAACAGTATAGAGGTTCCTCAAAAAGGTAAGAATAGAATTACCCTATGATCCAGCAATTGCACTAATAGGTATTTACCCAAAGGATACAAAAATTTGGATTCAAAGGGATACATGCACCCTGATGTTTATAGTGGGATTATCAACAATAGCCAAATTATGGAAAGAGCCCACATATCCATTGACTGTTTATTGGATGAAGAAGTTGTGGTATATATACACAATGGAATACTACTGAGCCATAAAAATGAATGAAATCTTGTCATTTGCAATATGTAGATGGTGCTAGAGTGTATAATGCTAAGCAAAATAAGTCAGTGAGAGAAATACAAATACCATATGATTTCAGTCATATGTGGAATTTAAGAGACACAATAGATGATCATGAGGAAAAAATGAGAGGCAAACCAGAAAAAGGACTTAACTATAGATAACAAACTGAGGGTTGCTGGAGGGAAGTAGGTGGGAAGGAGGGGTAAATGGGTGATGGATATTAAGGGGGGCATTTGTAATGAGCACTGGGTGTTGTATATAAATGATAAATCACTAAATTCTACACCTGAAACTAATATTACAATGTATGTTAACTAACTGGAATTTAAATACAAACATGAAAAAAGGAAAAAATAAATAAAGTTCTGCTGTTAGCTATACACTTTTATGATTGTTTTATCTACTTGGAGAATTGACCTTTTATCATAATGTAAAGTGCATTTGTATCCTTGATAATATTATTTCTTCTTCTAAAGTCTCTTTATCTGATATTAATATGAATATTCCAGGTTTCTATTAGTTTTTGCAAGGGATATCATTATCCACCATTGTATTTTTAATTTATTTATGTCTTTATCTTTAATGCAAATTTGTTGTAGACAGCATATTGTATTCAGTTTGACAATTTATACCTTTTAGTTCATGTGCTTAGACCATTCATACTTATTGTGATTACTGATGTGGTTGAATTAAATTGCACTATTTTAGGTATTTTCTATGTGTTCCATATGTTCATTATTTCTCTCACTTTTTTTGTTTAAGGTAAAATGAGCATTCTTGTGATTTCATTTGATTTCCCTATTGATTATTTATAAATCTTTCAAAAATTTATTCATGATTGTTCTACAGCTTAACCATCGAGAGTCTATCTGCATATAAAATTATAACACTTCTTATGTAATATAGGAACTTTAAAACAATATATTACTAATCTTTACCCCTCTTCACCCCATCCTTAATACCAGTATTCTCATACATGCTATTTTTACATATGATAAACACAAAATTCCTTACTACTATTTTTGCTTTAAAGAGTTACATCTTAGGGCAATTACAATTAGCAAAAAGGGATTTTTACTTTACCTTTATTTTTAAATTTCCATTTCCTTTTATTAAATTTTGCACAGTAAAGTTTCTGTATAGCATTCCTACTGCCTGAAGATCTTCCTTTAAAAAGTCTAATAAATTAGATCTGCTGACAATATATTCCCACATTTTTTGTTTTATATTATTTTTAATTTTTTATTTTATTATGTTATGTTAGTCACTATACAATAAATCATTAGTTTTTGATGTGGTGATCCATGATCCATTGGTTTCATGTAACATCCAGTACTCCATGCAGTACATGCCCTCCTTAATACCCATCAATGGGCTAACCCATCCCCCCAACTCCCCCCCCCAAACCCTATTTGTTTCTCAGAGTCCATAGTCTCTCATGGTTCAATTCTCCCTCCGATTTCACCCCTTCATTTTTCCCTTCCTTCTCCTAATGTCCTCCATTCTATTCCTTATGTTCTACAAATAAGTGAAACCATATGATAATTGACTTTCTCTGCTTGACTTATTTCACTAAGCATAATCTCCTCCAGTCCCATCCATGTTGATGTAAAAGTTGGGTATTCATCCTTTCTGATGGCTGAGAAATATTCCATTGTATATATGGACCACATCTTCTTTAACCATTCATCTGTTGAAGGGTATCTCAGCTCTTTCCACAGGTTGGCTATTGTGGACATTGCTGCTATGAACATTGAACATTATGAACATTGGGGTGCATATGGCCCTTACTTTCACTCCATCTGTGTCTTTGGGGTAAATACCCAGGAGTGCAATTG
The DNA here is from genome assembly GCF_003265705.2 of Callorhinus ursinus. Taxonomy (NCBI): domain Eukaryota; kingdom Metazoa; phylum Chordata; class Mammalia; order Carnivora; family Otariidae; genus Callorhinus; species Callorhinus ursinus. Next base: position 5,099,986 of record NW_027397129.1, read on the forward strand.
CTGGGTCATAGGGTAGCTCTATTTTTAATTTTTTGAGGCACCTCCACACTGTTTTCCAAAGTGGCTGTACCAACTTGCATTCCCACCAACAGTGTAAGAGGGTTTCCCTTTCTCCACAACCTCTCCAACACTTGTTGTTTCTTGCCCTGTTCATTTTTGCCATTCTAACTGGTGTAAGGTGGTATCTCAATGTGGTTTTGATTAGAATTTCCTGATGGTTAATGATGATGAACATGTTTTCATGTGTCTGTTAGCCATTTCTGTGTCTTCTTTGGAGCTGTGTCTGTTCATATGTTCTGCCCATTTTTGACTGGATTATATTTTGGGGGGTGTTGAGTTTAAGAAGTTCTTTATAGATCTTGGATACCAGCCCTTTATCTGTGGTGTCATTTGCAAATATCTTCTCCCATTCTGTGGGTTGCCTCTTTGTTTTGTTGACTGTTTCCTTTGCAGTGCAGAAGCTTTTTATCTTGATGAAGTCCCAAAGTTCATTTTTGCTTTTGTTTCACTAGGTTTTGGAGATGTATCTTGAAAGAAGTTGCTGTGGGTGATGTCAAAGAGGTTACTGCCTATGTTCTCCTTTTGGATATTGATGGATTCCTGTCTCACATTGAGGTCTTTCATCCATTTTGAGTTTATTTTTGTGTATGTTGTTAGAGAATGGTCGAGTTTCATTCTTCTGCATGTGGCTGTCCAATTTTCCCAGCACCATTTATTGAAGAGACTGTCTTTTTTCCATTGCCAAATGCTTTTTTGAAGATTATTTGACCTTAGAGCAGAGGGTCCATATCTGGGCTCTCTATTCTGTTCCATTGCTTTATATGTCTGTTTTTGTACCAGTACAGGCGGCCTTGGTGATCACTGCTTTGTAATATAGCTTGAAATCGGGCAATGTGATGCCCCCAGTTTTGTTTATCTTTTTCAACATTTCCTTGGCGATTTGAGGTCTTTTCTGATTCCATACAAATTTTAGGATTGTTTGTTCCAACACTTTGAAAAATGTCATTGGAATTTTGATCAGGATGGCATTGAAAGTATAGATTTCTCTGGGTAGCATAGACATTTTAACAATGTTTATTCTTCTGATCCATGAGCATGGAATGTTTTTCCATCTTTTTGTGTCTTCTTCAATTCCTTTCATGAGTGTTCTATAGTTCCTAGAGTATAGATCCTTTGCCTCTTTGGTTAGGTTTATTCCAAAATATCTTATGGTTTTTGGTGCTATTGTAAATGGAATCATTGCTCTAATTTCTCTTTCTACAGTTGCATTGTTAGTGTATAAGAAAGTAACAGATTTCTGTGCATTGATTTTGTATCCTGTCACATTACTGAATTGCTGTATGAGTTCTAAGAATTTGGGGGTGGAGTCTTTTGGGTTTTCCACATAAAGTATCATGTCATCTGCGAAAAGACAGAGTTTGACTTCTTCTTTGCCAATTTCAATATATTTTATTTCTTTTTGTTGTCTGATTGCTATTGCTAGGACTTCTAGTACTATGTTGAACAATAGTGGCAAGAGTGGGTATCCTTGAAGTGTTCCTGATCTTAAGGGAAAGGCTTTCATCTTTTCCCCATTAAGGATGATATTGGCTGTGGGCTTTTCATAGATGGATTTTATGAACTTGATGAATGCTCCCTCTATCCCTATACTCTGAAGAGTTTTCATCAGGAAAACATGCTGTATTTTCTCAAATGCTTTTTCAGCATCAATTGAGAGGACCATATGGTTCCCCCTCCTCTTATTAATGTGTTCTATCACATTGATTGATTTGCAAATGTTGAACCACCCTTGCATCTCACGGCTAAATCCCACATGGTCGTGGTGGATGATCCTTTTAATGTACTGTTGGATCCTATTAGCTAGGATGTTGTTGAGGATTTTGGAATCCATATTCATCAGGGATATCGGTCTGAAATTCTCCTTTTTGATGGGGTCCTTGCCTGGTTTGGGGATTAAGGTAATGCTGGCCTCATAAAATGAGTCTGGAAGCTTTCCTTCTGTTTCTGTTTTTTGAAACAGATTCAGAAGAATAGGGTCTATTTCTTCTTTGAATGTTTGGTAGAATTCCCCAGGGAATCCATCAGGCCCTGGAATCTTGTTTTTTGGAAGGTTTTGATCACTGCTTCAATCTTGTTACTGGTTATTGGCCTATTCAGGGTGTCAATTTCTTCCTGTTTCAGTCTTGGCAGTTTATAGGTTTCCAGGAAGGCATCCATTTTATCCAGATTGCTCAGTTTATTGGCATATAGTTGTTGATAATAATTTCAAATAATTGTTTCTATTTCTTTGGTATTAGTCATGATCTCTACCCTTTCATTCATAATTTTATTAATTGGGTCCCTTCTCTCTTCTTGTGGATAAGTCAGGCCAGTGCATTATCAATCTTGTGAATTCTTTCAAGGAACCAGCTTCCAGTTTCATTGATCTGATCTACTGTGTTTCTGGTTTCTAATTCATTGATCTCTGCTCTAATCTTAATTATTTCTCTTCTGATCTGTTGCTTAGGCATCATTTGTTGCTTTTTCTGTAATTCTTTAAGGTGTAGATTAGTTGGTGAATTCGGGATTTTTCTGTATTTTTGAGTGAGGCTTGGATGGTTATGTATTTCCCCCTTAGGACCGCCTTTGCAGTATCCCATAAGTTTTGGACCCGTGTGTTTTTGTTCTCATTTGTTTCCATGAATTGTTTAAGTTCTTTTTGATTTCCTGGTTGACCCAAACATTCTTGAGCAGAGTGGCCTTTAACTTCCAAGTGTTTGAATTTCTGCAAAATTTTTTCTTGTGACTGAGTTCCAGTTTTAAAGCATTTTGGTCTGAGAATATGCAGGGAATAATCTCAATCTTTTGGTTCAGTTGAGACCTGATTTGTGACCCACTATGTCGTCTATTCTGGGGGAAGTTCCATGTGTACTCCAGAAGAATGAGTATTCTGTTGTTTTAGGGTGGAATGTTCTGTATATATCTATTAGGTCCATCTGGTCCCGTGTGTCCTTCAAAGCTCTTGTTTCTTTGTTGATTTTCTGCTTAGATGATTGGTCTGTTGCTGAGAGTGGAGTATTGAGGTCTCCTACAATTAACGTATTGTTATCAATATGACTCTTTATTTTGGTTAACAGTTGGCTTATGTAGATTGCTGCTCCCATGTTGGGGGAGTAGATATTTACAACTGTTAGATCTTCTTGTTGGATAGACCCTTTAAGAATGATAGAGTGTCCTTCTGTATCTCTAACTACAGTCTTTAGTTTAAAATCTAATTTGTCTGATATAAAAATTGCTACCCCAGCTTTCTTTTGAGGTCTGCTGGCATGGAAGATGGATCTCCATCCCCTCACTTTCAGTCTGGATGTATCTTTAGGTTCAAAATGAGTCTCTTGTAGGCAGCATATGGCTGGATTCTGTCTTTTTATCCAATCTGCAACCTTGTGCCATTTTTTGGGAGCATTTAGGCCATTCACGTTGAGTGATTATTGAGAGATATGAATTTATTGTCATCATGTTGTCTGTGATGACCTTGTTTTTATAGATTGTCCCTGTAAATTTCTGTTGTATATCACTCTTGGGGTCTTTCTCCTTTTATAGAACCTCCCTTAATATTTCTTGCAGGGCCGGCTTAGTGGTCACATATTCTTTCAGTTTCTGGCGGTCTTGGAAGCTCTGCATCTCTCCATCCATTCTAAATAAAAGCCTTGCCAGATAAAGTATTCTTGGCTGCATGTTCTTCTCATTTAGTACCCTGAATATGTCCTGGCAGGCCTTTCTGGCTTGCCTGGTCTCTGTGGATAGATCTGACATTAATCTGATGTTCCTCCCTCTGTATGTGAGGAATCTCTTCCCCCTAACTGCCCTTAAGATGGTTCCTTGGCTCTAAGATTTGTGAGTTTTACTATTACATGCTGGGACATTGACCTGTTTTCCTTGATCTTAGGAAGGGTCCTCTCTGCCTCTAGGACACGAATGTTTGTTTCATTCCCCAGATAAAGGAAGTTCTCAGCTATGATTTGGTCAAATATATCTTCTAGTCCTCTCTCTCTGTTCACCCCCTCCGGGATTCCAATAATTCTGACCCTGGAATGCTTCAAGTTGTCACTTATTTCACTGATTCTATTTTCATGGATTCTGAGTTTTTTTCCCTGGCCTCCTCTTTTCCTTTTTTATCTATTAAATTGTCTTCCAGATCACTGTTTTGTTCTTCTGCCTCACTTACCCTAGCTGTTAGATTATCTAGATTAGGTTAGATCTCTTTGATAGTATTTTTAAGTTCTGCCAATTCAGTTTCATTTCTCCCCTTAGAGACTCTATATTCCCATTAATTGGTTTCTCCATTTTAGATATTCTCTTCACGATTGCTAGCCTGAATTCCCTCTCTGACATCTTGGTCATATCTGCATCCATTTGTAAATCTGTGGCATAAGTCATAGTCTCTGAGTCTTTCCTATTTTGGGGGTTCCTTCTCCTAGTCATTCTGTTGCGGGCTGGTTGAGGGAATGTATAAAGTCCAAATTATTGACCACAACCCAAGCAAGATGCACCTGTTTTATAGGGACCTTAGGGTTGCTGGCTTCTTGTTTTCCCAGACTGTCTTCTTTGGGAGGGGCCTGCCGCACTGTTACTCAGGCAACCCTGTTTGGGCAGAGTTGTCCTGCCCCCCTGTGGCAAGGAATGGGCTCAGTGGGAACAGGTTTTGGGGGCTTTTGTTCTCTGGCGGCTTTCCCTGGTGGCTTTCTGTGTCTCTTCCGAGAGTCAGAGCAGAAGACACCATTTCCAACCCTCTGCTCAGAGCAGAGAGATCACAGTCTTTTCTTCAGTGAGCTTTCCAGGCCACAATATCTCCATTTCTGTCTATGCTGCTATGAACTGCAGTGTCCTGGGTTGTGTGCCCCTCTGCAGCACTCCCAGTCCTTGCCTTCAGGTCAGGGAATATCTCTGCCCTTTGTGCTTCTAAAACCACCAGCTGCCCCCAGTTCCCACTCACAGCCCCACTGTTCTGGTTTCTGTCCTGGGGCCCTCCCTAAAGTCCTTTCCCCGTCGCTACCAGTCTGCGAGTCTGTGCCCTGTCCCCAATGTGGGAGGCTCTCACTCACCAGTGGTGTAGGATCCCCATGGCCAGGCTCCCTCCTGCTGCTGTTTATCCTCCAATATCTCCCGGCAGGATCATGGCTTCCTACTTTGGACCTAGAAACCAACCACCTGTGATCTTCTGTTTTTAGAGATTTAGATCTTCTTACAACTTAGGCTGATTTCGTGGGTGCTCAGAGTGGTCTGGTAGATATCCAGCTCAATTCTGGGGACCAGTTGGAATAGGGTCCCCCCACTCCCCACCATCTTTTCCCCTGTTTTATATTTTATTTGTATATAATACTTCTTTGCTTCTGTGTGTAATACATTTGGCCATTGGTCAACATAGGGACTAGGGGCTCCAAACCTCCATATATTTGTAAATCTATGTATAACTTTTAACTTCCCCAAAACTATTATTAGTAGCTAATAATAGCCTTACAATAACATAAACAGTTAACACATATTTTGTGTATGTATTATATATTTTATTTTTACAATAGTAACTTCTTTCTTTCTTTTTCTTCCTTCCTTCCTTCCTTCCTTCCTTCCTTCCTTCCTTCCTTCCTTCCTTCCTTCCTTTCTTTCTTTCTTTCTTTCTTTCTTTCTTTCTTTCTTTCTTTCTTTCTTCTTTCTTCTTTCTTCTTTTTTTTTGTATTTCTATGCTATATGGTGTGTATGTTTTTTTTTTCAAATTGTCACAGATATCTAAAAATATTTCCAGTATTTTTATTTAAAAACTGTGCATATAAATAGATCTGTGCAGTTCAAACCCATCTAGTTAAAGGGTCAACTGTATTTCTTTTTTGTCTGGTTGCCTTTAAGATTATCTTTACATTTTTTAAGTAGTTTGAATTCTATATCCTTAGGGATGTATTTGTGTGTATATATGTGCTGCTATTTATCCTACTTCGGGTTTTCTGAACCCTTTCGATATGGTTTGGTGTTTGTCATTAATTTAGAAAAATTTTATCCTATGTCCTTTAAATATTTCTTCTCCATCCTCTCTCTCTTCTTTTGGGATTCCAATTGTCCATCTTTTTTTTTTTTTTTCAGATTTAGAAGTATGTCTTTATTTTGTTTTTTTTTTAATTTTTTATTGTTATGTTAATCACCATATATTACATCATTAGATTTTGGTGCAGTGTTCCATGATTCATTGTTTGTTCATAACACCCAATGCTCCATGCAGAACGTGCCCTCCTCAATACCCATCACCAGGATAACCCATCCCCCTCCCCCCCTCCCCTCTAGAACTCTCAGTTTGTTTTTCAGAGTCCATCATCTCTCATGGTTCGTCTCCCCCTCTGACATACTCCCCTTTTCTTCCTCTCCTGTTATCTTCTTCTTTTTCTTTTTTCTTAAAATATGTTGCGTTATTTGTTTCAGAAGTACAGATCTGTGATTCAACAGTCTTGCACAATTCACAGCGCTCACCATAGCACATACCCTCCCCAATGTCTATCACCCAGCCACCCCATCCCTCCCACCCCCAACCACTCCAGTAACACTCAGTTTGTTTCCTGAGATTAAGAATTCCTCATATCAGTGAGGTCATGTGATACATGTCTTTCTCTGATTGACTTATTTCACTCAGCATAACACCCTCCAGTTCCATCCACGTCGTTGCAAATGGCAAGATCTCATTCCTTTTGATGGCTGCATAATATTCCATTGTGTAT